>NC_049202.1:36399209-36702959 GCF_013347855.1 Anguilla anguilla
GCGAGCGTAGCTGTGGTCTCCGATGCCAAATGAAGTATATGTTGGACGCCACATGTTTCAGAGGTGAACCACAGATGTCTCAGTTCTCCCAAATGGACAGCTGGTTTGCGGACAGTTGGACAATCCAGATTGGGGTGGAAATTGGGTACATACAGCCCTGGGTAACATATAATGTGTCATATTTAGCACATTTATCCTAATATACCAGGGGTAGCCAACCCTGGTCCTGGAGTGCCAGAGATGGTCCTGGTTTTTTCCGCATTCAAAGCTATAACTACATAACTGGATTCATTTTAATTAATCAGGTTCAATGAAAGCAGGTGACAATGTGTTTCACCATTCAGAATATTCAGGTGCAGGCTTTTCATCGCCCGTCAAACTGTTGTGATCAAACTCAGGTGGATCTAAATGCGGAAGTGTCACTGGCACTCCAGGACCAGGGCACTATACAGTAGAGTGAAGGGGGAAAGTACACCGTCCCTCCCCTTCCAGGTTTACAGATCTTCCATTGCTATCGTCCTTGTCTTTCCTGCAGTCTTTGAAGCGGATCAAGCGCTCGGATAGGCGCGGGGCGGAGTCGGTCACGGAGGAGAAGTTCACCATTCTGTTCGAGTCGCAGTTCAGCGTGGGGGGCAATGAGCTAGTATTTCAAGTGAAGGTACGTACCGTGAGAGAGGATCTGACGAAGACTTTTTGTTTTTAGGCAGATAACTCTGTGAGTGAGTGAGTGAATGTATCAATAGAGTAATTTCATCGGTTAGAGAAGTGATGTATCCTATTACGCCTGTGAGGTAAAAGTTATCCAAAGCATCACTGCCAGGCAGACTGGAAGTTCCTGTGTTGCATGCTCCTCAGTGCTGTGGTGTGTGATACATGCCCAAATTCAGCCTCTCTTTTCTCACATCTGAAAGTATTTCCTGTCTTTGCCTCACTCCTCACTTAGACATTATCACTTCCTGTGGTTGTGATTGTCCACGGTAGCCAAGACAACAACGCCACTGCAACGGTACTTTGGGATAATGCTTTTGCTGAGCCGGTGAGTGTTGTTTGTTTCTTTGCATGTCATTACATCAGTTTCTCAATACAGAAGAGCGCAATGCACTTCCCTTACTGACTGCAGCCTTACCCTCCCGCGTGAATTTCTGCTTTTACTGTAGTTGTAGGCCAACAGTTAGTGCCAATTAAGCACTACTTAGATTTGCCTTGAGATCTTCAGATAATCCAAAGTCTTATATGCAAGACAAACCCCACTGATACTGTATTTATATGAAGACCCCTGTCACAAAGAGTGCTTAAATGTTAGCATGAACGCGGCAACAAGGTGACAGCCACTCTGACGTAAAACTGAAGAGGATCTCCAGTGCAGATGAGTGCCGTAGGGATGTAGGTGTACGGATAGACTGCTTCATGAGCGCACGAGGGTCGTGGGTAAGTTCACATCCGGGGCGTGACCCCAGACCTGCCCCCTGCTCCCTCAGGGTCGGGTTCCCTTCATCGTGCCGGATAAGGTGCTGTGGCCCCAGCTGTGCGAGGCGCTCAACATGAAGTACAAGGCCGAGGTGCAGAGCAACCGGGGGCTGTCGGAGGAGAACCTGGTCTTCCTGGCTCAGAAGGCCTTCAGCAGCTCCAGCATCAACCCGGAGGACTACCGCAACATGACCATGTCCTGGTCTCAGTTCAACAGGGTGAGTGTCCGCAGCCGCGGAGGACGAACGCTGCGCGGGCGCGGTCGTCGCGGGAACGCCCGGTGCCCTTTTTTAAGGCCCCCAAAGAAACCGACCGCGCCGCCGTCCTGAACTCCCTGTTTCGGTTGGGTTCCGCGGTAGGCTGGTGCCTCCGGCACCGCGCTGACGCTGACGCACGGTGACGTCCTGACGCTGACGCACGGTGAAGCGCTGAAGCGCTGATGTCTCATGATGTCTCATGTCTCTCTCACACAGAAGGAGCAAGCGTGCAGCTGTGACTGGCCTTTTGTTGTTACAAAATGGAAAGAACGGAAGGCAAATGGAAGGCAAATCACAGCTGCACGCTTGAACTCCCGCTGTTTTGCTCGATCATGCAGCTGTAATGACCAATCATTGCCAAATCGAGAGGCCTAAAATAGCGCAACAGTATGATAGACTGTCTTTTTGAAAATTCCAGTTTAAATGCAGATTCTTGTAATGATATCTAATTTTGAGTTTAATTAAAAATGCAATACTGATTTCCTGAGATTTCCGAGATGCGCTCGTAACCTGTCAGGTCTGTAAAATTAACGTTTTCTGCAGAAGAAGCTTCCTGTGTGACAGTAGAGAGCCCACCTCCTCATGAGTGACAATATCCTTTTATCATTGCTGGGAGCGGAAAGCTTTTTGCGCTTATGCATGTTCTGTCTGACAGACCCATCAGATGGTGTACTAAAGTGCTGTCTCAGACAGTGCTGTCTCAGACACCGTGCTACCTCAGACAAAGTGCTGTCTCAGACATCATGCTGTCTCAGACACAGTTGTCTCAGACACAGTGCTGTCTCAGACACTGTGCTGTCTTAGACACAGTGATGTCTCAGACACAGTGCTGTCTCAGACACACTGTACTGCAGTGCAGTCTCAGACGACTACTGTACTAGTACTCCTGCACAGTGAACTTCCCCTTTAAGCTGTTACCCATTTCCTCCACAAGAAAGACCAGTCATAATTTTTCTGTTTGTCCAGCCCTGCCCCCAGTGATTCCAATTCCAGGTCACCCTTAACTGATCTCTAATGGCAGCGAGCACATGGGTAGCTTGCCTTCAATTAGGGGCATTTGTTCAATTAAGGGCCCTACGGTCGCTGAAATTTAACGGATGTTGCTGTCCTCGTTCCACACGGTTTCTTAAGCACTGAAATGCAAGCTGCACTGAATGGAACAAAATGTCCTCGTATCCTGATGGAGAATTATGGGATGGCTCTGTACACAAAATACAGAATTGCTTTGTCTTGAATACCTCCGTTTCTCCCGTCTGTCTACTCAAGTATGATTTTCCACTGCCGGATCCTCTGATGCAGTATACGTTGAACCGACCATTAAACAAAATTAATATCCGTATTGAAGCACTGCATGTGATTTACTTCTCTGCAGTGAAACTAGGCATCTTTCATCACTCACAAGTGTTTATTTATTGTTGGGGTGCTGAGCTTGTATCCAAAAGGATGCAGATTCAATTCCACGGTTCCCCTGAGGAAGGTACTTAACCTGAATTGCTTCTGTATATCCAGCTGTATAAGTGGTTCATACTGTGAAAAAAAAAGCAAAACCTGTGTAAGTCTCTGTGGATAAGAGCAGCTGCTAAATGCCTGTAATGTACCGTAAATGTAACTTTATGTTCTCAAATTTAATATTCTGTTATGTACATACAGTACAACGAAGCTGTTCCTGGTTGCCATGGTTTCGGTTCGAAAATAAAGCGCTGTTTTCGTTCCCTTGAGAAATAATGTGTAAAGCCCTTATGTCGTTTGCAAGAAAAGCGCATTTGCTAAGAAAATTAATATGTAATATCAAATACATTATGCAATGAAAGGCGTGTTGTGAACTGCTAGAATCTTTATCCCAACTTTCGATCCACAGGAAAGCCTACCTGGTCGGAACTTCACGTTTTGGCAGTGGTTTGACGGAGTCATGGAGCTCATGAAGAAGCACCTTAAACCACACTGGAATGATGGGTAGGAGAACACTGTCATCTGCCCTGTGTTCCAGAGGAAATGAAAGATCATTTGTGATTACCGCCTTTACTGTCAAGACTAGGTCATTGTACACCTTTATCTTCAACTGTGAAGAAATTTCAGGGCTTTGAAAATGTCTCATTGCAAGAAAGGTCAATGTAAAAATAGGAATAGAGAGAGAAAGGAAATGGCATATTTCTTTCTGAGCGGTAATTGAAATGGGAAAAAAAAATGATGGCACTGTCTCATGCGCGTGTCAGTTGTTTTTTTCTTTAGTTGTTCGATGAATTCCGGTTTGATGTTGATGGTACTCTCCTTCCACAGCGACAGCATGATCATGACAAAATGGGTTCTGTTGACGAGGGATAAAAATGAATTAATGACGAGTTGAATTAACATTACATCAGGTGCGACCTGGACGCACAAAGATCTAATTAGGCCGAGTAAACGAGGCTGTATCTGTGCTGTGCGTCTATTTACGTCTGTCTTTTTGCTTCTGTCTGTGTCTGCTTCTTCTGTCTCCTGTCTGTCTGTCTGTATGTGTCTGTGATGTGGCAGGGCAATCTTGGGCTTTGTGAACAAGCAGCAGGCCCAGGACATGCTGATGTCCAAACCCAACGGGACCTTCCTGTTGCGCTTCAGTGACTCTGAGATCGGGGGCATCACCATAGCCTGGGTGGCCGAGAACCCAAACAAACCAGGTATTGTCCGCCGACTGAGGGTTGCGTCCGCTGTGATTGGCTGGTTGCGGTGGCTTTACTTGGGGCTGACTTGCATAGTTGGTTATTTTTGTGTGTTCCTATCCCTAAGTGCTGTCTCTGCTCATCAAGCCAGTTGCTCCTAACTAGCAAGAACATGCAGTTCTTGGTGATTTATTAGCATTCCTTACAGTACCTTCCAAAGCCAGGGTACACTGGACCATTGGTATTTTTCTACAAGAGACTGAAAAAACACTCCAGAGGGCAGTGAACAGTTTTTTGCTCTCAACTTTACAATGAGTGCAAAAAAACAATGATTTTTCTTTTTCGATATAAATAAGAAATGAAACTTTTCAAAACTAAATGACAAATTAAAACTACTGTTCTGTTTTTCTAACGTGTGGGTGTTCAGACTCAGTCTGGGTAAAGTTTACGCATCTTTACTGCATTTAGCGCCAGCATTGGAAGAGTGTGCTTGCGCCAGGGTTTTTGTTGAAAAGGGGTTTATAACACATTGATTTCCGAATTAAGCTTATGCTGACTCCCCAACAAGAGTGTTTTCTTTCTTCGCTCAGTAAAATGCGTGGAGGAGTTGCCCTACTGGCTGGGTTGTATAAACTACAGCATAAATATAAACATTTCTATTGCAGGGAAACTGCGGCAAAACAAAAATGTAATTCACAAATAATGTGTTAAATATACATTAAGTTTTGTATACAAAATGATATAATAAAACGTGTAATCAATTATGTAATTTAACATTTTCATTAGCAAAATATAGCCATATGAGTCAGTTATATTACATTTATTTTACATTTATATTATTGCTGCTTCTACATGCAGAGTCCAGAAAGATGGCTCTGGTCTGTGTTCACTCTGCTAAGGCATGGCACAGTTTTTTTCATCTCTTTTTTTTTTACAATGTGGAGCCCCAGATGCATCACCCCACCTCTCTGAACTGCATATTATACATTTCTTCATTTGTTCTTCCTGCTGCCGGACAGTTTAATACCTCAGACTGTAGACCATTTGATTATTTGCTGTGGCAGATGCCACATTGCATTCGCTATGATCCACTCTACCCTTTACCCGTCCATTTGGCCCCCTCAATAGCTGGGTTCCTCCTGAGATTTCCTCCCTTCGGGGAGATTTTTCTTCAGAAGGCAAAGCTCACGATTTACGAGTCAGTCTTCATCTCCACTCTCACCTATTGGTCACATGCAGTGGGTAGTGACTGGAAGAGTGAGATTGCAGATACAAGCGGCCGAAATGGGGCTTCTCCGTAGGGAGGCGGGGCTTGTTCTCCTTGATAGGGTGAGGAGCTCAGCTGTCTGGGAGGACCTCACAGTAGAGGCACTGCTCCTCCACATCGAGAGAAGACAGTTGAGGTGGTTCAGGCATCTAATAAAGATACTCCCTGGGCGCCTCCCTTTGGAGGTCTTTTGGGCATTGTTTGGTGGCCAAAAGTAACCAGGGAATTCCATCCAAATGGAATTGGCAACCCATTCCTGAGTAGCAGGTCAGATGCTTGGTGGCTGACAGTGCTGTGTCTGTTTTCCCACTGACCCAGGAGAGAGGATGGTGTGGAACCTCATGCCCTACACAACCAAAGACTTCTCTATCCGCTCCCTGGCCGACCGCATCAGCGACCTCAACCATCTTCTGTTCCTCTACCCCGACCGGCCCAAGGACGAGGTCTTCTCCAAATATTACACCCCTCCTCTCTGTATGTACCGCTCCTCGTGCCACCCCGTTGTTGCTTTGTCTCAACATACTACCACAACCAATGTTCAGTGACTGTGGATCTAAAGTGGTAGCTGCTCTGTCGATTTCTCCTGTGCACATTGCCAGATTGGTAAGCTAATTCCAGGGAACAAGAGCTTGTGGGTGCTGGTTTTGGAAGGCTGGACGGATGGCATTGTGGGATGCTTACCCTTCTCTCTGCTCTCCTCTCACCTGTCCCACCCCCCACCCCCCCCCCCCCCCCCCCGCCCACCTCTCTCCCCTCCAGCGAAAGCAGTGGACGGCTACGTCAAACCGCAGATTAAACAAGTTGTGCCTGAGTAAGTCCCGCCGCTGGTCTCCGTGCATGTCGGGGGGCATCGTCCTCCCCGCTCCTCCGTCCCCTGCTGGTAAGGGGCCGGGGCCCGTCGAACGCGAGACGCCGGAACCGCTTTATCCGCGCGGCGCGGAGACCGCGGATAACAGGAAAGGGCTGATTATCGCTAATTGCGCCCTTCAAATTCTCAATTCAGCTCCGGAGTGAGCCGGAGAGGCGCTAATGCAGAGGAGGGGGGGGAGGGGGGGGAGGGGGAATGGATGAGAGCCATTAATAGCACTTTGCTCTACAATGGAAAGATTGCCTGACCCGTCACACTTGCAGCGTCTTCTCCTGTCTTTCGCTCCGGGGGTTGGTTCATTAGCAGGACGTCTTTTGCCTCTTATTTAACTGGCAGCTCAGTATGCCGCGGGCTCCTTTCGGCGGTGCTGCCTTCTGAAGCCCCCTTCCCCGCTCGCTCTCCCCTCCCCGACGCGGGGCATTAATTCCTCTCGGGCCCTCTCGGCCACGACGCCTCCGAATTAATGGCCGAGGGCATCGCGGCCGGCAGGCCCCCTCGTTAATTGCCAATTAAGCGCGAGCTCCCTGTCCTCGCATTAATACCGTGGCGGTTAGCGCATTAGCCCGAGCGGAACGCACGGAAAATGTCGCCCCTTCTCCGGCGCAGCAGGGAGCTGTTGCTAAGGAGCGCTCGTCTCTGCTCCCTCTCATCGCGCTCGTGACGGCAGCAGTACGAGACGCTGTGTCTATGTCACACAGCAGAACACAAATCCATGAGTGAGGCAAAGCCCTCTAATGTCTTTATGAGGAGTAAAGACATATTTGCCTCTTAGAGGCTTGGAGGCTGTTATTTTGTAAAATAATGTTATAAACTCCCAGAACTAAAATACGTCAATTTAATGTGGTACCAACAATATCACATTAGTGCTGTTCTTCAGTGGCGGCTGGTGAGTTGAGAACAGACAGGGCTGAAAACTTCATTGGTCTCAACCTTTTTTCAGTCATTTTCCGTGATTAACAAGTGGGCCAATGATCGGAATAATCAGTTGGCAGATAAACACACAGCCCCTTTCTTCACATCATGTTTGGGGGGTTAAACGATAAATTCAATGTAGAAAAATCTGTTTTAATCAGTCAGAACATGTAACGACAAAAGATTACACCACTCCGTTAGCTGCTTATGTAGGGCTTCCTTTTTTAACACAAGCCTGAAAATGACATACCCAAAATAGAATGGTTACTATTTTTGAACCCTTTTGACTACAGGCATAATTTTGGTCTCTTCTGAAAGGTAACCCTTGGGAGTTTGGTTCCGGTCTCGCTCTAAATATTACTGAAATAAAGTAACCAAAGCTCAACAGTGGGAGTTTTTTTCTCACCCACTTTTTTTGAGTGCATACAAATGCTTGTGAGTGTGCCTGGTAGGCTTAGAAACACAGTGGAGCCACAATACTGGACAAATCCTGGTTCAAATTTGATGACAGAATTCTGCATTGATTTTCTTTCTAAGCTATGTGTTAACAGGTTTCCAAAAAGGCCATTTGGAGACTCCAAAAGGACACTTGGTTGTTAAATGATATTATGGGTCTTTAAATGTGTAAAGTAGTATATATTGCATACTGTATACTTGTGTAGGAAGTGTGCAGAAATGAGCTGCCTTTTCCCCTGCCCGTCAGCCTCTATCTCCCCCTCCCCCTCCCTCTAACTGCGCTCCCCTTGCAGCACCTCTTGCAGCAGCAGGTCTGGAAGTTTGTAGAAAATAACTACATTAGCTAGTTTACTAATCCATTGATTGAGGTCCATTGATTGAAGTTTTTGTCAAATACCCCACCCCATCAACATGTCTAACACATCCCACAGTTTCTCGTGCCAAATTTATTATTTAAAATCAGGCGTACTCCTTATTTTTAAGCATACTCAATAATAGAAATATTTTGACTCACCAATATAAAATTGGAACATGTCCTCTGCTGTGGAGTTGTTTTTACTGTCATCCTCAGAAATATTCACTCACATTGATTGTTTTACAAGGCCTCCAAAGGCATTTTTATTGTAAAACAATCACCTTTTTAGGCATAAACTCTCAAAAACTTTTTGCTGGTGCATAACGTTCATAGCGTGCATACTGAAAAAAAGGTTTGTTTACGCAGGAGAAAGAATGCGTGTTCTTTTATGCAAGCCTGACAACCTATACACTGTTACAAACAATTTCATTGGCTATAATCTTCTCAGTTGTCATTATAGTGGCTTGCCATTGGCTGGCTGTGTACTTGGCAGTAGTTATTGTGTCCATTTTGAGTCGTTGCTTGCACACAGCGGGTACCATTGGCTATACTGAGGGACTGCTTAGCCAGTACTGGTCAGAGAACAATTGTAGGTGGGCTCATCTTGTTCCAGAGAGTCTATACAAACCAGAGATAGTAACATTTCCTGTGTACAGAGTACTCCCAGTCCTCACAGTGTGTATCATTGGACAACAATAATAATTCTTCTGGAGAATTGCTAAGTAAACAATAGGCATTCTATCAATGTTTCTCCGTATCTTGTGATTCATGTCCGATTTCCAGAACGCCTAGAAGGTGAGGACCCCCCAAACCTGTTTTGCCTCCCAAACATAAAAATTGAGTATTTTGTATTGTTAATCAAGGAAAACAGGCCAATAATTGTTTGAAGAGGAAGTTTTCCACCACATCAGTTTTCAGCTCATCAGCGACCAAGAAAATTTTATTTTTTTTATCTTGAATGTGTCTTCAGAGGACAATGCAATTTTAAGTGCAGTACAGTACATTGCGATTAATAAGGATATGTCTATACTTACACATGCAGGTTCACCACAGCCAGTCCAGACCCATCCGGAGGAAACCCCACCTACATGGATCATGCGGCCTCCCCATCTGTCAGTCACCCTCACAACTATGGCATTTACCCTCCCATGTGAGTACTGTGACATCAGCAAATACACCTGAGCATATGTGAATTGGACCTGGAGTTTGACACTTTGTCTGTGGTTTGTGCGCAAGCTTAAGTAGATTGTTTATATGTAACGGCTGTGTTGCATTCTGGTAGGAGTGATTCAATGCTGGATGGAGATGGAGAATTTGACCTGGAAGACACCATGGACGTAGCCAGACACGTGGAGGAACTGCTACGTCGGCCAATGGAAACCCAGTGGAGTGGTCAACAATCGTGACCCTTGACCTCTGACCCCTGACCCTATACCGCACCAAAAGAAAGCACCCTTTAATTTTCTGATGTTTTGATTCCATTGTTGTTTTTATTTCTGTTTATGTTAAATAACCACAATGTGAAATGTTAATAATGGTTGTTAATCTGAGTATTTTTTGTTGTTTGTTTCTCTTATAGCATGCTCATCAAGTGGCAAAAGGACTTTGTCCTAGATTCTGTCCCCTCTGTACCCGTTAAAGAGATAACAACAGGGAAAAAATTACAGTAATTGAACTACACTGCTAAAATAACATTAAACATATTTCCCTGGTCAAATTTTCTATCTCTGTTTCACATAATAATAATAATTATTATGATTATTATTATTATTATCAAAAGCACACATTGTGATGGGGAAAACAACAACAAGAAAATACTATACTAAAAGAAAAAAAATCCAGGTCAACATTTTTAAATTAATGGTTCAGAAGCTGTATCAAAATTACATTAAACTGCCTAAAACGTTGTTATAGATTTCATCATTATTATTGTTATGATGATGTGATGTAATTGAGGCTGTTTTTGTTTTGTTTTGTTTTTTTGAACAATTATTTCCAAGTGCTCGGTACTTGGTGGTGAGTTTTGTGTTGCAAATAAAGTCCTGTATTTGTTCCAAGGTGCCCGTGCCTGCCGTGGAGACAGACTCATGTGACTAGGGGTGCGGCCCCTTCCGTGAGTGGGAGGCCACCGGCCAATCGGAGCGCTGGTGCAAGACCCCTCTATCGCTTCTCGTCTCATCCCAGTAGTACACTAAAAAAAAAAAAAAGCACTTGCGTAACCGCGTCTAGATTAAGTGTTCCTCTGTATCCTCGGCCTTTACCGCGTTGTATCTTGTAGCTACGTCCTTCACCATCTCCTCTGCTGGTGTTTGTGCCCCTCCTCGATCGTCAGTGTTAACACAGACGTGTTGTGTTTGAATGGTTGTCAAATGTGCATGTGAAGGCTCGTGACGGACCCAGAGTTACGCAGTGGCTCCACTGTCCTGTGCACACTCCCCATACCGATGTGCACCTCCAACTCCAGCGATTCCCCTACGCGGCTGTGAGAGCAGACATTAGACACAGGTGAAGTTTAACGAGGAGTACAACATATGAAGGCAGTGGTGTAACGCCTCCTGTCTTGCATACTGTACAATATCTCCATCCTTTATATGGCTGCCTGAGCTTTCAAAAATGCAGAGATGTCCCTTTTGACTATATTAGCCAAATGTTCTACCATCAGTGTTTACAATGTCTAAAGCAGTGACTACATTTTCAAACATTTCTTCTGTTGCTGACCTGTAAGTTGTTTTTTTTCCCCTTTGTCTTTGAAGTGATGGTGAAATCAATGCTTTGCAATTACGGTCTGTGTTTGGACTTGGACTTATCTCTGTGTCGAGTCATACTGAGCATGTGCAGCTGGAACCCTTTGTTGCCCCAACAACAGTGCAAAGTGTAAAATACCTTCCTCCTATCATCAAAGACAATTGCCCATTTCAATGATTCCAAATCCTCCCAAATTTCCCTCCCACCCCTTGCTGTGGATCACAATCACGTAAAAGCCATAAGGTCTCAGGACAGGATAACTGTAACAGGTGGATGTATCAAAAAATAGAGAAGAAAAAAAATATGTATATGAAGTTATTTTCTCTAAAATAATGCTATTTTAATAATATGTAAATCTATTGCAAGATAACTATATGAGGGGGAAATGGCTAACAACACAACCATGGATTTTCATCAAAAGAAATAAAAACAGCTGGATAGTCAATGTGGAATCAGTAGCAGAATAAAGATTTGGTGCTTTTGTTTGTTTGACCGACATCATGGGTTTTAAAGTTTTTTTGTTTTTTTTTTCATGTAAAGGTTTTTTGCTGATTGAAAGAGGGTCAAGTGACACATGAGAAGTTAGGAAATGTCTTTTAATTTTTACATTTATTGTTATTTTAAATTCTGATCGTTCTCTTGTTTCACCTAGCCTATGTGTAATCTCAAAGATCTTGTCGATGGAGTGTAGTCTGTCTCATGTTTGTTCTTCATTTGTGTTTGGTTTTAGTACCTGGATGTAAGTTGAGAGGAAACAATTGGAAATAAAGTTTTATAAATAATTTTAACATTAAAAAAGAGATTATACTTTAAATTAAATGTTGATAAGGGTCACGGTATTAGTTGAATTGCTATGAAAAAGAATTAAAGGACTGAATATTCTTGATGTGCAGACCAGTTGCATGTTATGCACATAGAAGATGTCTGAAAATCGTTCTCTGTGTTTGTTCAAAGTAGCAATGCATGTTTCCTGTTCCATTTTTTACAGTGACATACTGATAGTAAAACAAAATTGCCACAACTATGTTGTTTATCAACATCAGCTCAGTGGTTGGCAATATTTTGAAAGCCAGACATGACTACTTCTTATTGTGTGCCTCTCTATACAGTTGACCACAAGAACCAAAATTGCATTACCTTTTTACATTACCATCTGAATGTTGAATTATCTTTAAGCTCCTATTGTAGCAGGGTGAATAATTATTCTTATTATCATTGTTTATCATTTATCTGTTCAAGGCAAAAACATATATATGTATATATAAGTTGAGACGACGTAAAAAAAAAAAAAAAGAGCAGAAAGACTGCCTGGCTGTGCAATGCATGTCTCTTTCTTGTTATTATTGAGTTTGGGGCTGAAATCTGTCCACAATTAGACTCCTAAGGTTTTCATTTCCTTTGGGGGTTTGCCTAAGCCAAAAAGAGGAAAAACAAGACATTAATCTTTTCTGTTTGCTTGGTTGACGCTGGGAGCAATCTGGAAGCTCACTCCTGCCATCCTCTGGCAGAAGTAGGCCTATGTTTGTGTTCTGTTTTCACTTTCTAGTTATTCTTTTTTTTTTTCTTTAAAGACATTAGTAATTTAAAATATGCATTAACAATATTAATAGCTACAGTAACTGCAGACAGTAATAAGAGCCACTTGGTGGATTGTTTAATTGTTGGATGACACTGCTGAAAGCACAGAACATGAGAGGTTATTATTAAATAGATGTTAAGAAGCTGCATAAATACAGTACTGGCTCAGATGGAGGGTAGGAAAAAGCAAAATCAGACTTTATGAATAGCTTTTGGCTGCAGCAAAAATGAATCCATCATAATTGTTTATAATGTATTTCAACGAGATTTAAATAAAAAGATGCGACACAACACCAGTCATACAAATAGCAATGGAACTGCTGTGATAAAGTTTCCAGTTACCATGCATACAATTAATGTGATCTAGCGAACTGTAGGCGAACAGTGGCCAGCGTTTCCTTCCATTCTAAAGTTTCACTCTCATTTACATCTAGCTAGGCCTACTTTTATCCTTCACGTTATTAGTGTCTTGCAAGAAAGGGAAGTCGGGGTTTTGCCGGTAACGTCACACAATGAAGTGACATCATCGTAATTTGATACGGTCAAAGTTCAGTTGTGTCATTGGAATCGGTCAACGTTGGCCAGCTAAGGAAGTAGGCTACTGATAAACAACAGTTAGCGGATGTTACCTAGCTAAATAGCTACAGCGAACGGTTCAACTATGAAGTGGATCTACAAATACCCCTGGTGTTTTACAAAGTAAACGACATTTTACGCCACGATTTGCAGGCCGTTAAAATACCTTAGCTAACTGTAGCTATAGTTTAGCTTAGTTCGCAAGCCATGTTCTACTATTTTTTTATTTGTGGCTAGCTAGACTAGTCTAATATTACGTGTTCCAGTCACTGGAAACTAAGGAAAGTATCATAAATACTTTCCCGTGGAAGTATCATAAGTACTTTCCCCGTAATACCTTGGAAATACTACAGATAACTGGCTCGCTGCAATGGCAACAGTACAGCATCGCATTAAACGGACCAGTTATGCATTTTTTATGTTAACGTTACTGGTTATCATCTTAATTGTGTTTGGACGTAATTACGGTATGTGAAACTTCTCAAACGCGTTATCTAGTTGATTATGGTTTACTACTTTAATTGTACCAGCTATGCTGAAATGACAGTATTCTGAAAATACACGCATCAGCACCAGTTACTAAGATGATGGAATATTAGCCAACTAGATCAGGAAATAAAGCTTGTACATAGTTCAATCAGAGGATAGCGTTAGCTATGCTAAATTCAACTGGCTGGTTAAATTAACTAGACGTATACAGAACGTTGCTGTGGATGTAATTTCGTTAGAATTGAGCAAATATCGGCTACTAGACTAGTAACGTTGCTTTCTAATGGGTGTTGATTCGCTACTCGCTACACCACAGCAAGGCTTCCTTACTTCGGTCCTGATGCTGTCAAACAATGTTATAATTTGGCAGTTTACAGTTTGTTTATTTTACCATAAGGCTGCATTTTCGGAAATATATATGCATGCCACGGAGAAAGAATGGCACTGCATTCACACCCCGATGTTTTCTCATCAGTCAGATCAGTTTTCAGGCTGAAGTTACTGGTTCAGTTTTCCATAATTTTCTTTGGCCTATATATGACAAATAAAGTACAAAATCCGGGGAGCCCTAAATCTAAATGTTGAAAATATTTCTGCCTCAGCACTGCATAAACTGCAAAAACATAAGGCATGTCGCCTTAGTTTAAAAATCTATGACTGTATAGAAAGACCGAATGTATATGTATGTATGCGTTTTTTGACGAAGCAACTGTGAGCTTGAGCGCCTTCATGTGGGCGTGTCTGTTGTCTCCTTTGAAGGACTTCTCGGAGTGCCCTCTTCTGTCTCGGTCGTTATCGGAGTTTTTTCTTTTGGTGGCATGGCGCTTCTGTGGAGTGCCATCGGCTGGAGGGTGAAAGTGGATAATAGATCGTTGGGCAGCCTTCTCACTCAATACGTGGCCGTCAAAGTGGTGGGCTGGCTGGGGAAACGGCAGAGGGAACGTCTGGAAGCAGACACGCGTGACATCAGGAAAGCACAGGAGGAGACACTACTCAAGCGCCTGCGCAAAAACGCAAACACCTACTATGGACGTCTGTACGAATTCAGTTCAATCAAAGGTAATATCAGGCCTAACCAACACATGTGTGTTAAACATGACACCGTTAGGGGAAAATATGTGTGCAAGTAATATTTTTCAGAGTGACAGTTGACTTTGAAGTGACGCCACTGGCAATTAGGTTGGCCAACGCTGCGTTCTACCAATTGAACTTGGTTGTCAACGTGAAGTGTACACTGGGCTTACACAAACTATTGTTGCATGATATTCCAGTGAAACATCTATTTTTCATCGCATAACCCTAAATAATTGGAAACTAAGCTTACATGGAATGGAATACCCCATATTGGCTGTATGTGACTTACTGTACGATGAATGGATTCCATAATAACTCGCACTGTCCTCTGGAGATTTGAAAATGACAGAAATGAATGTTCAGATGATGGAATGCCTTTACAAATAAAGGCATTAAGTCAAAAAAAATAAATAAGTGATTAAGTAAATAATCATAAAAACTTGTTTTTTAGACTGTGTGACTTTTTGCCAGCTTCACCCGTTGACTGGGTATGAGCACTACTGTGACCTGGTCAAGCGTGTGGCTGCAGGGGAGGAGGGAGTGCTGATAGCTGAGAAACCCCTCATCCTGGCCATGACTTCTGGCACATCTGGAGCCAGCAGCATGCTACTCAGCACGAAGGACACCAACACAGAATTCTTCTTACAGGTCAGTGTCAGAACTCTTGGGGCTCAGGATAGCATTTCGCATTCAGCCTTCTCCCTCAGGTGACATGCATTCTTTAATTTATCTAATGGTTCTGCTGCACCATAATAGTTAAGACGATGCTATTGGTCTATTCTGGTAGCCTACTTCTGGGTCTGTCAGTTTCTCAGTGTAGATGGCTCTTCGCTGATAGACCTATATTCACAAACACTGTTGCTACTATTTATCTATTTATACAGTACATTGTCGTTTCATTATGCCTTTTTCTCAGTAACTTGAAATACTTTGAAATGATTAAAATGAGATATTTTTGGCATTACCTGAGTGCAGCTGTGTTCAGTGCACTATGTTCAGAAGCTTAGAAGTACTTACTCCTGAATTTCTTGCATTATGCAACTTTGGAGCTACTAAGTAGTTACTCTGCCCAGTATTCATCCTTTGCCCACCTTCTCTAGTAGTATTGTGACAGATTTTGAAGGATTCTTATACTAAATGAAAGAGACTCAGATACAGCTACTGCTTCGCCTTCTATAAATAAGTCTCAGCTGTAATCTCAGCAAGTTACAGATCAGACATGGGTGAGTTCAGCTGTGAGCTTGGCAAAGGCAGAGCCCTGCAGTTTTGCCCTGCAGCTTAACACGGACCCCGCATTCGTGTAGAGGCAGTTCGGCGTAAAAGATAGCGGGACGGTCGAGAAAGAAATACAGTGAGATGCACATATCCTCCATCTGCTTTGGCCTGTTTATCCGTCCAGGGTGTCGCTGTGTGCCTGGATGCCAGGAGGAAGGCCTTTCCTGCCAGCGACAGCCTACAGCGCACCGTCAAGTTCTTCTACGCGCCCACGTTCCGCCAGTCGGAGGCGGGCATCCCCATCGGACCCAACTCCTCCAGCCCCGCCTCCTCCCGCCACATGCTCGCCCTGTACACCACCCCCGCACCCGCCTTCCAGGTGCCCAGCGAGCCGGACGCCCTCTACCTGCACCTGCTCTTCGCCCTCAAGGACCCGAGCGTGGGCACCCTGGAGTCCAACTTCGCCTCCACTGTCTTTTATGCCTTCAGGTTCTTGCAGGTACGGCAAGAGCGGTACTGCCGTCCGCTCAAATTCAAGCTGTGTATTGCTCTGATTTTGTAGATGAGAATTTGGTAGTTTTGGAGCCTTTCGTGGATATTTCTATTTTTAACTGGCATTCACCAAAATTGACATGTAGTGGCATTTACTTGGCCAGAAAGCCACTGGAGATCCAGTCATATGAGGTCATTTTCAACTCATTCCTAAAATGTGTGATGCCGTTGAAAGCTTTGTGGGTTAACCGGCTCCGTGTTTTGCCCGTGCAGACAGAGAAGCAGTAATTGGTGATTGGGAATGATGCGTTTGGAAGGGGGTGCTTGTGCGTGAAGGCCCGCGCAGCGCTAACTATGCTCGTCCGTCTGTGCCATATCTTCAGGAGCGGTGGTCGGAGCTGGTGGAGGACGTGGAGCTGGGCCGGGTCAGCCCCCGGCTGGCCCTGGAGGACGGGGTGCGGTGCGGCCTGGACCGGCTGCTGAAGCCGGACACGGGGCGGGCGGGCAGGCTGAAGGCCGAGTTCGAGCGGGGCTTCGAGGGCATCGCGCTCCGCCTGTGGCCCCAGCTCAACCTGGTGCTGGCCGTGGACTCCGGCTCCAACCAGATCTACGGAGAGCTACTGAGGCGGCACTACTGCCGGGGCGTCCCCTTCTACTCCCCCTTCTACGCCGCCACTGAAGGTCTGACCACCGCCGCCTGAGCCGCCAGCACGCAGGGAGAACTGCCCAGTTTCAGTCTGACCAGAATGTCGAATGCACAGACATGCCATAGAGTTTATCTGTCAGTGGTAACCAACCCTGTTCCTGGAGATCTACCAGCTAGAGATCCTGTTGAACAGGTGTTTCCAATTAGGGTTGAAATGAAAGCCTATAGGATGGTAGATCTCCAGGAACAGGGTTGGTTACCACAGTGTGTTTCATGACTTAGTCTTTAGCCTAAGCCCACTTCCTGTGTCAGTCCAGAGTAGCTTCTTGTGAAATGTTAACATTAGATCTGTAGATCAGAAACAGATAGGCCTTTTCCCAAGCCTCTAGAAAATGGATACTGAAATCTGGCCCACGAATCCAAATCCGGCTCTGGTTTTCTTTTCTCCCAGGCAATTAACTGAATGGTTAGTGCTACTGATTTGCCAGACTGTCTTCACACCTGACTTCCAGGTACTGGGAGTGTTGAAAACTACTGTAGCTGCTTTTGGCCCTCAAGGACCATGATTTTAGTAACAGAGTATACATGATGCTTATACTTGGTCATAGCTAAGGCACTACAGTAATGTACTGCGGAGAAAAATATGGGTACGTAGGGGGACATGTGTGCTTCATCTATCATGGCTGAGATTAGAATGAAGTGCCCCATGAATGTATGTGTTTGTGTGCACGCATGCCTCTGTGTAAACACAGTGTGTGTGGGTGCTTGCATGCATGAGTGCAGGTGCATGCCTGCGGGCATACAGTATGTGGTTAAGGGTGTGGATGTTTGTGCAGGCCTCATTGGGGTGAACCTGTGGCCAGAGAAGGAGCAGCGGCAGTACCTGCTCTGTCCACGCTCCATGTTCTGCGAGTTCCTGCCCGAGGCCAGCCTGGACGAGGAGCAGCCGCCCACCCTGCTGATGGACCAGGTCCAGCAGGGGCTCTCCTACGAGCTGGTGGTCACCAACGCATCTGGGCTCTTCAGGTTCGGCCACCTAACGACTGCCTGGGAAGGCTGGGAGTCGTGTCTGTATACTGTGCATGTAACTGCTCCTGTATTATGTATTAATGCTACAGGGAGCCTATTATTTTCTGTGCTGTTAAAACCATTTACTAATTTTGCCTGTTGGATATGTGTGTCTGGCCCTTGTTCCGACTCGGGTCTTCACAGCTTAATTTGAGCTGATGATTGGACAGGAGCATGAATCTCCTGCTGTTGGTGTCAATCAACATATACCAGGCGGAATATTCATAACAGTTCCATTTTTCTCTCAGAATGACATTAATAAATGCACACCTGCATGCTTTCACAAAGCAAAATGTGTTATTAATTGCATAATGCAAATGTTCAGCTGAGGGTTCTCTAAAAATAATCACATTAATACATTTTATGAGCTCAAAGAATTGTCTTAAAGTTATATATATTATATAATTATATTTACCTAAAGACATTATAAACTGTGAACCCACATTGACTGATAACTTCAGTTTATCCAAGTATTTTCCAATGTTGGTGTTGTCTTTTTGTTTGACAGTAAGTGGTGCCATTAATATTTTTGTGGGGTGATTTGTGCTTTTTGTTAACCTGTCAGAACACCGTATCTGCCTATTCCATACTGGACAAGCATTGTAGGCTAGTGATCATTTATGCCCTGCAGAGGCCATTTGCTTTCAGACTCTCTGCTCCTGAACATTAGCTCCTAGCATTAGATGTGCATTTTGGTACAGATCTTAGTATCTAAAAGCTTTATGAATGACTTATTGACTGGTGTATGTTTGATTCAGGACACTTCAGTGTGGTTTTTGGTTTTTAATCACTGTAATCTGAGTACACATGCAGATCAGTATTTGAAGAAGCATTTTGGGTTAATTTCCTGTGGTGGCCACTAGATGTCAGAAGAGTTTACATGATCTTCAGCCCGTTTCACCTTGCTGTAAACAGATTTTCTCTGACTAATAACTCTGAGTAATGAATGTAATAACACTGGGTTATATACAAACCCTATATGATGCAAGTATTTTCGTGTGGAGAGGGAGAGAAATCCAGTATGAATCTGCTGTTACTATTTGTCTACCTAGGTATCGCATAGGAGATGTGGTGAAAGTGGTTGGATTCCACAATCAATGCCCAGTGGTGGAATTCCAGTACAGGTACATCCCTTATATATTGTCTGTGGCTCAAACACCATCAGTATTTAAAAGCTTATGGCAGATGTAGGCCCGTGCAGCATGAGGTGTCTGGACCTCCGTGTCTGTGTGTGTGATCTGTCAACAGGCGTGGACAAATGCTGAATGTTCGAGGGGAGAAAGTGTCTGAGGCCATGTTTCTAGCAGCCCTGAAAAGAGCCGTCACTCAGTGGCCAGGGGCGAAGCTAGTGGACTATTGCTGTGCAGAAAGTGGAATTTTGGGTAAGATATAATTCGTTGACTGCTGTGGTATTACAAAAGGGGTCGTTCATAAAAAAAGGGGCTATTCATGCTGCAGGTTGTGACACATTTGAACAGAAGCATGTCGGACGGAAACCTCAACAAAATTAGCAATGTGGTTACAAGCTGTGTGAAGTCTTCCTGTACAAGTAGTTTCAAGATTTGCAAAGCAGTTTTGCAGAAAAGCAACATCAAGTTGACTTATCTTGCCACCCAGGCCTTATTTTAATTAGCAATTGAAGCATGTTCGTATTTACACAACATTATATGGTTAGCAGTTATCACAGACAGCGTTTAAACTTTCAGAAAATTTAAATGTCTCTTAAAATGTTGTTTTTACTCTGTCAGTGGATGCAGTCGTGTTTTGTTTGGAATTGATCTGAAAAACCTGATTGCCTGTTGTTTTCGTAGACTTGTTTCATTTAGACTTTTGAGATTGCTTGCAGCGCAAGAACATGCTGGCAGTTGAGACGCGGCTCAATTTTGCCTTCGGTTGTAGAATTAGTTGTAAATTCTCAAAGTATAAAGCACTCAAAGGCGGTAGCATTCGAGAATATTACAGTCCTTGCTCAGGCAGGAAACAGATTTAACTGCCAGCTGTGGATGTCACACAACTTTTGTCCACTTTTTTCCTATTCTGGCACCAGATTAGGTGTTCTTTTGCACATCTCTACCATAGAGTGGCTCTGATTTGATGACTCTTGTGTTGAAGGCGAGTCCTCTGGTGGCTCTGACCCCCACTATCAAGTGTTCCTGGAACTGAAGGGGGTTCGAAACCTGACTGAGGAGCAGCGATACAAGGTGAGGACATCGTCCTGGGAACGTTGCACGTCTAGCGCCTTCAGTGCTCAGGTCCCAAAAGGCAGAAGGGCACTGGTGCCGTGCTCAGGTTTGGGCCAGGGGTGCAGTTTGATTGGGGGAGGGGGGGGGTTAAAAAACAGACTGTTTCACTTCCCCCTCTGACTCGGTCGTGTGACCAAGCACAGGAACTACGGGTCTGTATTTTAACAGGCAACGCCCTTGACGCCACCCTTCAGTTGTGGGGCAGGAGACCGTCACTGTTTCCGAAAATAAGCCCGGGCTGACTCATGCTTTTCAGCGCATTCCACAACCTCTCCTCCTCCACTGGTCATTCATGCTTCTTTGTGTGGAGAAAGTTGAAAATCTGATTGTCTTCGAATATCATACTCGTTTGAAAGGAATGGTCACTTGGTTTTTCAGCAATAGTATATCTGAAAATTCGAGCCATATAAAAAATATCCATGGGTATTTAAAGCCAGAACCTCAGAATTTTTTTGAAGGGAAAAATACACAGAATCTGAAGGTGCATTAGGGGAAATAATACATAATGGAGCTCGAAGGAAGTGTGGATGGCCTTGGAGTTTGCCTGCTATTGCTCTGCCAGCCTCCTCTGTCCTTATGGCAGTGTGTGACTCAGGCGTAATGACAAAGTAATCATGTATCGGTGTCCTCACTTAGTACAGCTGTGGGGGGAGGGGGTTGGTCATGTGACCAGTGTCTTGAGCGATAAGCTCCCCCAGTGGAACCTCCTGGCGAGGTGTTACAGGGGTAATGAGTGTCGCCTGGTAACCGGAGGTATGAGTGACTGCCACCCTGGGATTGGCCCAGAGAGGAAGATCTCACAGCAGTGCACAACTGTAGTGCACTTCCTGCCACAGGAAATCACACAAACTGCAAATGAGGTTGGCTGCCTTGATTTAAGACTGAAAGTTGGGATGAATCACACGATGGCTTTATCTCTGGCTGACTTCCTTCATTACCATGATTTCCTTTATAAAGATAAGAAACCTAATTATATGCAATATATTTCAACACGTGGTATATAATGCTCATAAACAGCTATTTGAAATTTGAAACACTGGTTTCTGCATGTATTACAGAATGACTTGTTTTATTAGGTATGTTATGAATATGTCCTGCTATATATGTAGACAATTGCAGATCTGAAGTTGGAAAATGTTATGCCACTTTTCTCATTGGCATCCAGATGATTTTTGAGCTTTACCTTCTACCTGTTAATCACGTGGTAATTTGCAAAAGCTTTGTCTGCAGAGAGCAGCATATGACACATGCAGTCATGTTAAGCTGTAGTTCAGGGTATGGTGAAAACTAAATGTACCGTAGTTGCTGTATATTGACTCTGCTTGTTTGGAGTTGGAACTGATATCCTCCCGTGTCACAAGACAGGCTGTGTTTTGCACATTAAAGGGAGACAGACTGGCAGAAAGGCAGGGAGGCTTTTAAAAGCTGGATTGTGTAAATTATTTCTGAGGATGCATTATGCATGAATCAGGGGGCTGCCTCTCCGAATCTCTGGCTCTCCCCACTTCTCTGTTTCCTCACTCCCTCACTCCCTTCCCCTCTCCCCTTTCTTTTCTCTCTCTCTCTCTCTCTCTCTCTCTCCCCCTCTCCCTCTCTCTGTCTTTCAGTTGGACCACTGTCTCCAAGAAGACTCGGCCATCTATAAATCTTTCAGGTTCAAAGGGAGCATCGGGCCAATGAGGGTACAGCTGGTGGGGGGCGGGGCCTTCCAGGAGCTGCGCGGACTCATGCTGGCCTCCTCCCAAGCTTCGCCCAACACCTTCAAAATGCACCGCGTGCTGCGCAGGAAGGAGTACGCCGATTTCCTGCAGGGAAAGATCATCTCCTAGGAGCTCTCTGAAGCTCTTTGTGGGAACCGGCCCCGGTCGGACCCCTGCCTATAGCGAGCTTGGCAGCGACAAGAGAGACTCCGAACCCGACCGCGGGGGTTTCATGCCAAGCCTCCGCGGGGGGCCTCTTTTGAAGGTCCCAGCCACCTTTAATCAACTTGTTAAGGTTGCCTTTTGATTTAAACTGTGTTTTTATTGCGCAGATTTCTTCTTTTTTTAAAAGAGCAATCGTTGTCATCCATTCGTACCCACACGGTGGGAATCTTCAGCCTACTCTTCGCCAGGGTTCGCTTCATCATTCTCCATTGCCAGAGACTACATGCTGGGCACGGTTGGAGCGGTTACTATGGGGACAACAGTATCTGTGGTTCTTTGCCTTGAAGAGACGCAACACGCAGTGAAATCACTCAAGAAAATACATCGAAAGTTGAAAGATAACGGAATGTGGCGGCCACAGGGAACTGTGTATTAAACTTTGCAGTTAAAAAACATTTAAAGCTATTAAGTATGTTTCCCAGGAGACCTGAGGTCTTTACAGGTTAGAGTTTACTGAAATCAGGGGAAGGGGGAGGGAGAGATGTCAGACAAGCTGAGCACAAGTTACAGCATGCCCCCACGCCTGGGGGTGCGTTGTTAAGAGCAGGACACTGGAAGCCCAGGAGAATTTGAGAGGGTTGTGCCCCTGAATCAGGATGGGGGCAGGGCTCAGTCGTCTTAAGGTCATAGTTCGCTTAATGAGATTGCAATAGCCATTGGCCATGCTCCATCATCGGATTCCAATATTAATTGCATCTAATTTTGACTTTGCCTGCCTTGCATTCAGTTTCTGTTTCTTTTTGTGCCAAGCCAAACTTTATTATGAAATTTCCAAACGCAGCGATCATTAATGACGTGTACAGATCAATAAAATCACAGCTCATGATGATAGTATGCCTTGTGTTCATCAAGATTGATCTCTGCTCTTACACTTCTCAGCTGATTGGCTGATAGTTCCCTGTGTGCACCAACCACAGAACAACATCACACCGAATAGATTTTGTTGTGGATTTTTATTTTTATCTTTTTGCTGACACAGAGCAGTATTTGCTGAGGTGGGAAGTGCGCTCGTTGCTGACGTAAAAGTGGGGTTCCGCTTGGCAGTCTTTTCCAGAAATTTTAGTTCTTCGGCCACAAATTGTGACATCCCTTCTAGAGGACTTACTGCCACATCTCTGAACCGTCCAGCAGCATGGAAGTCATGAGGGAAGTGGCTTAAATTAGAGCTGACAGCTGATTTTGTGCAAATGAGAGCAAAGTGGAAACAATAATGGACTCCCCTTTAATCAAGGTCTGGCGTCATGAATCTGGCAACTACAGTAATTATCCGGTAGCTGCCAAGACGTGAGCGTGAGGTCTGGCAAGGACCTGAGGGCTTCCTTGCCAGATTGCTTCCACCCCCCACCCCCCGGGGTTTTACACCAGCTTACTGGCCTTGCCTGCCCAGATGATTGGCATCAGCTGCCGGGTGACCTAAGCTGTCCTTTGGCAGATATGTGCTTGCAGATTTGTTCTCCTCGGGAGGTCGACCCCGTGGGGCACAGGCATGGTCCTATCACCAAAGTGACTCAAGTTAATTAAAGTTTTATGTTTCTGGATTATGATGCTTAGAACTGCAGTGTTTTTACAACATAAAAAAACAGTCTTTTAAATGGGTGACACTCATTATTTTTTAAACTAACATGCCGCTAACCAGCTGCCCTAATTATTAATACAGGCTGCTGTGTGTCCAGTCTTGTTAATGCACTGTTTTAGTGCATGCTGGTATGGAATCTGGACTGTGCCAGTGCTGGCTGGGGCCGGCTAACCTTGCAGGGTAGCGCATAACTGACTGTAGCATCACCCAGGAAACAGATGGTTTTCAGTTGGTGGGACCTTTTTTTTCTCTCTGTGTAGCAGCCACCCCCCTGCAGTCGAGCCCACGGCTGAAGTATCCTCCTCTGACTCTGTGTCTGTGCCAGATTAACTGGTGGACCGTACGGTGAAAAGAGACTGTAGCTGAGCATCACATTTGGAGAGCAAGCTATTCCAAAACTGACAGTGATGTGCACAAGCATAAAAATTGGGTGTTCCAAATTCGGAGAAAATATGGCTACAAAATTTGAAATGTACTGTATATATGTATATTGTTCTTCTGCTGTGTTTATGCTACAGTAGGTATCATTTACAACCAGGTATTCTCCTCAACGCTACACTTATTAAATTGAATACAATAATCTACCCATGAATTCCATGGTCTGGAAAGTCTTAAGTGGAAAGGATGCTTTAAGTAAAATGGAGTAGTAAAATTTGTGTTGTGACAGAATAACTGCCAGTTAAGTAAACTGTAAAATCGATTGCCCTTAGAAGATTAATCAGATGCCAACAGCAAAGCCTCTCAACTAGGGAATATAAATGGCAATTTCGGAAATGTGTGCTAATTTCAATATGAATGAATTGATAGATATAGCTGATAAGCCTATGTGCGAATGCTATGGTATTTCTGTCCCTGGGAGCTTATTCAAAACTATTTTCATGCACAGCTTCACCTCCGCTTTCTTCGCTACCTTAAACAGCTGTGTCCTTAAATGGCTTCCGTTAACGCTGGAAGAATGATAATTTGACTGCTATGTCCCATCCCGCTGCAAGTGAGCCTGCTTCCTTTTTTAGACTGTGCTTGTCAGGTTTAAAGCTTTATATCAGTAAGTGGATATGTTTCCACATTTGAAATTTCTGCAAAATTGAAGCAGGGAGACAAGATTTCTGTCCCTTTTCGGCAAGCCGCTTTTTAATAATCCCCTCCCCCTCATTTACATTCATGCTGAAACACACAAGGTCTCCAATTTGTTTTTACAAAGAAAAGGCTGTTAAAGGAAAATTGGAGTTTTAATGAAAATTACATATTTTCTCCTGCAAGGACAGGCTGGCCTCATTCTCTGCAGCTGAAACATAAAAAGAAAATGGTAGTCAGGACAAAGGGCAGACACAGATAAAAACAGGTACAGCATAAACAAAATTGTCCAGTTCTTCATAACATGCTTGTGCCTCCTGTCAGGATGGCTGGCTCTTGTTCCGTTCCTTATGCTGTCAGACTACACGAAATATTTGTTTGCAGGTGGGCTTGTCAGCAATAAATCCCCCACAGCAATTCCCAGACCTCATGCTGTTCACAAGTCAGCACAGCTGTGGAGATCAGGGTTGCGTCTCCTGGGCCTGTATCAATCCCCCAGTTTGTTATGCTGCAAGATCACAAGGTCGGGATATTCCCTCATCTCTGGGGTATCTAGGGCTATAAGGCAGCGGCATCGCTTCAGTCGTCATTCTCGGTTCAGGTTAAATGCTTTGCTTAAGTGTCCCAGCTGAGACTCATACCCACAGACATTGAGTTATGAGCCCTGTTGCCTAACCACGATACTGCTCTTCGAACCTGACTCTGAGACCTTAAATTTCAGCCTCTGTTTGGAAAATTCTTGTCAGTTCATGTTCTGGCGATGTAAAACCAGCCAGTTTTACTTTGTACGAATGGCCTACTGTTACCGGCCTTGTATACAGAAACAGAGTAAACGTTAATGTCTCTGCCACAGGTTCCTTAGAAAAGATTTGTTACACAAACACAGTTCTCTAGTCTTTTCGGTGTCCAAATCTTCATCCATGACACCAGCATAGAGGAATGTTGCTGGAGGCCAAATCTGATCACACATTTGCTGAAGTATGTAGATATCTCTATCACTATTGAAGTTGATACTAGTGCTGTTTTCAGCATCACTTTTATGTCACAGTACTTTATCTAGGCCTTGGATCAGAGTTGGGGAAGCAAGGTCATATCTGGACTTCTGGATTTCATGCCAATTTCTGCTCATGTAAATGTACTCAGTCTACTCATTTGAACAAACTGACATTTCAGCTGTATATATTGTGAGTGACAGCTGAAAATTCCATCTCAATATCAAATGCTTTACTCATAGTTCTAATGCATGAGTTCCCAACGCTGGTCCTGAGGCCCCACTGTATGCTGGTTTCATTCTGGTTTCAATGGCCCTAATCACAAGTGGCGTCTTCCTGACTGCCTGCTGCCTCTCTGCTTCCCCCCTGCGGGTGCCTGCTGCCTGCTGAAGACCCCTAAACAGACCATCTCAACAAACTGAAGTGACTTCTGAAGGGATGAGCAGCTGGTTAGAGACAGGGCTGCTGTACTTGTGCACTCACTCACACACACACACACACACACACACACACACACACACACAAGCGTTCTTCAGCTGTTTCTTCCTGTTGGCCAGATTCTTTTTATTCTATTAAGATGGTACATGCAGGCTGCACATTTATAAAACAAATACATCCATGAAATGTTTCCTATATGTAGATTAAGTAGATGCCTTCTATGATAGACAGATTGATTGATAGACATAGTCTTTATGCTTTTAGAAGACACTCTATTCCAGAGTAATTTACAGAAGTGCACACAAACTGATCAAGGCAATGATCAGATGTTGAATCATCAGTGTCCAACCAACATTAAGTCAGTACACAGACCTATAACCTATAGTACAACATGGAGATTTAGGATGTAGCCAATTGGATTGAGGATGTGGTGTATGTTGCAGCATAGGTAAGGCTAGTAAACCCATGTCTCCCAGGGCTAGGGGCTTGTAAACTATGTTCACTGTTGAAGTTATTCTCTAACCAGGTCTCCTTGTCATCCTGTCTTCCTCATGAATTTCTTTGAGGACTAGGGTGAGGCTGCACCCCTACACATGTACCATCGAGGCAAACTTTGAATTTGAGATCCTGTCCACCAGAATGTGTCTTAGATGAGCTGTCTCAAACTCAATCTCTCCTGTGAGTCTGGTTGAACGCAATGCCTGTTTCCTGTTTTCAATTATTTGGGAATTTCCACCAGCCACAAAGAGAGCTGGAGAAGTGGTGGGTGGACCTAAATAAAGTTGTTGCTGTGTGAAGTAAAACAGTGGCCTGTGAGTCAGGCCTTGTGGGTCAGTCAGTCAGTTCAGGAAACTGTAAAATCCTCACAGAAAAACAGTAACAGAGATTTAATTATTGAGTTGAATTGCAGTCCATTTCTGAATGGAATTGGCTTCATCCCCAGTCCTGCCTATGAGTGTTAATTTCAGCATCTAAATGGTTCCTTCTCTAAAACTGTTTGGCAAAGGTGTGTAAAACAGTTATATATCTGTGTTTCCATGGACTTTGTTCTAGGGGCCTCCATACAGGAGAGTTTGGCTCTCTACTATAAGGTAAGTGTCCACCTGGAGCACCACCACTGGCAGTTATTCAACATTAACAGAGTCCATCTGTCTGTGAGCTTGGTGTTGAATGCATTACCATACTTTGCAGTGTGTAAGGTCAGTGCTATGTGTGTTACTGTGCTTTGTGGTGTGTAGGGTCAGTGCTGAATGTGTTACTGTGCTTTGTTTTCACAGGTCTGTGAGATGTAATGTCAGTACCAGTGGTGCTCTGGGCAGTTGGCCTCTGTTCAACAGACGTTATAGTCTGTAAGTATGGCCTCCTCCCCCATCTTTCAGTCTTCCTCTCTTTCAGTATTGTTTATTGTTTGTTTATCGTTTATTTTGGATCCCCATTAGCTGTCGCCGGAACGACTGTTAGTCTTCCTGGGGTCCACATAAAATATCTGGCTTGGGACCTGAGGATAACTTTTTTTCAGGTATACCATGAATCTTCCATTAGATGCAGAGTCTCTAACAAAAGCCTTTTTCTTTATAGCGAAAATGTATCACCCTGGTAACAGCAATACTGTTCTACAATGTCCCTCGGCAGCACAGCTAGCGTATGGTAACTTGGATACAGAAAAGCAAAGATATATTATTGATATGTCCATATTTTACAACATACATACTGCACATACATTTCCAGTTCCCAGTCTTATCATATTGATCATCCAATTTAAAATGCTATCTTGCATGACTGGAAACCTGTAGTTTCAGAGAGAGAAACTGTAATGGCTAGTTGCTAAGCAGGTTGTCACTGCTGACTTGGTCTCTGTCACTGGCATTGTCTCCTGAAATATACTTAATGGAGGGAAAAATGGGAAGACAAAGAAGAATAATGTGGTAGTGAGACAGTAGAGCAATAGTAGGCTAAGTCTGCTCAACCCTGGGACTGCCCCTTTAATTTCTTTTAATAGTCCTTCATCAAAGCCTATGCTCATAACTTATGTGGATCCACACATGACCTTTCAAATTGTAAGTCTACTAAATGAATGTAATGTAAGGCACGTTCAAACACACACACACACACACACACCCCTAATGATGAAATGAATTTATACAGCTCTATCCTCGATCTGATCAGGAGACATTTTCAGTGTATGATAAACCCCTACTGCAACCGCAATAAGCAGAGCCAAGCTGAACATCCATTTATATAATTCTGCAGGCCATTACATCAGCGAGAGTACTGGCTGCAATGCAAACTGGCTTTGATGATGAAAGAGTGAAGCAGATGGGAAAGAAGCCGGCCAGAGAGCAAGCTCTGCCTTTCTGCTGTTTTATGAGTATGTATAAGGTAAGCCGCTGCTGTTCTCTGAATACAGGTAAGAGCTTGCCTGTGGCAGTTGCATCACAAGCAGTTCCGTGTTAGGGTTTTGCAGGCTGATGTGTGTTAGGGGTGCTGGTGGATAGATCTGAAACCACAACAACCACTCAGATCTCTCCAAGACAGTGTTGGTGTACAATTACTAGAGATTCCTGGATCAAGGGCAGGTTTTTTTAAAGAAGAAGTTATATACTGGCTAACTTAGTCGGGAACACAGCCCAAAGTGAAGGATTCAGTCACAATAGCGAATAGACAGTGAAACCTCCTTGAGAATATTGGCAGGCATAGCATCACAAGGGCTGGAAGATGATCATAAGTGAAAACAGTCTTTAAAGGAATTAACAGTCTGTTAAGTCCTTTAAAGAAATAGGTGTGAACTCAGTCAGAGCATCAGTATTACAGCTAGGTGGGGATAAGTCCATACCAGCAGGAGGAAATGTAACCTTGGCTCTGATATCCCTTATCTTTTCAACAAAAAAGGTTAGAAATTGTTCACGGTCAATGGAAGAAAAAGGAGTAACAGATGGAGCACCGTTGACAAGGCAATCAGTAGTAAAACATTTGGTTATGCTTAGGGCACTAATTAAACTATTTAAATAAGCAGGTTTTGCATACATAATTTCTGAATTATAAGAAATCAACCAATCTTTCATGAGCAGGTACTGAACCTGAAGTTTGGACCATGTCCATCTACGCTCAGCCCTCCGACATTTTATTTTAAAAAGTAGCATTCCTTCATTCAGCCAAGAGTAAGGATTAGACTGTGTGTTAAAAGTAGCAAAAATTATCCAACGCGGTTGAACATACGTTATTAAAACACCAAACCAAGTCACTGACTTGACTAGATGAGTCATTGTTACACTCAGGCCATTAAAAACAGTAGAATTCGCAGCTGAATCAGCATTAAAATATGAGATCTTACGGTGCGATTAAGGTTAAGAACATCAGCGTGGAACACAGTATCAAGGAAAATACATTTGTGGTCAGAAACAAAGATGTATTCCAAAGACCGAGAGCTAGACTCAGTCCAAAAGTAAAAACCAATTCTAAGTGTGGCCACGATTATGTGTGGGACTAGAAACAGCTTGCCTAAAATTAAAAGAGTGCCTTGTTTAAGTAAAAACTCGGAAGCAAAAGCTTCGGAAACATCATCGACGTGGATAATCACCGACCATTAAAACTTTATCATAGTCGAGCACAACAGATGACAGATGATTCTATTGAAAAACAACCCAACCATGTGTTTTAGAAGGGCAATAAATAACAGGACATATAACCAGTTTGTCACAAATTTGAATGCCATCACTTCAAAGCTAGAAAACGCATCAAAGGTGACAGAGACAGCAATTAAAATTATTTAAAATTAACACAACAGTGAGACTTCTCCCCCGACCACTCAGTCGTGGGGACTTAAAAGTTGCCTTTTACAACAAATTATACGCAATGTTACGTACTTTTCAATGACACTACAGCAATCTGGGATGGACTAATTCAATTCAGATTCAAAATGTATACATGCCACCACAATTTCAGAGCCAAAGATGGTAATTTTTCCTATTACAATTCTCCAGTAATTCTTACAGGGTTACAAAACGTCTAGATCCCAATTCAAAATGGTTCAAATTCCATTCTTGTTATTACAATATATGACAGGTTCCCACAATATATGGAATTCCATGCCACACCGTTTCTTTTTTCGTTTCAAGGTTACACAAATTCATTTTCTCGATTAACCTGACGTAGCTTATTATTATTGCCAGAGCCAGTGTAACGCCTGTGCAATTCGCAACGCAACGCTTTTTAACACCAATTTAGCAGCCGCCAGAGAGCGCTTAATCACAATTGGGTTTTCTCTTCCGGCGACGTCGACTTGCAGTTCGCATTTAAATCAAGCTGCTGCCGTCTTGAGCAGGCAACACTGGATTTTTCTCATGACCTATTCTTTCTTCACACCTTCAATATTTCTAAAGTTGACCTGAGTCAAACGCACAACTTTAAAACAAGTTTTTAAATAAGACCATTAAAAAATGTATCCAATACAACCAAAACATTGATTAAAAAATCTAGATATCCTAACACATTAACCCAGTAACCTTTTAGTGATAAGAATGTTTACATGAAGGAAAACCCCTGGTTTCTTGATTATGTTGCGAGAACATACACACTTTCATATCAGACCAATGAAAGACTGACGGGACTTCATACAGCAATCACTTGGAAGTCTCTTGTTGACCTTTGACGCATCTGATAAGATTTGCCATATGATATTATATCTGACATAAGACATATGTTAGCAATAAAACGTTGCGTACTTTAATTAGAATCAAAATTCAGAGAGAGAGAGGGAGAGGGAGAGAGAGATACGCGTTGTAAATAGCCGCATCCCGAGGAAGCACGTGTGTAAGCAAGGAAGTGCCCCCGCTTGTTCTCGCTCGTTCACAAACCAGCATTCAAGCGCAGCCTAAAGAAGGAAACCGACAGCAACGTTGTGTAGCCTAGACTGAGACTACTGCGTCTGAAAACAAAAAGTAGCAGGTACTGTTCAGTTCGTTATTAGGAGCTATTCGTTATCGCCATGGAGTCGCTGCAGAATATCTTTTAAGAAAATCAGAAACACTTTCTAACTCAAGAGCACAAAAGAGCACCATCTGCTTAATTTCATGTCCAGAGCCGGCAAGAGTTGGAGGGGGGCTGCTTTTCCCATACTGCTTGTCCTGTGCGTTTGAACGAGACGTGCACTGCTCCTGTATCAATGTACCTTTTGCGTACGGCCGGGATATTTTTTTGATTTTTAATGTTTAACCAAATGAAATTCTAGAAGACAACAATTGCAGCAGTCTGCGTGATGATTTTTGTGTTTTAGTTGGTGATGTTGGGATGATGGCGGAGGAGGTACAGGCTACCGAAGCACGAACGGGACCTTTGCTCAATCCAACGGCTGCGGTACCGGTCGGGACAGAGATAGTGGGGTTAAACAACAATGACGCCGTGTTTCTTTCGTCGAGTACTCGGGCATTTCTGGACGTTGCTGCTGCTGCGGCGGCCGTAGGTACCGCGCACCCCGCCGTAGGAGCCGAGGCGGTGTGCACGAATGGAAGACACAAAGAACACGGCAGTCCCAGGGCTGGCAGCAGAAGCCGGGATAATTCCAATGAGAGGAATCCGGGAGGCTTGATCACACCTTGCAGCATCATGAAGGTTAGTTTGTTTCACTTTTACTTTATTATGAGGTAATGTCATTAATTAGCTAATATCAGAGACTGACATAAACTTGCGTCAAAACGTGTACCGTGGTAAATGACATTGGTATATCTAACTATATTCATAAACCGATTAAGAAACTATTTACATAGGAAATTATTAGCAAGTTATTTGCTGCTACAAATTTTAATGCTCTAGCATTTTGGGCGCATAATTAGCTAGATACTCAGATTGCATTAATAACAAATTTGAGTCACATAGAGCTATTCACGAAGTTTCCCTACTGTTTGTTGAGATGCGTTAGCATACTCTGACAATAGGCTAATCACAGAATGAACGAGATGTATGCAGGGGAAATATCCAATTCAAAGCTGCTTTTGGGAGCATAGTAATTTCTTAACAGAATACTGATTTTAATGTGTGAAGACTATGTGGTACATTTTATTTAGGCCCGGGGCTAATACCGTCTCGTCATGACTGATACAATAGATGGATCACATTTAATAATAATAATAATAATAATAATAATAACAATAATAAAATTATTATTATTATTATTATTATGATTTTCTGTAATTGCACTAAATGTGGTTTTGAAGGATATATTCAGTGCAGTTTTCGTACAACCATCATGCATTTAAAAAAAGGGAGAACTTCCCTTATAAATTGTGCCCTGAAGCAAATAAATATTTTTTGGTTTCCCATGCATGCAGTTTTACATATTCTGAAAGACTAGTTTGCTCTGCTAATGGCCTACGTGCGTGTAATGTAGTTAGGCTTAAAATGTCTGTAGCAGCCTACGGAGAACACGAAGCGATTTAAGATTTGAGTTTGGCTGTCAAACTGGAAGAGGAATTCCAATGGGAGGTGACTTATCAGTCACATTTTGTGACAGATGTGACACGTTTTTAAATGTGTGCAAGCGAAATAATGTTTTTTTTTTTTAAATACAAAAAAATCTATATGTATGCAAATTCTTGCAATAAATGCATAAAATGCATGCTTTCTAGTTTTATGTGGTAATTTATCACAAAAATATTATTCAGTATTCTTTTTATGCTAACTGTTGTGTGCGTGAAGTGACAGGCTTTCCTGTCGATACCTATTCCTGGCTATACCTAAACCAAACATCATGTGGTTTATCACAGTTAAGCACTTGTGTGGTCTCTCTAGGTGTCAAATTTTGATCCATGGCATGACTGTAAAGTTCCTGTGGCTGAAAGTAGAATACACAAGCTGTGCTGTCTTGTGGACACTGCATGTGTGTGGATGAGCCAGTGATGGCAGAGAAATATCCCTTGTGTTTATATCAACATGGTATGCAAGAGATGGGATTGGTGCAGCACATAAATCTAAATTAAATCGAAATTGGATTGTAAATCCAAGATAATCATTCAAGTCAAGTGTGAACCTGTCTGAAAATGCAAAATCACTTGCACTAGCTCCAGTAATGATTGTGACGGCCATGAAGGTTCATTTAAATGTTGTGCAATTTTCTAAAAAGTCTGTTTGTCTGATCATATTTCTCATGGTTTATGCATGTTTTTCTTCACTTTTTCCCTCGGTTAACCCATGTTATTCTTCACCACTGATCTCTGAGCTGTGTTTTTGTTCTGAACCCCCTGTGCAAAACCAGCCTTCACCTGCAGTGTTCTGCCACAAACTTTCAGCTGGTTGCTGCTTTACCTGCAAGCGGTCACTGCAGCAGCAGTATCCCTTTCAATAATGTAGGAATTGGGCTATTTTCCGCTTTAGATGCTAGCAGGGCCTTCAGTGCTGTTGTGAAAGATGGATTTCACACAGTGCAGCCATGCCCGTTGCGTGGAATGGGGGTGTAGGGGTGCCGGTCGGTTGGCAGAAGCCGCAATATTATACATGCAGTGTTGGGGGTGGGGGGCACTGGATATCTGGGTCAATTATTTAGTTTAATGGTCAGCACCAGCCCTGTGCTCCAGCCATGGGAGCCTCAGAGTTTGGCAATTAAGTGCGATTAGGGCAATCTGCGCACATTTCCGCAGCTTGTTATTTGAAGACAGGAAAAGCTGTTGGGTTCCAGCATGGCTGCGCTCGCATGCAGAGCTTGCAAGAAGTTCCCACAATCAGTGTGCTGTGTGAGGGGTTAGAGCCCATCTCCAAAAGTAGCCCCAGCGTGTTTTCATTCCAGTGCCGTTATGTAATAAGGCTTCAAGGCGACTGTCGCTCCCTGTGTTCCTGTTGGTGAGATGTTGCACACGGCCAGTTAGAAGAAGTGACAGGCCTTCTCAGCCAGTTATGCAATGCCCAGATGAGTGAAGAATAGCACTTAAAACCTGTTTTCTGTTCTGGTTTTCAGTCCACATTTCTTGGATTTCTGAAGACTCGAGTGAAAAGCAGGTTTTTTTTTGTTCATTTTTAAAAAACCTGTGTTGTGAAGATTAGCGTCCCTAATTAAGCTAAAGTGTGCTAAAGTGCGCTGAAACTTTCTATTCCACCCATGTCTAACCAACGTGATAATTCAACAATTGCATTACAAGTATTACACAAGAGTTATAGTTATGTAATATGCGTACACATGATTGTTTCATGCATGTATGAAGCATGTTTACATACTGTTCTGTATGTTGTACTTCTTGAAGAAGCAAAAAAAAAAAAACCTCCAGAAATGTCAAGGACAGCTATTGTAATGAGAATGATGATTGTGTGAAAGATTTCTCCTGCTCCAGTCAGCTTTTGACTCATGAGAGCAGTGTCAATAAAGCCAACCACCTCGGGCAGTGTCCTTAAACAGCGATATTGTGTTTTATCCTCAAACAGATATGCATGCACAGGGAGTGAAAGTAACAGAAGATCATGTTGCACAAGACATGGGTGCTTCTGAGCTCAAATTCAGTCAGAAAGAAGCTCGACTGCACACTCGCTGACCCCTTTTATGAGGTGTCCTCATGCCAAAACCACGTATCTTTGCCCATAAAAAGATGCGACGGCCATATAGGCCAGTTGAATTTTTTGCGCTTGATCTGCCTGCGTGCAGAGTGCCAGTGGACCCACCATAATGAGCTAGGTATAAAATAACAAGGAAGCCGAAAGAGTATACAATGTGAAAATAAATGAGCTGTATCCTTACGCTATTTCTTCCATTGTGTTGGCTTCTTTCATTTAGAGGGCTGTTCTGTTGCCTGAAATATGTTTGTAACTGAAAAAAATCAGAGGAAATCCCTTTTGTTTTAGCCCGACCGTTAAGCAGCGAGAGAACCTATTGTTCACGGAATGTTGGCCTTGCAGTCAGTGGGGGACAGCTCTCTGGCAGACCAGCTGCTCCCGCGGATCCTGGCTTGAGATTCTGTATTGAGAACGAGATTAGCCTATCAGCCAGCGTGATAGTGTCAAAGGGTCAGTTCACGGCAATGAATACCACACACCCGCTGACGGACGCACCCAGGACAGCCCCACGGAGCCGTGGGACTGGCAACACTGAGAACAGTAGCACACACGGGTTTGGTCACGGTAATTTATTACCCGCCCTTTCCAGTCTTACCTGTGTGCTTAAAAATGAGCCAATCAGAAACCCTGTTGGTTAGAAGAAGTGGGATACAGTAGTTGAGGTGGTCTGTCTGTACAGGGAATCCCTGTATCATAAGGGTTTGAGTTAACTCTCCATGCCGCCATCGTGTTCTGCTGGGCGCCCTGTCGTTTCTGTTCATTTTTATTTTTTTTGGTCAACTCAATTAGGAGGGAAAGAACGCGGCGAGACGCCGAGGACGCAGATTGATGTGCGTGACGACAGATGTTTGTGGCAGAGACGCATCGGGTCTCCCTTGATGTTGCCCTGAGCGCGGCCATCTGTGAAATGCAAACCGCGCGCAAGGGGAACGCGCGCATTTCCGAAGTCCCCCCCCCCCGCGCCCCTGAGAGTAAACAGCGGGCTGGTGAAAGACGAGCGTCTCGCTCTTCATTCAGATTAAGGTCACTGTGCCGGTCGAGGGTGCGCTTTCAGCGCTGACCCTGCATATTTCAGGACCCGAGGAGCAGAACGAGCCGCCTCGTCTGAGCGCAACTGTATCGTTAGCGCCCGTTTCCCCTTTGGATGGTGCGACGTCTGTGTATTCACGGAGCGGCTGTTAAACTGTGCTCTGTCGATAATGCATCTCCTGCGTATCAGGTGAAATGATCTGAACATGCTTTTATCATGTGCTGAAAGAGTGCTCATAACCAAAACTCTCTTTGCTTTTGTTCGGTCTTTGGTCGAAATTAATTAACGGTTCACACAGATGTGGAGTGTCTATGTGGAGTGACGCCTAACTGTAGTACCTTTACATGGTAATGATGACGATATTGGTGAGAAGTGTCCATAGGTTCTGCTGCAGACTCTTCAGCCTTATACGACCCCCTATCTGATCCCCTAATCAGGGCTCCTTCTCAGCTGAGATCCCTTCTCTATCTGTTACCCTCTCCGCTTTCTTCCTGTCTGAATAAAGCAAAAAATATGACAGCACAGTGGACTGTCCATTGCCTTAAAAAAAGGAAATAAATGGAAATTACTGATGATGTTGGTGTTGTCATTGACAGTGATGGGGATGCTTAATAAACAAGGACAGCTTTTGTTCTGACTTCATGCTCCACAGATCTGTGGTCATTTGTGTGCTCCGTAGCAATGACTATTTTTTATTAAATGTGTCTGAATTGCCACACTCAAACTGTCCATGAGTTAAAAAAATGAACCAAGAGATCTTCTTTTCAACTAGGAAAATTGTTTTTGATCTTCTTTTCAACTAGGAAAAAGCGTGAGTTGTGTAAACCAGAACAGATTCAGCAAGTGGGTCAGTTTTACTTGAATGATGGTCTGAGCAGGGTAATTAACAGGAGATAACGTGTAAAGATGAAAGAAAGCACAGTGTGTTCCCCATATATAGATCTGGCCAGCCATTTTACAAAGGCCCTGTGTGTCCCAATGTCCTTTACAGAGTGTGTCTGAATGGCTTTTTTCTCCATGTATTCGATCACTTTGTCCATCTTATGTATATCATGGTCCAATAACTTTCACCATTTAGCTGTAGTCTGCAAGCAGTGAAAATGTTCCAGGAGTGCACTTCAGCTTTCTGTAAAAGAAAAAAGAGCAGATGTCTTCATTGTTGATTCTCTTTACTTAAGCTCTGTGTGTGTTTTATCTATTATCTCACTCAGTTGTGTCCAAGCGGCGCTTGTTGTGAGTATAGGTTTGTTAGGTGACTAGAGGCCACCCCTCCTGTGGCCTGCACCACTGTTAATCACCACTGGCATGGCAGTGTTCATCTCAGGAGTACTTTCTCTGTGACCTCCCATAAACCGTGTGTGGCTTTGAAAGTAGGCTGACCGCTGCAAGTGTTTCCATTAAACAAGAAGCAGCAAGAGATGATCAAAATTAAAAACTCATGAGAAGCATCTAATTTTCTTTGTTTTGTCCACTGTAGGAAACTTGCAAGGATGGATTCTAGCACTTTGTATGCCCCCTGTAGATGGATGAGCTGCTATGAGAAGCAGTCAGCCTCCCATCAGTTTGATTCTGTTTTATTGAGCTGTTTTGGAGCCTACTTTTAACTTGCATGTTGTTGTATTTTGAGGTTTTGCCAAGTCTTGTGATGGTGCTTTTTTGTGGCACAGCAGAAGAAAAATGCAACAGCTCAGCTCTTATAATGAAACCTCCCAGACAGGATATGAAAGTAGTCTTTATTTTCATGTCTCTTCATAAAAACACATTAGCGATAAGGATTTTTTTTAAACGTAGCTCAGTTCTAGCTCAGTTCAACGTTGTTTATCACACTGATACCTATTAATAGACTTGCAATAGCCTGGATTTAGGCTAGTGCAAGTCACTTAATGCCACCTTGTCTGGGAATGCTAAAATACATTGTCTCTAACAACCTGCAGTGTTCTTGCTTAAACTGTTTTGCAGCAATAGAATGAAAATATTAGTCACGAAACAGAAGAGGATATTGAGTCCGCAGAGTTGTTGTTTTGAACGGACATTATCTGAGCTAATTACCTTTCTGATTGGTTCATTTTATGTGTTATCATTCCTTGCTAGGTCAGAGAATCTGTCACTGAGGACTGAACTGGGGTGTCTTCAATCAGCACACACACCTGTGAACGATTATCTTGTCGGCCCCTTGAGTGAAACGGAGTCTGCGTCTGTGGTGCATTTTGAGAGGGAAAGGACACGTGAACACAGACTGTTAGGTGTTCACTGATGTGGATGCTGATGTTGCTGGGTCTCTGTTAGAGAGCATTATTTCTGTACATGCGTACATTGTAAGGTCCCCTTCTTATGGGATGTTTTCCATTCCTGAGTTAGGCTAGTTGTGGGCTGCAGAGGACCTCCCGGGGCTTCCTGGAGGACAGGTTTTGCTGTGGGACTCTCTGCTTTTCGGCTTAGATATGACTCCATAGCTCACCTTAAGAAACCTGTTAGGGACAAGCTTTGTGTGTGAAGGAAAATAATAATCAGGCACTTAGAAATAATCAGTCTGATAGAAATGGCAGTGGACAAGCACTGTGGTGGTTTAATCCTTTCCAGGCCTTAAAAACGGGTATATTTCAAAAATATTTCTACAGAACTGGGTCTAATTTTAGATTTTTCTGTGATCATGTAGCCAGCGTGTATGAGTTAAACATGAAAAGGGAAACGGGTAATGTATCAGGGCTTTTTTTGTCACAGCAGTCACAGCATCTTTACCGCTGAATTTAAACAGGGTTTCTCAGAACACGACACTTCATTGACAGTAAGCACTTTTGTGAAACATAACAAGTCAGGCAAAGAATTTGTGAATGACTGCTGATTGAAGAGCAGGGGATTATTACTCATAGCAGGGTAATAAAATATTGGCTCCTGGTCCCATGTTCATTCAGAGAGAGCAAGCCATAACCATGCACTCTCAGAATAGAGTTCTTCAAGGTGTGCGCACACAATTTCTACTCAGTAGCAATAACTTAAAACACATAATCCAATATAGGCTTGTTTATCGTTTGAGAAAAATGAATGGACAAAATTTTATTGCTTGTAAGTGTGATGTTCAGACTTGGAGTCTGTTGCAATACACAAAAAATAATTTAATTTATGGTAATTGCATTACCGTGGTGTTTATTTAATGTCTCATATTCTGATGAAAGCAAAATCATGTGCAAGCTGTTTTTTGACAAATGGTTTTATGCTTTGATGAATGATATTTTTAACGTTTCTATTTCATTCCATTTCCATATGCATCTGTCTAACAGTCCAACCCTTGTTATTGCGAAACATAGCTGTTAGTCAGACTGAATTAAGGTAGTACAGACTTGGGGGGGGGGGGAAAAAGAAAACTTTAAGCCCCTGCACTGTGCATGTAAATCAATCCATACTTGTCCTACCTACACAATCCTACATTGCGAATGATGCCAGATGTGGCATTGCCCTAAGCGCAACAAGTGAACAGACAACCAGGCAAAGACGCGGTTTTACTCGCGGTGATATACGGTAGGGCCTGCCGGAGTGGCTCTCCTGCAGCGGCTTGGAACAGAGCCGGATGCCCACGTTGGTCGCCGGTTCGCGGCGAACGCCAACGAACACCGCCGCCCGCAGGCCCTAAGAATAGCCGCAATTAAGTGCGTTAAGGAGAACCTGAAGGCCTGGCTGAAGGACGGGATGCCAGGATGGCCGGGCTTTCATGGGCGTTAGTGATTTGTGCCGAGTGGAGGTATTGAATGGAAGCTGGAGGGATGGGGGGGGGGGGGGACAAGGTAAGGTAGTAGCGGGTTCAGTAGATCTTTCACAAAGGATCCATTTTGAGATCAGCTATAAACTGTAGCACAATAGACTAAGCAATGTATAGAGCAGAGTGCCTGGGATATCTCTTTACACGCGGGCGCGGATGCCCCATAGGGCAAGTGTCCGATTACCGTTGATACTACTTCTGAATTCCTGCCCGTCCAGGGATGGAGGGCTCTCTCTCCAATGAAAGGTTATAGCACCATATATGTTTCTCTTTGTGAAGACGAGAGATAAATGCATTTTGGGAACTGGATAAATTCCTTTTAGGTTTCCTTTTTTAGCAGCTCTGTATATTTACAGCATGCATCATACATCAGAATAAGGGGAGTAATTTCATTGGTATTTTGTGAAGCGTGATTTTGATTTGCTAGCACCATTTCAATTGAGCCTTCTCTCGGTGCTGGTCTCCTAATGCCTCTGTAAAAGATGAGGCTCTGTCTCCAGCGTCTGTAATGCGACACTGAAAACTCAATTCACCTGGGGCCCCTTGCAGTGCATTAAAAAAGGCCGCATTGTACAAGCAGAAAAAGTTTGGGAACAGATCATTTTCAGATGTTTTTCCACTGAGTACCTTTTTTCTCTGCCGTAGAATTTTAAATTGCAATGCAAACATTTCAGGTTACATATATGCATACGTGTACTGCTTCTCATCACAGGTTCACTTGTGGAACAAGCTATGAGTGTGTGCGTGCGTGCATGTGTGCTTGTGTGTGTGCGTGCATGTGTGCATGCGTGTGTAGGCACACACATAGCATGTTATATGCCAATAAATCTTGACAAGCTGTAGTTCTGCCAGAAGAATGGAATGGTTTTGGACCCGTGTAGCAGAATGTAATGCCTGAAGCATCGCAGCCATGTAATGGCTGTGTACAGATAGGACCCAAGCAGCGTCGACCTAGTTTGTATAAATATCGACTGTGTGGGTGAGAGATTGAGTGGAGGTGTGGAATATGTTCCGAGGGTGAAAAAAAGGTATGTCCTTTGGAGAATCACATTCGCGAGATGGAGCCATGTACGAAAGTGCCTGGGGTGATTAATTCAGGGGTTAATTTAAACAGGGTACCGTCTGAAATAATGCTGTCACTGCTTATGGTTGTTGAGTGCGCTGCTCACTTCAATTAGGCCTGTTCTACATACATTTTACATATGTATTTTGTTGTACATCTGTCTGTGTATTTAATGTTTTTGATGTATATAAATTATTTAACGTACTGTAAGTAAATGTATAGTATATCCTGTATATGGGCATGATGTGCCTCCTGTCTGCATCTCTCTGCTTGTAAGAGGGGTTACCTAGAGAAGGACCCTCTGGGGTGCCACAACCCTTCTGTTTCCTATAACATAATTAGGGCTGAGGAAATGAGTGGAAGTAGGCCACTCATGTTCCTGAGTGAAAAATTGGAGAGAGTGCCAGGGTCAGGCCATTATGGGTCCTCTGAATATGCCTCTCCAGCAATACCATTAAACACATGTAAAAAGCACATTTCTGTGTTCTGCCTTGTGGTCTTGTTCCAATGAAGTTCAGTAGTCTTCCACACCTTCAATTGAGGTGCTTCATGTTTTAGTAATTGCTGTGCTCTGTGTGTGTGTGTGGTGGTGATGATGGTGGTTTGTTGGGGGTGGTGGAGGATGGGGCTGTAGGCTATTCTCAGACTGGCCCAGTTAGTTCAACAAGCTAATGTTCACAGTTTTTACCATGTCATTATAATCAGGTTAAATCTTTTTTTTTTTTTTTTTTTTTGGAATCACTATTCCTAAAATTCCCTTTTGTGTTAAAATTATGCTTTATTCCACTGTTTATTCAGTGGAATACCCAGATCTTGGCATACGAAAAATCATTTTAACCCTGTACATCCAAATATATTTAATTTGCTGTTGAATAGAAATATAACAAAAAATATTAAACTTATAGGCATCACTTACATTTTGTAATTGACGAAAGTCAAGGGATTCTTGGTATGCTCACAAACAAGGAATTGCCTACAACGGCTGTGACTGATGTTGACTAGCTAGCTTCCTGATGCTCCCTTACCCCCAGCATTAGCCTAGCTTTAAACTGAGAAATACTTTCAGCCTGTTTCCATTTACTTTGCTTGAATCAAACAATGAATTTGCTGAATAATCAAGACCAATATGGAGCCTATAATGATTAAGAAATTATACGCACTGTGTTATAACTACAACATGAGATTGTTTAATTTGGATGACGATCTGATTAATTATTTATCCCATAAAGATTATACAACCGTAAAAGCAAAAGTTAATTTTTTTTTGGAAATTATTAGTTAGCAAACAAACTAGTGTCCCCACAAAACAAAGATGGTGACCACTAGGTTTTTAACAAGACTAGGAAGCCTAGTATATGGCTGGACCTAACGCACGTGATCCATGGTCGGCACCAATGGTGTAACTTCATAACTCGGCTGACCAATGGTGTAACTTCATCACTCAGTCAGTCACAGACATTCTGTGGCAAAATGGACATACAAGGAAGTTCACATGTGATGCCGTTTCAGCCAACAGAACATGTTTTTGGCTGGACCGCAACAGCAGGGCCAGCCCTACAAACCCTTCAAACATGTTCTGTTGGCTGAAATGGCATCACATGTGAACTTCCTTGTATGTCCATTTTGCCTGTGTATTCGAGCCTGCATATCAGCCGGAAAAAGAAGTAGTAAAAAACGCAAAATAAGTTTGGGGCTTGTGTGAAGTTGTATCTGAATTCTGTGTGCCAGAAGGTTCAGAGGATAATGTTCTTAAGGGCTGAGAGTGTGTGGTCATTGTGGGTATTTTCTGTTGGAAACCCTGAATAGTGCCAACGTCTCGGTGCTGTATCAGTATGGGGCATGCCCCACTAAGCCGTAACTTATGATGGCATACCTGCTATCTCTGTTGCATCATCGTTATATCTCTGAAATAACATTATCAGCATCAACCTTGGGTGGCGGCACCCAAGGCTAAAGCCTTCTGGGAAGATGAGCTGGGATTTCTTTCATCACTGGCATATTGGTGACCTTGACAGGCATATGCTTCATAACTGAATTATCCCATGTCTGTTCAGGTTCTTTTCCCTAATGAGATTGTAATTGTTTGGCTATGGAATCCCCATGTGGCTAACATGTGCAAAAAAAAAAAATCATTAAGCAGGTACACATGGTTGGCTAATGCTGAAGGTCATTGGACACTGCCATTGACACTCATCTGTATTGTCATTGACCCGAAAAACCCGAGCACATGTCCAATTGAAAAAGACCACGATCCACCAGAACATAGATTAATTCCATTGTTTAGCAGACATGGCCTCTCCAATCCAGTGTACTACTAGAGCAAGTATAGCAATTCAGGATGACACTTCCGGAAGAGAGCTTCGCATTAGCTCTGGATAGTGGCAGCTCCTGTGTTAGAGCCTGCGTCGTACTCATGTGGCAGATATCTAAGCGTTCCTCCAGTCCAACTCAAAACAGAAAGGCTTCAAATGATCACTCTAAAATGACAGCATTGAGTTCTGATAAATAGTGCTGTGTTAATTAGCATTCAAATCTGAACGCTTTATTGAATTACTTGCAAGTAAACTTTTGATTTCCTGTTGTCCCAAATTATGTAAGCACTTGAAACAATTAGAATGTGGTTTTTGCACGATAAATATGAATGTCCCAAAAAACAGATGTACCATGAGCTCTTGTCTTGTGTAAGAGATTAAGATTTCTTCAGATTAAGTTTTATTGACAGTCACAGGAGAAACGCTCTGTGGAAATATTTAATATCTGAATGTTGTATTGCCATTGGATTTAGATTTTTAAAGATGTCACAATCAGTAGGGAATTAGCAACTTAGCCAAAGGAGCGGCTCAATGCTGGCTAATCCAAAATAGAGATGTGTGGGACTGTTGGTTCTCAGAAGCAGAAAGTGTGCCTGCCTTTGTGTGTCTGTGTGTGTGCCTGCCTTTGTGTGTGTGTGTGTGTTAATTTGGAATTCCTCATTCCTATCTACCTCCTCCTGCACTTCATTTTCTAGTGTTAATTAATGTTGTTTTTCTGCTTTTCTCTGTTCAATCCCGCAGTTGTTTATGTGACTTCCATAAGAGTTATTTCAATGTGACTGACTCACTCGAATAAATGCCCTTCATGTGCCGCCTTTTGCCAGCGGGGAGCCTTGCATGAAATGCAGGGTCTCAGACTGGGGATTTGTCCAACGAATGTGTTGAGTGTGCTTGAGCCAGACAGAAGTGGCGCATTGGTTTGCATAACCATTGTTGTGCGTGTTTGTGCACGTGCGGGATGGGTCCCTGGAGGCCCAGTTCGATGGGAGCGATTTGGGCTGCGAAGTGCCACTCCGTCAGCCTCTTCAGGGAGAGAGCGTTCTCTCCCCCCAGTTGCCACCCCCGTGCCCATTCGCAAAGGTCAACACAACAGCCCAGGGGCCCCCACAGTTATTCCGATGAAGTGTCTGTTGAATTTGTTTTATGAAATTTAGATAAGCAAAAACAAACTTGCAGAAAATTGCACAGCAGAGGCAACCATCCTTCTTAGTCCTCCTGTAATTTCCAATGCTAAAAGTAGTTTTCACAGAAATAAGCAAGTTTTACCTGAACCTTTTCATTGTTGTTTCATGTCTCTTTATGTGTTATTAGTGCACTTACAATAAAACCAAATCCCTGAAAAGCATTTTAAATCTACAGTAACTGCGTTGCCTGAAGCTGTTGGTAATGTGTTATGGCTGACTGGATTTAATCGTTTCATTTTCTAAATATGTGATTTCATGTCATTTCTCTTGGGTGTTGAATTAATGGCTGAGCCATCCACAATAATCCATGAATGACCCTTTCACTTCAGTGATAATCACAGTGATAAGATTTTATTCAGATTTTGTGAACCTCAAAATCAGAACAGACGGCTTCCAGTGCTCACTTCAATTGAGGATTAATATCTTCTGGTTGCAAAGCATGTTGGGTTGATGGTTGCACCTGCATATGTGACCCAAATAGCGATCAAGATACAGCCACTGGTTTGTCCCAAGACTTGCGTGTGATTACTGAGCGCGGCCCTGCGTCGTGTGGTGGTGTCGCGGTGGTGGCCCTGCCCTGTAGTGATGTCGCGAGTCCAGAAATAGGGTGTGAAAGAGCTTCTGTGCCGCACAGTGCCGAAGGGGACGGTTACGCGAGCAGGCCCTGGGAGCCCTTCGTCTGCTCTGGCCTGTTTGCCATCACACTCTTCACTCCACCCCGTGGATGTTCATGTCTGGGCTTTTTAAGTGCTTACCTCGACTGGCTTCGCATCAGCGCAGGCCTCTAAGGATGACCTTCTCCGCCCGTCTCCCGTTAAAAGGTTTACTTTCGTCGAAAAAGGGAGAAGCGCCAGCGAGGTGTTTAATGTCTCGCAGGGATCTGCCGCACCGCGGAACGTCTCCGAGCCGACGGAAGGGCCGCGCTGGACTCCGGAGAAAGGGAGGGAACGACAGAGGGAGGAGGGCGAGAGACTGAGGGACGGAGGGATTGTGGTCAATTGGATTTGAAGATAAGGGGGAGCAATTAAATTATGGCGCAAATGCAGCGCAATCGGATTACATAGCAGTTCATCAAATATTGATGGCATGCATGGCACCGTGGTTCAGACGGGGCTGATGGAAGCATTATTGGGCTTGTCCACCTAACTGTGTTATCAGGCTCCTCCTCTCTCCCTAACATGTGGACTGCCCAGAGTAAGAAATCTCCATGCCTTTACACCCTCTCCCTTTGTGCCTGTGAACAAGATCAGTATAAAAGCACTTTTCAGTCCTGTAACTTTGTCCTTTGTGCTTAGCTTTGACTAATAAATGAAAGAAAGTTTTACGTATGTATTCACACAGAAAGCATTTGCAAAAATATAATTGGAATTGGGTCACATTTTTTGCATCTAATAAATTGTAAATGGTAACTTGAGAGTGAGTCGTCACAGGTAAATTAGTCTGAGTAAGAGCACGAAAGAATCCTCAGTCATTAAATGAATGAGAAAGTATAAAAGATAATGGCACGATTTAATCAACATTTTCCTTTAACTTTAACCCTCCTGTTCTGTTCATTTTTTAGGTACAGCAAAAATGTTCCCGGGTCAATCCCCATACAGGGGGGGTTTGCAAATACATGAAATGAACCATTTTCATTTAAAATGTTGATTACACTAATTAAGGCCAGTAGAAGAAGTTTCATACTGAAAAAAATTTTTTAAGTATTTTTCCTAGATTTTCAAACTTTAAAAAGGGTCAATTTGACCCGCAACATAACAGGAGGGTTAACATTGCAGTGGGTTTATCCAAATTGCAGTAGGTTCATTCAGATGTAAAACAGGACTAAAAATTGGGTTCACAAGTGTAGCTTCAGTTGGGAATTCAAAATATTTGATACGACCATACCAACCCCCCTCTGGCATAGTGCAGTTTCTCTTGCCCAGCTCCCCCGCAGAGCTGTTACAGGAGGAGATTTAGTGGAAAACTGAGGACAGCCTGCTGCTGTGGAGGTATATTTACTTGCGTTTGCATTTTGTCAGTTGATCTGGAAGCTTCTTTGTCTTGCTGTTTGAATACGGACTTTATTTTTGATATATTAGCTTTAGCTTGTGCAGTGCTTTTTGCTGCGATTTTGAGCACCACTGAGACTTTTTACTCACCGTCTTGAGAAATAAACCGCATACTCATTCTTTGACCTGATTTAGTGAGTGATGTTATTTTCGGTAGCTTTTCATTTTATCCAGCTCCGCGTATTGTTTTATTGTCTTTCTCGAGCACAGCTCAGATATTTTCTCTTAATTTTAAAAGCAGAATGAGCTGGTTAGTAAAATAATGTGACAGCCTTAATCTTTTGAACGTGATACCCACCCATCTACAACTGGTCAGCCCCAGAAGGATAGTTAAACTAGACGTGATTCGACAGTAGCTTGATTGACGGGTAGAGGGCCCCGCGATGGTGTAGAGTAGGCTACTGACTACTCAAGATGGTCGGGGGTTTGGTCAATTCGTCCTGTAGCCAATAGGGGCCCCCCAGTTGTCTATCAACGTCACCGTCGAATCTTACCTTTTTCAGTCAAATAAATCTTTAAAAAAAAAAAAAAAAAATCTTAGTAGGATGGGGTACTACACCACACCCTGGGGGCCAGTGGGGGTGTCCACTACACCAGTGCGACCCCAAGGACCTCAGATCCTGGATCTCAGATGTGGGTTTAAAATTGCCAAAGGCGGTTTTGCTTGTGTCAGAGTTCAGAGCCGCACATTCAGCTTTCGCCATTGAAACCACTCGTCAGTTTTTACCACTTTAACACATGCATGCTCGTTTACAGATAAATCTGTATGACTGCCTGGCAATTTGATAAGAGAAGGTAGAGAAAATGCTTTTTATGTTATGCTTCATGTTTAATTTGTGTAATTATGCTTATGTGTGTTATCTGTATTTACTCTTTGCGCCAACGGAATACTTGAATGAACGAATTTATCCTCAATCTGGACGTATAGGTTATACCAATATTTTCATGAGCGTAATTAAAATTGATGCATATCTTTCTTGCATTGATTGTGTTTACTACCTTCGCTTTGATGAATGTTGTGCTTGAACAGGAGGTCCTGCTATCAGGGAATGTACATTTTCCAGTGCTTGCTGAAGAAAAATGCTTTTTGAATCCTATCAGATTCAGGATTGGAAGATAAGGATGGATTCTGAAACTGGTCAAAATGTCTCTGCATCAGTAGGGAAAAATAGTTCTCTGTAAAGATGCCATCAGGGTACATAACTGAGTAAAATTCTAAAACCAAAAAGTTAATGTATTAATTTAATATTTAATTAAGTCTTATAAAGAGAAATGTTTTTTGTGTGCATTACTGTGGTTTATATAGTACAGTGTACACTGTATGACCAAAATTATCTGGACACCCCTTGGGCTGGGGCTGTTTTTAATTGTTTGGGCTAGGCCCCTTAGTTCCAGCGAAGGGACATCTTTATGTTACAGCGTACAATCGCATTCTCAACGATTCTGTGCTTCCCCAACAGTTTAGGGAAGGCCATTTCCTGTTTCAGCATGACACTGCCCCCGGGCACACAGGAAAGTCCGTAGAGAAGTGCTTTTGTCGAAATCAGTGTGGAGGAACATGACTGGCCTGCACAGAGCCCTGACCTCAACCCCATTCAACGCATTTGGGATCAATTGGAAAGCCAACTGCGACCCAGGCCTAATCGTCCAATTGGTGCCCGTTCCTCACTAATGCTCTTCTGGCTGAATGGAAGCAAATCCCTGCAGCAGTGCTCCAAATTCTTGTATAAAGCTTTCCCAGAAGAGTGGAGGTTGTTACAGCACAAAGGGTGGACCATCTCCATAGTAATCCTCATAATTTTGGATGTGATGTTGGATGTCAGGTGTCCGCATACTTTTGGCCATATAGTAGGCCTATATGTGCTATATGAAGAACGATATGCAACAACTTGCAAATTAGCAGTATAAGTTGTGAGATTTTTTTATTTTATAGTCAAGGAATTGTGTTATGGGCTGTTTTTTCCTGATATTAAGGAGCTGCTTGCTTCATCCTAACAGTGGGGGGTAGTGCCGTGCGGGATAGACACCGAGCAGGCAACATGTCAGCTTTCCAGCTGCACAACTCGGCTGCCTGCAGTGCTTTATTTTGAGGGAGAAAGTAGCATCCATTTAGCAGCCCATCCATGGTGCTGTGGGCAGCGGACTGGTGTAATAAATAAATCGGACCAATGGTAATGCGCGCACCTGCAGCTTCTGGCACACAGACCCTTTTGGTTTCATAGGCTTAGATTTAGCCAGGGGTGAGGGGTGGACGGTGACTCTTAAATTGTCCTCACCAATAATTTGCTTTAATCTGGAAGTCTTTTTTATCTACACCACAAAGGGTTAACTGTTTCTGCATTCCCTTGTTGCTCCTCCCACCCTTGTCTAGCCCCCAAAAAAACTCTCAGAAACCCAGCTCATTTTATTGGCTTTGGCTTGGATCTGGTTTACCTTGAACTTGTTATCAATGAACAAGTGGGATTGCTTTAGCAGTGCCGCTTGGAGTCTTTGAGTGACCATAAGTGACCATTGCATGCTAATAACTGTATTTGAAGGTACAATGAACACACCAGCTTATGACTAAGCTCTTAAAGTAAGCATAGCCACGGATATGTGGGGCACTTGGATTTTACTGTCATTAATGTAGAGCTATTAGAATGTGTAAACATCCTAATCAGATTTCTCGGTGTGTGCTAGCACTGCACATGTCTGGGCAAGATTGTTGCTGCTGTGTGCCAACCTTGTTAATAGTTTGTATTATTGGTATCACCAATTAAGTGCACTGTAGAGCTGTCTTCTTTTTTAAAGACCTGAAGCAGTACGTTTTGCAAGATTGACAAAGGGGCAAATTCAAATGTCTATTACAGAAGTTTGACTGAAGTTTTGTGAAAAGTAGCAGGACAATGGAAAAATGGTACAGACCCTGCAGAGAAAGGCATCGGCCTCCTCCTGCTGTTTGATCTTGTTAACCTTCAGTAGCATTAGGGGTGAATTTATTATTCATACACATGTAAACGGCTTAAACGCACTAGTGGATGTAAACGTGGTCATCGGTGAAGCCATGAACCATTGTTAGGCTACATCGGTTGATAGGAGTATGAATTCATTTAATATTAATTAATTGTATATTATTTAGTTGTTGGATATATATATATATATATATGTACATTGTACATCTTGCTTGTGTGTGTTGGGGCAGCAGGCATATTGGTAGCCTGTAAAACAGTGGTCCACACACGTGTCCCCACCGATGTTAAACTCAAACCCATGCCCTTGAGTGAGATGCATCCACTCACAGAGAGAGTTGTAGGCAAACATCTGGTGGTTCCCCTGGGAGTCTGCAGGGCTTTATTTAGGGCACATTTTAGTTTTACATAAGTAAAGCTAAGACAAGGATGGAAAAAAAAGTGTTAAAGGCAGTGTAAAAGCAAAGCAGCAGTGAATTATTTAGGGCAGGTGCATGTGAATCTGTGCACTACAGTGTACTGCGGACAAGTGAAGGAACAATCTCTGAAGATTACCAGTTGATTCTCAGGTTAGTTTTTACAGCAGGATGGTAAAGTGGTTCAGTGTAAGGTACACAGGGAAGAGAAGTTGTAAATAGAGACATATGGTTGTGGAAGGAGGCCGTAGCTTGACTGTATTATGCTAAGGCCAGCTTTGGGCTAGATCTCTATGTGGGGGGGCAGACATGGCAAGGGGGGGGGGGCCCACATGCCAACCAGGAAGAGAAGGGATCCATTGTAACGCCGCTGTTCACTGTGGGTAAGAGGTCAAATCCGAAGACCTCCAGCTAGCGAAACATATGGCGACTAATGTGGGAAGCTTTGTTCTGTGTCACATTACATCTCTGTACATACGTCCAATGTCTGACATTCCGTGCTGCTCAGTGCCTTTCTGGGGGAAAGTGCCTCTCATTTCCATATCATCAAGGGCCGGCCTCAATCTGCACATCTGTATATAGTGTGTATGTTTTTAATGCACATCCACAGCAAGGAACCCTGTTATTGGGAACTGAAGAATAAACAAATACGCTCCTCTTTCTGTCACTCACCGGCACAAACAAAACCTCTTTGAAAGAAGGAACCGGGAACTATCTCTGTAAGGATAAACTGGGAACTGTACGCCTTCATTTCCAGATCAGGGTTAGCGGTATACCTGTGGTGTCCCCTCCCCACAGTCCGATGGCCCCTCATGAACAAGCTTTCGGGGCACCTGCTCGGGGGGCGGCCCGGGTTCCCTCCTCGCTCTCTCTCTGCACCTCGTCCCTCCGGCCAGCTCCTCTCCTCTCCCAGGACCCTCGTTTCCACGCCGTTGCGTTTCTTTACCGCCGCCGTAAATGCCAAATTCGGAAAGACAATCGTCCGACGTGCGTCATGCCGCGAGAACAACTGCTTTCATCTACCACCTCATGCGGTTCTCTCTTCCTTGAGATTGTTCCCCGGTGGCACGTATGTTTCTTTCTTGATCCGCCACCACGAACAAGCTAATGGAATGAATCACAATCCCCCTGTAGCAACCAGAACCTCACCTCCCCTTCTCATCCCTCTCTCTCCGTTTAATGAAGTGGCTACACGGCATTATCTGTTTATTTTTCTTTCTGCGGTGCCCCGTCCTGGAGTTCCCCGTTTGTTTATGAATGATTAATGTGACTCTGATGTGCAGGGCATGTCTAAATGAATCCTGCCCGCACAGGAGCACATTAGCGCTGGTCCTTCAGGCCTTTTCCATGAAAGTCAGAGCTCCTCTGGGTTCGCTATGTTTATGCCGCTTTGCGTTTTGAGATTCTTTTCCGCTGAAACGTCCAGCGATTCTGTGGAGATTGAGGACATGCTCCCACGATACCCCTCTCTCTTCCTCTCCTTCTCTTCTGTTCTCTAGCTCTCTGTCTTTCTGTCCATCCGGGTACAGATGTTACCTGAAGCAAAAGTCCTGACAGTACGTTATACATTTTAGGCATTTAACTGATGCTCTTATCCAGAGCAACTCACAGTTAGCGCAAACAGAGAAAGGGCCTTTTCACCATAGAAAATTCATGCTGTCCATCCTGCCTTAAAATCCAATCTAGTTGAGGCCCATTGTGGCTAAATGCCCCATATAATCAAATGTTATGTACATAGGGCCAACAATGGAAGCTGCTTTTTTGGGTTATTTCAGTCCTACTGCATCTTCTCATTGTCAAAAATTCCGTTTGCAATGTATCTGCAAAACCTTTGCCATATAGTCCTCAATAGTGAACAACTTTAGTTTGTCAAAAAGAAGGACTAACCCCCTGTTACAACCATAATCTTGCCTCAGCCTTAATGCCTACCATTTTCTTAACCCTAACCATAATTCTAACCCTAGCCATCTTTCTAGCCTGAAGAGTGATCTCAAATAAGTGATTTTTCAATTATAGTGGATTAAGGAAAATCTAAATGCATCTTCAATTCAACAAAAGAAATGCAAAGAAACGTGTTTATTATGAAAAATATTTGGCTATTTCACTGAAGAAATATCCACATATATCACATTGTTAGGCCTAAGCAGAGAAAAACACATTTGCTGTCCAAGTCCAGGACTAACCTTTATGTTAACCAATTCCCAAGCTCCTAAACATTAATCTTGCCTCAACCCTAACGCTTACCATTTTCCTAACCCTAACCCTACCCCTAATTGTAAAGCTAATCTTAATTTTAGCTCTAGGAGCGATCTCAAAAATGTTCAATTCAATGGATGAAGAACAATGTAAATATCGTTGATTACAGCTTTTATTTTGAATCTGTCGGATTAAACAGTTTTCTAGCCGGCGGCAAATTCCAAGCAGGAATAAAGAACCTGGTGGGGTTCTTGAGCCCTTAATGAATACAATCCAATGCAGGCCTACCCCTCGTGACGCCAGGCGATGCAAGGTGTGGCTCCGTGAACGAGTAGAATCCGAAACTGAAATTGAACCTAACGGCGCGCTGTTGATAAAACGTAATTGCCGGGCAGACAAACCTACAGGCGTCCAGAGTAATGCAATACCTTCCGGGCACGGATAATAAAGAGCGATTGTTGATGTACGCAGTGCCATCTGTCTGTACGGAGATCTGCTGTCTCTTTGGCTCTGAAGGCTTTCTTGCCGTGTTCATTTGTCATCTTGAAATACTGCCAGCAGTCCCGCTTCGAGTGCGTTACAGAATGTCTTCATTTTAGATTTGGAATAATTAATGCTGCAATGGGCTATGTCCTAATCTCAAATGATTCTATGCTCAAATTTCATCACCGCCTGCCTGGTTCAACATGCCTCCCTCAGTTTAATTTTTTGTTGGTCTTTTCTTAAACATGGCTCACCGAAATAATACTGTAATACCTTTTTTCTTTTCATACTTCTGTCCACCAGAACCACGCAGAAGTGTTTGCTGAAGGGCAATCAGTGTTTGGCCTTTTGAACATTTAACATATAAATTGGCACTGGGGCTAAGATTTATCGCTTGCCAATGAGTCAATAAGTATGTGACAATTAAAATACAAATCTAGTGAATAAATTAAGTCCCTGGCCAATTAGTTCTCAATGATAGCTTTTCAGAAAACGTTGACATTGTACCTATACACTCACCGGCCACTTTATTAGGTACACCTTGCTAGTACCAGGTTGTCTTCTCCTACTGTGGCCCATCTGCTTCAAGGTTTGACGTGTTGTGCATTCAGAGATGCTCTTCTGCATACCTCGGTTGCAATGAGTGGTTATTTGAGTTACTGTTGCCTTTCTATCAGCTCGAACCAGTCTGGCCATTCTCCTCTGACCTCTGCCATCAACAAGGCATTTTTGCCCAGAGAACTGCCACTCACTGGATATTTTCTCTTTTTCGGACCATTCTCTGTAAACCCTAGAGGTGGTTGTGTGTGAAAATCCCAGTAGATCAGCAATAGTTTCTGAAATACGCAAACCAGCCTGTCTGGTACCAACAACCATGCCACGTTCAAAGTCACTTAAATCACCTTTCTTCCTCATTCTGATGCTTGGTTTGAACTTCAGCAGATCGTCTTCACCATGTCTACAGGCTTAAATGAACTGAGTTGCTGCCACGTGATTGGCTGATTAGATATTTGCGTTAACGAGCAGTTGAACAGGTGTACCTAATAAAGTGGCCGGTGAGTGTATATGCCAATGTGTATACACTGCAATGGTGTGGTGGAACATTTTTGTTATGCTACTTTGATATTACTATATTTGGTACTACTCATTTTACTACTCATGGTGTGTCACATCTTCGTCATTCAAACAAGCTGTGTTTCTTCATATTTCTTCAGCACTCCACTTGTAAGCATCATTAATGCATTTTTTAATGTGCAGCCTGTGTGTATCTCGCAACATTAAGACTGGCTACTGGTGTTTTGGATTTGAAAAGAACAATGATATCATTATTTCCATCAAAGCAAATGTGATTCAGTATTGATTTACTGTCAGTGAAGTGGAAGTGATTGCTTTCATATTAACCATCTGAGACAGGCCTTGCAAAAATGTTTTGTGATCCGCAAAAGGGAGGATCCTAATAATATGTATCTAACATTCTTCAATTTAACAGCTGGTCTACTTGTACAAAGCCTACTTGGCTATTTAGCCTCCTACTTTTGTAAAGGTAGTAGCCTGCTGCTTGTACTAATCTGAAGCTGTGTTTCTGCCTCATTGTGTGTATGCCGTCTTAAAATGTTGAAGGCGATGATGATCATGAAACATTGTGGTCTGCTTTTTTCTTCATCAGAAAAGAATATGAGTTGTAATCTGCATGTTATTAATTGATTAATTAATAATACATGCGATTGCCATGCCATTCACCCATTGTAATTGACATTCCTTGTTTAAGTTGTTCTTGGTGATGCTGTCAGGCAATTATATTTTTTAATTGCTGAACATTTTCGCATTTGTTGCATAACCTGCACTTTATCACTTTAGGATTAAGCATCATTAGTTAGTAATCTGAGTATTGGGCAGTGGGTTGTGCTTATCCTTGACTGTTCAATACCCTGTTTTCTTATGTGTCCTACTGACTATTTATCAGCGAATCATAAGTTCACAGTTGACAGGAAGGTATCATTTAGATTTTGCCGATACCAGTGTTTTTGCGAAGGCAAAGAAATGGAACAATTAACTTTTTTATTTAATAATTTAAATGATAATTTATACCATTTAGTTTAAGGTTAGCTAGTTTGCTAACGGTATCTGCTGTCACTCATTGAGTCCATAGAATGAGTGTAATGTTAGCTAGCTTGCTAACGGTATCTGCTGTCACTCACTGAGTCCATAGAGTGAGTGCAATGTTAGCTAGTGCAGGCGCATGGTGGGGGCGATTGGGTTCGGTAGGTACCAGTCGTATGGGACCCGGTGCCAAACTGGTACAAATAAGTAATGACCAATAAATAATGACATTAATTACAAATAAATAATGTTTGCAGGGATAAAGCTATAAAGTTAAAAAAATAAATAATTTTTTGGCATTGATGATGAAAGCTTTGGATGGTTTTTCCACGCCCTTTTTGTATGCCCCTGTGAAATGTGTGGATAAGGTCAGTTTCTCTGGCGGTTGTCAGTGGGGCTGAGGGAGGTGAATGTAGGACACCGTGTGCTGCAGCGCAGTGAAAAACCCCTCTGTCCCCCGTCACTGCGGCTCTCTTGCCTCTGTGAGATTTTCCCCCGTCTTTCACCTCGCTCGTTTCTCCTTCAAGGGAGCGTTCCCTCGCAAATATTTAACGAGCTCCTACGAGAAATCTTGTTACGGGCGATTGCTGCTTTTTATTTTTTTCTCCTGCTGCTTTCCGTCTTCGCAGATTAGATTACGGGGCTGGCGTCCTCCTGCACGGAGGTGCGTGTCTCCTTCGCTCGCCCTCCCGTTCCCCTTCACTCGCCCTCCCGTTCCCCTTGTCTCGCCCTCCCGTTCCCCCTGCCTCGCCGACCCGGCGATGAAGAGGTCGCACCGATGCTGCGTGCCGTACTACGACGTTCCAGATTCACAGGGGCCTGCAGCTGCTTGGCCTGTCACAGGGGAAGGAGTGCTAGCTCGCGATATTGCATGTTGAGAAACGGCGGAGCTAACACTCCTGTCGGTTGTTATTGCGGTAAATCTACACTGAGAGAGAGGGACCTCTAACCTTTCGTCTGTACAGAGTTGCAAAGAACCAAATCTTTCCTACGAGCTTTTCTGATAAAACAGGAAACCCTGTACACCGCATTGATTTTGGGTTGCAGTTGCATGTCCTCAAGAAAGCTTTTTTTGCAACCGCTGCAACATTGAGGATCTAAATGATTTACCCTCTTGTCACGCTTGAAAACGGAGACTGAGAACACCAAAATGTCAGCAAATTTTATTATGTTTGGCTATTCCCATAGTTGACTTGTATGTATTTACCCTCAGGTTAGAATATGTATTTTTGTCATATTTGTTTTGTGCCAACGTGCTATTCTAAAGGCAGAATTCATTATCTGCATACAAGCGAGCATATGGAAACCATTCTTCTGTCATTCAAACCACATAAACAAAATCACAGTGAGTGAGTGATAGTGAAGTATGCTTGTATGCGGTCTGTTTAGAGTGTTTATGCTCTTCCAGGGTGCTGCTGTCCCTAATAGTAGCTGCAACTGAACCCGTCTTAACATCACATTAACTGAATATGACAACTTGCGCATTGCTGGAATCGTATGGCTCTTCTGTAGTACCTGGAGGGATTCATTCCTCATTAAGTTAACTCGCTTTACAACTTGGAGTGCTATTCCCCTGCCACAACAGAAGTTTGAATGCCAACCATTGTAATAACAGGTGTTTCCATTTTGGATAGGATAGATCACAGTTCACGCTGTCAAGCGCTAGATGTGTAGTCTCTCCAGCATTGTTGTTATAATGCTCTGTCTCACACCTGAATCTAGCTGTTCCTCATTTTCTATTTTTAAAATTCAGCAGTTTGACGCACTTTGGGAAATACCTGGGGATTACTGTGTGTGCATGGCTTGCCTGTGTGATAGTAATGTAGATACTACAGACCTTTTATATTAAATTTGCGTTTTCTTCAGTCTCTTTCTCTTACTTACCTTCAGGTAGATGGACTTAATTTTTTTAATGAGTCTCTTTGGGGTTGGAGAGAAGCAATGACGGGAATCTTGCTGGGTGTGAAGGTGGGATGGATTCAGCCAGTTGTAAGACAGAAATTCTCCCTCTGAGCCAGTTCTGCCACTGAAGCATTGTCAGACTGCAGTACTGTTCGCTCCCCAAGGAAACCAGATAAATGAACGTGCACAGGCACTTGGAGGGATTCTAGGCCAGGCGATGCTCTGTCAGTTCCCCAAATTTCAGTTTTTTTTGTTTTCAATTTCGTACATTTCCTGAAGGTGCGAGGGGTGACAGCCCCAGTGTTTTAAAATGCGCTGCGCTGCAGGTTATGTGCGAGGTCTGAAATGAAGCGGTACATCAGCAATAAAAAAAACAATACAAATGTAAATTGCTGCGATGTAAATGCATTTAAAAATGTCAAGCAAAATGTCTGCAGGGGCTGAGGCACATTGGCCTAATGCTGCCTTCCTGTGTGAAATACAATCTCTGCCTCATAATTTTTCCATCGTTATCTCAGGGAACTGTTGCTTGGAACCAAATTGAATATGAGTGCGGGGTGTCATGTTGCTGTGGCATGCGCTGTAAGGACTGTCTTTCAGACTATGTTTAATATTCAGATGCTGTTCAGATCCTTGTATACATACAAACTGTAGATGACACAATACAAGAACAATGCAAATAAAGTGCGGTGCGTAAGTATTTGAACAGGACAGTTTTTGTTGTTTTGGCTCCATACTCCGGCACATTGGATTTGAAATAAAACAAATGAATATGAGGTCAAAGTGCAGACTTCCAGCTTAAATTTGCTCAGCAGTAGCAAATGACATGGTAGACCATGGATGACCACTGTAGTGGGTACTTTCAATACCCCCCTTTTCAACTGACAAACTGACCAAAAACACTCTCCTGGAAGTAGGCATAGATGTGTCAAAGATTACCATAATGAGAAGACCACAGTAGCATAACCTCAGTGGGTTCACCACAAGATGCAAACCACGTGTTAGCCTAAATAGAATGGGCGGGTTCAAGTTTTCTAAAAAGAACATAATGTAGAGTTCTTAAACAGAGTCTTATGGACAGATGAATATTAACCTGTACCAAAGTGGTGGAAAGAGGAAAGTGTGGAGAAAGAAACAAACCGCTCATGATCAAAAGCACCCCTCCCCCAATCTGTGAAACATGTTGGAGGTTGTGTTGTAGCTTGGGCATGTATGGCTGCTGCTGGAACTGGCTCACTTGTCTCACTTGTCTCATTTGATGATCTGACTGCTGACAGCAGTAGCATGATGAATTCTGTATAGTGTACAGAAACATCTTATCTGCTCAGTTCCAACCAAATGTTTCAAAACACATTCATCTGCTCTTCACCTTGCAGCAGGACAGTGTCCCCAAAAGTACTGCTAAAGCTAGCAAGGAGCTTTTCAGTGCCACAAAGTGGAATGTTCTTGGCTGGCCAGATCAATCACCCATCCTGAATCCAACCGAACATGCGAACATGCTGATGGCCAAACGCCCCAGAAACAAACGGACTTAAGATGGCTGTGGTACAAGCCTGGCAGAGCATCACCAGGGAAGTGATCTCTGTGGGTTTCAGACTTTGGCAGTCATCAAATGGGAAGGATTTGTAACCGAGTGCTACATATGATGACATCATTTCTGGTAATGTTCATTTGTTCACTCTCCTAAAATGGGGGGCTGTCTAAAAATGGTTGTAATTCTTACATGGATCACCCGATATGGATGTAAATACCCTCAACTTAGCTGTCAGTCTGCATTTAAACCCCATATTCATCATTTCATTTCAGATCCAATACAGTGGAGTGCAGTGCCAAGACAGTGCCTCCAACAAACAAAAATTGTGTCACTGTCCAAATACTAACACACTGCACTGTACATAGATTTTCGATAAGAGAATTGTGATTTTATTTTGTGATCTAAATCTAGGATAAACCCCAAGGGGAATTATTCAGTCTCATGTCCATTGCTTTTGTTGTTTTCTTCTTAAAGGACCTATAATAAATTTTACCGTTGTATAACGAAATGCATACTATAGTATGTCATAGAAGACCATAGTCTTCTATAGTACTGTGTTAGCATGTTACACAGATGCACTAGGCTATATTGGCCAAATGGTGGAAATAATTTAGTAAATCAGGGACCTTGTGTATTGAAAGCAGATGCTTCCACACAGGTGTGGTTCCTGAGTTGTTTAACCAATCAACATCCCAGCATGCTCAAGGTCATGTACAAAAGTTGTGCCCAGGCCTGATTGCTTATTGACTATCATGGATACCTCAGTGACTTCAAAAGAGGGGCATTTGTTGGGACACTCTGGTCAGGAACTTCAGTGATTAAGACACCTCAAATATCAAATATCTTTCATGAAGTGTATAAGGTGATGTCAGTATATAACTGTAACCCAGTGTTCCCACAGTAAACAATTCGGTCGACCCGTTGCCGGAAGTCCATTCATTCTCTGTAAAACTGAGCGACGGCCAGTGACCCAAGAAACTGGGAAACTGAGCGACACAAGTTGCCAGAGAAATGTTACCCGCGGTTTATCATTTCAGGGCATCTCTTGTTTCGTGCTTCCTATTTCTCCCACCGATTTGACTCTATTTCATGAATAATTGTTCCACCCGGCTTCACTCATTGCTATGGTGGAGTTGATAAAAATGCAAAGGATATGCAGCAGACTACATGGCAAACATCTGGCTTGTGCTACCAAAATCAGCCACATGCTCTGTCAGTTCGCCAAACACAAACACTAAAGGACTAGCTATTGCTAGTGATCTATCTCTCTCACTGGCTATATAACAATAGCTACTGCGAGAATGCTAGAGAGCTTGTGAGAGCTAGGTGGCTAACTAGTGATTGGGATATATAGAGAGATCGCTAGTTAGCTATCTAGTGAGAGATATAGAGATTGCTAACGAAGTGTGTGAGAGAGAGAGATTGCCAGTTACCTAGCTGGCTACCAAGAGAGAGCAAGAGATGTATCGCTAGCTAGCTAGCTAGCAAGCAGTAACAAATATTAATTATCAGCGTCACAACCTAACTATAGAAAGTAAATTATAGTCTATATGGCAAATATAGTATGTCTCTGATACATTGTGCAATTCCGTTATTTCTCTTCAAAATTTTGTAGCTGTATGGGACCACTAAGGGAAGCTCTTGCCCCTCCCTCAGCCTAGTACATTTGAGCGACCCATCAACTGAATTGCTCGCTGAGTGCATGTGGGGCATGGGAAAGGGCTTAACAAAGGGCTACTGCTGCATGTTCCTGAATCATGTTGTCTGTCCATTAGTTTGAGGTGCAAGTTTAAAGCGGACTAGCAACTCTAAATCAATCGACAGAAAATCTAAATCTAGGGGGCGAGCAGGCAGTTTAATCAAGAAAGGTCAGTGTAGAACAATTTCATTGACCTAATGTTGTTTCCACATTTTTGGCCACTATTTACCACAGGAAATCAAAATGTGCCAAAATGTAACATTTAACCATAGTACCATGTTCTGTAATATACCATAGTGTACAGTACATTATTGTGGATATGAATGCAGTGTGCTCAAAAGTGTGCAGTGTGAAGAAAAGAAACAAAGTTAAATGAATTAGCACTTACTTATTGTGGATTTGACTCGCATATCACTAAGATTAGTGGCCCTCAACCTTTCAATAACAGGCACTGTGATGTAAATAATCTGAAAGAGATCTAAAAATTTTGTGCAGGAGCTAACCTGCCAGAAAATTATTTCATTCAGATTGGTTTGCAACTCTAAACTCTTCAAAGAAGAATTGTGAAGAAGCAGTTTTTATGAAATATGCTTCTTCACTATTTAATGGTATAATTTGGGTCATTCTGTGCATGTCTTTTAGATTCAGCCAAATCAGGCCAAATGAATAAAAGCAAAGAAAATGAAGAACTCATAGAGAGCAATGTTATTCCAGTCATTACAGCCTGGGTTAAAGGAGATGGTTATGTAATACTAAATGACAGGTTGAGGTCCCTCACAGTCCTTGTTTTTCAGAGGTTCTTTCTCTCTCCACCCATTACATCCTCTTCTCTGTCCTCATCCGAGAATTGGGTCTCCTTGTTTTGAATAATGAGCAGGCTCCAGAGCTGTTCCTCCCACACACGCGAGGTAGTCTTTCCATCATTTCTCCTAATGACTCCCCCCTGCCCCCCCCCCCCCCCCCCCCTCCTCCTCCTCCCTCCTCCCTCAGTGGCTCGGTCTTGCTACATACAGATGTGACCAAAATGCCTACACATGCATGCATGCAGCAGTGGCCTCTGTATCTAAGATAACAGGCGCGGTAATCACCATTGTGACTGTTCTCGGTTTCGAACGTTAGCTCTTCTGAGTATCTAACTTAATGGAAAAGAGGTGGAAGTGATCAGAACAGTGCATTAGCGGAAACATTACAAATGTGGCTGTATTTATTCCTGATCAATACAGTCTAGGGAAATACTGCATTCAGCAGAATAACTGGATCACAGTAAATCAATAGTCAATAAACACAATCTCACAACTGTATTTGATCACAAGCAGACTAGCGTGCCCTCTGATGCTGGCATTGACTTTACAATCCATTGTTTTCTATCATAATGGGTACATTTAATATTTACCCTATTTATTGCATGAGTGGCATGTGGTGACCCAATTACACAATAATCCCATTCAGACCTAGATTCCTGGTAAACTTTCCCAAGCAGTGGTTGGAGAATACCCCAAAATAAGCCTGTACCAAGTCTGTACTTCTGTGAGGCAGCTACTAGCATATGTAGTTTTGTTCTCTTTTCCTTGGTTGTAGTGCATTTTTGGCATTCCCTCCAACATGTCCTCTCAGGTGATGTCACCTTGTAAGTAGTCCTGACCTGAGAAGCCTGAATAAGTTCAGGAGTGAACGTGTGCCAGGCATTAACAATAGGCACCCCTCTGCTTGCCCTCGGATGCCGTGTTTCCCTGTATCATCGGGGTGGGCCAACTGGCACGACCAGTGACGACAGACATGTGATCAAGCGTGTCACGAAGGGCATCGAACTCTGCATCAGCTGCCGATGAACTCTGTGAATGTCGAACCAGCAGAGTAACCCCCATGACTGTCATGTTGACTTACGATGGAAAACTGGGACGGCAAAAAAAGAGAAATGTCATAGGTTTGAAATTGTTCTGTCAATGGACGCAAAAGAACCGGCTGATTACTTGCGTTTTGGCTGGAGTTCATCTCTTCCTGGCCAAAAAAATTCTTCCTGACTAAAGCATCATGATGCCTCTGATGCGCACCTAATCCAATTCTCTGGTCGAATTTGATGCCTTGCACTCTGCACTCCTATTATGTGCTGCTTATCTCAATTTCCCTTTGAGCAAAACCTATAATGTGTAATATGTTACCGCAAATTCCTTCCTGCCATTTTAATGCCGCTATCTCAATTGTATTATTATCAACAATATCTTCCTTTAATAGAAAATGTCTGAGGTTTAATGCCCATATAAGGCAGTGAAAATTCTGTACGTGCGTTGAAATAATAATGCGAATAATCGTGACGCTGTCTTTGTGGAGATCAGAAGCGATACCTGGGCTGGCATGACGGTAAACTCATGAGCTGCTTTGCTCTGGCTGGTGCCAGGGAGAGCCTCCCCCTCACAAACACCACGGAGGCGATCAAAGTTACGACTATTTATAGAGTGAGGGGGCTTCAGGGACACAGGCGTGCTGTCTAAGAGAAGTACTCTTTTCACAGGGATCTGCAGCACACCCTTTGCCACGGCTGAATTCAGTCTCAATAAGAGCAGCGCTTTTTACAGCAATATGTACATCTGTATTTTTAGAAGCAGCGATCAAACATAATGAAGCAAGCGAGCATGCTAGCAGGCCTGGTGTTTTTACACAAGAACGCAGAGTTAGTGGAAGGGAAGCAATATTTTTTTTGTTTGTTTGTGTGTTCCAGAATCTGACCTTTTTTTTGTTTGTGGAAGCACAGGCAATCACAGGTTGTGGGAATTGCGGCAGAATTACTAGGGCTGGATTGGTGGGTTACAGAACAGCTGATTGGCTTTGGGTGGACATTAATGAAGGTCTGCTTTTAGCCAAAGTCTGAAAGTTGCCTGGATGGTGCACTCCCCTTGCCCTGCTGTGACAGGAAAGAATTTCAGTCTCTCAGTGAAACAAGCTGCCAAGACCCTGACCAAGAGCAGATAGAGAAAATACCTCCGGAATATTCTCCCCTTGGCATTCTCGGCTTTCCGTGTTTTATCAAACTGCAGCCATTATGTCCAGAGCAGAATATATTTTATAAAGGTGTTTGAAGGGGCTTTTCAGGAAAATGTTATGTTCACTTTGTGATCACTGCATCACAACTCCAACAACTGGTGATTGAAACCAGACTGTTTCCATTATTCCCCACACTCTCATCTCATTGGCTTTCAAACCTGGGTCCCAGTATACCTTCATGTCTCCTGAATTTCAGTGCATGCAGTTAAATGAATAACTCAGGCTCCAAATGTGCTTTTTCTCCCCTTGTTACAATGTGAATGACACAGATGGAACCATACTTCTGTGTTTCTTTTGAGCATTCTCCGCTGTCAGGATTGACTTCTGACCATTCATGATCATCTGCACAGTGTGTGGTGTAATTACATGGACTTATGTGGCGCGCTCTGAATGTATAACAACATCCTTATAGTTCCCTCTGGATTAGAAAAACGCAAAATAAATAAAGAACTGAATGAACGTGGACCCACCACCACGTTCATTCAGTTCCAACTTTGGACTCTCTGACCAGTCTGTCATCGTCTACTCGTGTAGACATTGCTGGTGAACCCTTGCAGGACCGTTCTTCAGTTACTGTCGGGGCAGGTAAGCAGAGCTGTCAGTGGTAAGAGTGGCCTCGATAAGGACCTCCGCGAATGTTTTCCGATACCCGAAGGCGAACACAACCGGTTAGAGTGCAGATATGCATTGAAGTTTGAAGGATGCTAAGCTAAGTGATCTCGCGGAGAGGGCCCGAGGGCGCTCCACGCCTTTCTCTTTGACGGGTCCTTTGGGCGGGAGTTCTGAGAGCAGGTGACCGCGGTTTCGGCCGTGACCGCATCGCAACAGGAAACAGAACGACGCGCCGCCATGCCGGCCCGCACTAGTCCTGGGAGATGACAGGATCAGACTGGAAAAAGGCGGGACCTTCGATTCCGGTAAAGCAAAACAGTGAACGATGTCTTCACACCTGTTTACCTCAGCGGGTGATTAGAGCAGCGCCTAATAGGAGCTCCAGTGGAGCCAGAGGCACCATTGAAATCACCTACAATGCGCCTTGTTTTGCATTGCGGTATAAAGGCTTCTTTTCTTATGGATATTCTGTGTTAAGCGCTGGCTGTTCACGTAACTCTCTTGTGTTCATGCCCTACGCCACTATAATTGGAAGCCCTTCAGCGTGTATTCTTTATTCCGCTGTATTTGCCCATCTGGTAAAGGCTGTTCGGTATTATCCTTGTGATTTATTCCCCAAGCCAGCAGCCGGGGAGAGGCACTCGCACGCTGAAGGACTTAATGTCATTACCCTGATGATGAAGTAGCTCGTGTGTTGCTTACCGGCCTACCTCCCACCTCTCCTCTCCTCTCAGACTTACTGTGAATCACTCGCTTTCGCATGCCGTCCATTTACGTTTACCTGTCTGTCCGCGGTATGCCTACCTACCATACCTGCGCCGTACCCCTATGACCGACATGTGCAAGATTCACTCGTCGGATGATCGGCGAGAACATAGCGAAGGAACATCAGGAGACAGGGACATTCATGGAACGAGTGTGTTTGATGATGCTTAGTGAACCGTGTTCCAAGTTTATATGACCTGTGTTCCTGTACATTTTATGTGTGTGTATGTGTGTGTGTGTGTGTGTGTGTGTGTGTCTGTGCGTGTGTGTGCACGTGTCTCATTTTCTTGACATACAGCTGCAGTCACGGATATGGCAGTAACTGAATTATACAGTACACTGAGACGAACAGGGAGAAACCCAGTCGGCCCGGTGACGGTTGTGAAAGATTTATCCCGTAATGCATTTATTTATAATCGTCTGAATATTGCACACCGCCTGGAGATGTGGATTTCATGACCCGTAAGCACGCATTTCCGTTTTCCACCCCGCGCGCGGTTCAGCTTCTAACATTCCGCTGTGTAAATATTGCATGTTTCTGCTAGCTTTGAGACTCGCAGCGAAGGCCTGAAAAACGTCACAGTGCTTACTTTACACTCATCACTGGCATTTATGAAATATTTGAGACGTTTTTCGTAATTACTTTTGGTAATTCTGTCCGCATAGAGGATGGTAGGTGTCAGGCCCGTACTAAAAATACTCCTAAAAGTGTACGTCACTGGGCTTTGTAGGTTTTCTGTTTGCGTACACTTTAACATATCACATCCGTGAGGCCCTGGGAGGACGGGAAGCACTAAAGTGCCTTGTAAGTCAGCAGGGAAAAGGATGGATTTGGAATTTTTTTTTTTTTTTTTTTTAGTCTCTTAAGGGTAAACATCAAAAATGAAAAAGCAAACAACTTACAGGATCCATGGGCTCATTCACATTCAAATCTAGACTGGTTCTTGGGAAACTGAGAGTCTCTCAATGTCCTGGTAGGCGTTGTTTTTCAAAAAGACAAATTTTCCAATTCAGAAAAGTATTATCCCACCTCTGCCGCTGCCAAGCAAAAGCTATGGCACTGTGTTTTGTGAATGAAAAAAAAAATGCAATTTGCTTTTTCTTCAGCAGTATTATTTGGGGAGTGTCAGCAGAAATCTGTTATGTGAGGCATTGGAAAGATTCGTTTTTAAAAAACGAGGAAAAGAGCTGAGAGAATACTAAATTATCTTGGGGATGATGGGTGGACAGAGTGTGCCTAAGAGTGCCAGCCGTTGTGCAGTGTTCAGAAGTTTTCACACGTCCTTTTCACAGTTTCCATGGCGTGTGTGTGCATGGGGGAAGCTGCATGCCACTTGCAATTTGGCACTGTCTGACACTTCATTATATTCAAAATAATATGTTGATGTTTGTTGGTATATTGCTTCCTATTTCCACTAATATCAAACTCCCTACTTCACATTTCCTGTGAAGCTCCATCCCCCGGGTTTCCTCTATCCCTCTCGCTGTCTTTTGTCCCTCCACCATTTTCTCTTTCTCTCTCTCTCTCCAATTCCAAAAATGTTTTATTGGTAGGAAATGCAGTATAGTAGTACAAATAATAATAATAATAATAATAATAATAATAATAATGGGAAAAAAGAGTGTAAATCATAATAAATAAATGAATTAAATAATAACAGTGATGTGGTCACTCAGTGTCCCTCGGGTTCTGGCAGGCTTGTTTGTATTTTGCCCACAAGTGTCCTCCTAACAGGATTTTCAGTTTTTTCTTTGTCAGGTGAGAGATGTTCTTGATATTTTGAGAATTAAAGAATTCTTATATCCAGATTTTTTTTAACCTGTCCTACAGTGACCTCATATACCCCGAAAGCAATCAAGTCTGTTTTGTCTTTTGGGTGCATTATCCTAATATTCTAGGTAGGGGATTTGGGTTTGTTTAATAATTTGGTTTAGTCAGATTTTTTGCTGGTAAGTAGTCCTGGTATGAAGCTGGTCTGTTCTTTGTGTTAGTCATATTAATGGGTTAGCCAGCTTCAGTACCGGCTGAGAGGATTGTTTTCATAACTGAGCTCTTGGGCTTTCATTTCCTTAAACTGCAATGTGTGTTGAGGGCCTGATTTGAAGTGTATTCAGAATTTAAATGCCCTTTTTGCATATGAATCTCAGATAATGGTCTGATTCTGCCCTGCGTGCATCATTTGGTGTTTCCCTCTGTACTAGAATGTTTTTACATAATTCTACATAGAGGGTCTCTATTGGATGCTTGTCCCATTTAGAATAATTCTAGTGTATTAAGAGAACCCCATACCTCACTTCCATACAGTGCAATGGGCTGGATAACACTGTCAAAGATTTTTAACCAATATGTTTAATGGTATGGAGTGGTCTTTGAGTTTTTACATTTATTGCATTCACTGCCTTGGTAAAGCTCCTCGATGCTGAGTTTGTCAGACCAAGGTAAGTGTAATTTAGGGTGTGTTCTACGGCAGTGGTGTCTTGAAAGACCTGGAACCTGTTTTCCTGACATCTGGCCTTTTTTTTTTTGGAATATCAGTATCAGTTTTAGGTTTACTACTCTCTCTCTCTCTCTCTCTCTCTCTCCCCCCCTCCCTCCCTCCCTCCCTCCCTCACTGTCTCTCTCTCTCTTTCTGAGAGGGCTTTCACCCCTCCCTTCCCGCTTGCTCATTGTTCTGGTAATTTGGGAGATAAGAGGCACGTGCCTCTCTAGGCGCGTCCCTCCTGCTGCTGCAGAGGCCTGGAAATGCCACTGCGCCGATAGTGCGCCGGCACGCCGGACGCAAATTGGGGTGGCGTGCGCTATCAGCGACGGGGGGGCGGGGGGAACAGCGGGGGGAGGGAGTGCGCAGGGAGCGACCTTCAGAAAGGCCGCTGGCACAAAGGGGCCCGGGAGCAGGCGGAGATGAGCGGCTACACGGCGAGTGGCGAGCGCGGGGACGCACGCCCCGGGGCGTACCGTGACGCAGCGCACCTGCGGGGAGTGTGTTCACACGCACACGCGACAGCCCGGCTCTCACTGCTAACCGGCTACGCCTATTCAAATGCACTGTGCTGTGTTTTCTAAATAATGATTAATAAAGCTCTTTAATAATTGAAAGACCCAAAATGCAAAGCTGTGATTGGCTGCATTTGCATTTTGCAAAAGGATGAACCTAAGCGGCTCTTAGTATATTTAGTGGGGGGGGGGGAGTTTGACATTATTTTTTTGGCATTTTTGCCTCCATATACCATTTTTGCAGTAACCTCGATGCATTATGTATGTTCAGTCATTTGTTTTGGATCGTCTGTGCATGCCGCGTTTGCCTGCTGTTTTGTTGCGGACGTGGTCTTGAGAGCGCCGTTGCGCTTTTTTGTTTTTCTGGTTTGTTGTTTTGCCCTGCCGTAGCCCTGTGCCGCCCGCTGCGCTCCGCCATGGTAATTAGACTCTGCTTGGCGGCGGGCCGCCTCGGCTCGCCTGGCGCTCTTCTGGGGATTTCCGGTCATTATTAGATGGAAAGACTTAAATCACCTGAGAATGAGCTTTTCCACTCCCTAAGCACAGAGCCTGAGCACAATCCCCCCCCCTCCCTCCCTCTCTCTCACACCTCTCTGCAGGCAAACATCTATTCTGCCTGCTTTATCTGCATTGCAACACTGCCGAGGGACGGAAGAGACAGGTGCTTCGGAAATCTCCGTGGTTTACCACTGCTGTGCGGAATAGGATCGTGGACCTTGGCACTGGCTTGAGCACACAGAGTCGCTCTCGGTGGAATTGTACACCGTGGCCTTGCTGTCTCATACGCGAAAAGGAAACATAAAGAGTTCTCTTTACATAACCTTACTGTATTATTTTCTCAGCAAATGCTCTTATCTGGTGTAATTTACTTGGCAGCTCGGATGTGGACCATTTGTATACTGCTTTGAAGTGCCATGTTCAGAGGCACAGCCGCACTGCCCTTTTCTGGGATTTGAACCTGCCACCACCGGCTGGAACAGCTCCCAGTTCTCTTGGCTACGTATTGCCTGTCTTCTTTTTTTTGTGCTATAAATGCCTGGCTGTCTTGCAGCCGCAACCCCACTGCCGATTTGAGAGAGCATACACATCCACGGTTGCCCTCTGACACACAAGGTGTCACCAGCTGCTCCTTTTTAGACTGCAGACCGCAGCTAAGCTTGCAGAGAGTGGAGCCAGAGGAGGACCTTTCACATGCAGTCTGCGGGCTCCCACTAGATAGTGATGAAACACGGGTCCTGAACTGTCCCGAAAGTCGACATACGGAGCTAGCGGCCCCAGTTGGCGCTGGCACAGTCCGGATTCGATCGGACCGCAGGGCTCATCCTTGCACCTCAGCAGGATGCCTCAACCAAATGAGCCACCCTGCCCTCACACTGTTGCCTTTCTGTAGATATTCAGAAATCTTACTGCTATGCTGGCGCAAAGCTGATCAGGTAGACTTCAGACGTGAGGAATGCTCTGAACTGTCCTATCTTTGCAGTCTGTGCACTTTGTTTTGAGCGGATAATTTCAAGAAGACACTGAGAACATCTGTCCAGGCTTCAGGAACACCTGGCTTTCGTTCCCTTCTAAGAAATCGCTGGATAATTCTGCTTTGCCTCCCAAAAAGCCTAACAGGTTGCTCCCGGTAAGGTTCTTCCTGGGAAGGAATGCTATTTGCATTCACAGAAATACAGCCACAGGGGACGGGACTTGCCCTGTCCCTGTTCTAACATGCATCTGAAATTCTATCTCACATTCTATTCTATTAGCACAGACATGGCACAGACATAAAGGCATTGGTTTGAATGTTAAGCTGAGCAGCTGGTTTTCCTGACTGGAAATGACTGGAAGTTTCAAATTGCCGTCCTCTGAGACGGCATAGCGAAAGTGAAGTGGCTGATGGGTGTTGCTGGCAGGAGAATCTAATCTACAGATGTACATTTAGAGGACGTCTGACGGAAGGCAAGACGAATGGTGAGGCTCGCATCTGCATAGAGGGAACCTCACTTTCTGAATCCCAAGGGCGAATCGTTTCTCATTGCTTGCCAGGACTCGCGCTGTAACTGCTGTCTGGTTAGTGTGCTCCTGGATTGTGATAAATCAATGTCCACTGGGTAGGGCATGCAGTGTCCTGTCAGCTGGGTGGCGGTGATCTCTGTCTTACATGACCCCCTCCCGCTTTCCACTCGTCTTCCACTTGTTTCAATTTCAGTTCATTTTCCCTTTGTTTACCGTGCATCCACACAGCCACTTGATTGTGCAGCTTTAAAAACGTAGCCAGGGCACGAAGGTTGTTTATTTTTGTGGTGCGTTTGTGTGTAGATGCATGTACACAACACTCATAAATGGCATACCCTGAGTTTCCAGGCTTTCAGTAGTAAACTGAATCTGGTGGAGTGACGTAACTGTGGACATAGCAGGGATGAACCTGATGAATAAATGCATAGCTGTTTGAGCCTGTCCATGTTTTACCTTCGACATATTGGCAATACACCAGCAGGTGGTTTCCACTCTGTAATAAATCTGCTTCTAGTAAAACCTGGACTGGATCCAGCTGTGCAAATAGGAGTGTTATTCTATTATCCATTGTAATCTGATGCCATGTTCACGTAGTAATGCTTGTGGTTGTCTTTGGATTCTAGCGTTAACAGCAAGGTTGAAGAGTTTTAAACTCATCTGTGAGTGGTCCATAAAACAGCTGTACATTTCAGTTTAAGTCAGTGCATCATATGGCACACTGTACATCATTGTAATGCAGTGCTGCTAGTCCTAGAAGGATGCAGCCGTCTGCTGGTTTTTATTTTCACTGTATAATCTCCTGCCTCTCCATGCCCTAGCAACCAGGTGAGGTGAGTTAAGTGAAACCAGCTGGCTCTCTGGCAGCAGGGCTTAGTTGCCCTGTTGTAATACACAGACCTACTCATGAATGCTACTAAAATCTCTTTATTTTTGTTTGCTTACTATAATTGTTCTTACTTCTGATATTGGACACAGATGATGGTATCGACACACCCAAGCACAGTAAAGACTTTTGACCCTGAGTAGTGCTCGCTCACTCTTAACCAGGGGTGGGCAATTCTGGTCTTGGAGGGCCGGTGTGCAGGTTTCTTTTCACCAGTTACCCCGGCTAAATTAGCTAATTAGCTGTATACACCAACACTGGTTTGCTCGTAGAGTATATCACGATAAAACGTTTTGTTTTGGGACATAACAGCAATCCTCTGTTGTCATTCATGCATCATCAAGAAATGTAGCTAAAATGTCAGATGGCATAAATGTTTGGGCTGATTAGATAATTAAGTCCAGAAGTTAGCATGAAAACCAGAAACAGATATGGTCCTTGTTGCCCATCATCGGTCTAAACCTAAGAACAGGCAGGGTGACTCACCCTCAAGGAGTCTATAAACGGTAATATCAGTCTTATGTATGCAGCGAGAGGGAGCACTTGCTGTCTTGTGTGGGCCCAGAATCCCAGAGGAAAACCAGGGAACATAGTTGCCTTCTAGCAAGAAAGTGCAGTTTGATGTTCACATACAGGACCCTGCAGAATTTGCACATAGCGGTGTAATCGCCATTTCATTGCAATTCCTGCTACATGAGGCTGCACAGAAGACTTGTGTCCAGACGGGGGAAGAACAACAGGACAAATCCAGAAACACTTCTGATCAGAGCAATGACAGTGTAAAGTTCAGGCTAGTGTTTTCTGTACGTTTCCAGCATCTGACCCAGAGGTGTGTGGGGTGTGGGAGATGAAGCCTGAATTCTGGGTATTGGATGCTAATGGACCAGGAAAGCCTCCACAGACAGTGGGGGGATGTGAGAAGAGGGCCCGTTGCTATGCCTGAGCCATTATTGCCTTCGGAATGCCCTTGTGTAAATGTGCCTCCCGCGCATCTCTGCTCCAGTGCAGTTGTTTGTTGTATTGGACTCAGTTGCAGCCCCAGCATCATACCCACAAGCTCTACCCTGTCTGAAATTTCAAAGTTTCAGCTTCAAAGGATGCCTTCTGTGCCTCAAGAGCTCTTGTTCACCTCATTTTCCCTGGGATGTCAGTTTGAGATGGGAACACATTTAACAGGGAAGAATCCGGAGGGAGTCCTTCAGTGTTTTTTTTTTTAGGTTGCAAGAATTTTGATTCTCTTTAATTGGTTTTAATTCAAATGTACCCTTGATTGTTCCGTGAGAAATTAAACCCCAGAGAAAGCGTTTGATTGGTCACGCCAAGCATTTCTGAAACAACCATGTAATGCCTGTTGACTTGCTGTGTGTTTGGTACGCTCACCTCAACACTTCCCTGGTGGTTCATTTTGAAAAACATATTGGCCTTTAGATTTGTAAACGTTAAACTTTCGATCGCTTCCAGAGGTTAAAAGAGATTAAAGGTTTTGGTCACCCTACAGGCTAAATCTACAAAGATATCTTGCACTGTTCATTCATTCTGATTCCGACGTATATGGTGAGTGGAATTTCTGGGAAAAAAATAGAACTGTCAATATGTGTGGACTTCTGAACCTTGTATTTCAGGTCACCGTAGGTTTAGTTTATTTTTTGCTGAAAGTTCAACAAATCCACATGTTATTTAAAGTGTGTTTGGTACCCAGTTCTTAGGCATACCAGCTGCAAAAAGTGGAAAGAAAAAAAAACACTTTTTTTTTTTTGCTTGTAGGCATGAGTTGGATCGGAAAACATGCAGTACCTGCCAAAACCAAGTGGTCTGGGTTGTATTTTTTGAGAAGGCCTGTTTCAACATTTCACAGTCCCTAGCACTAAAGTTTGCCTAGAACATGACCTGTAGGTGCTGCAAGCTCACAAGGGTAGTGAGGAACAGAAAGGTAAAATGCTTCTGAAACTTTGAAGAACAGTGAATCATAAAGCTGTTTCACTGTGCCTGGTTGCCTTCCAAAAACTAGGACTGCAGAATTGAATACAAAGCCAATACAATCCTCCTGTTAACGACAAAAAAGGGAACTTTTTTCACTGAGCTTACTCATCCAAATGCCCCCATTTGTTGTATAACGGCATTCATTTTGTTTGTGGCCAGCCAGTTGGAGGTCTCATGAAGTGCCCTCTGCAGGATAGGAGTAGGCGGAGCTAGGACGGGGATTTGAGAGGAGTAGCGTGCTGGAACGTTGAGGAACTGACAGCTGTTTCACTGTGTGTGGCAGAGTTGTGCGCATTCACAGCAGGACCTGCCTCTATTTTTGGAACACAGATGCAGCTTGCCATTAATATACGCAGCTACTTCCTCCGAATCTGTTTGTGGCAGATTGCACCCAATGGTTGACACCTCTCACAGAGCGTGTGTGATTTGAGGTGAGGGGCCAGTGTTTGTTTTCTCGGTGAGGTGTGGGGCCGCTAATCTGTCTCTTAGGGAGGGCATGGGCCAGCCTCTATTCTCTTAGTGAGAAGAAATACTATGTCATTCTCTTAGTGAGGAGAGGGGCAGTGTTCGTTCTCTTAATGAGAAGAGGGACAGTGTTTATTGTCTTAATCAGAAGAGGGGCAGTGTTCATTCTCTTAGTGAGAAGAGTGGCAGTGTTCATTCTCTTAGTGAGGAGAGGGACAGTGTTCATTCTCTTAGTAAAAGGAGGGGACAGTGTTCATTCTTTTAGTGAGGAGAGGAACAGTGTTCATTCCTTTAGTGAGGAGAGGAACAGTGTTCATTCTTTTAGTCTTAAGCCTCCATGGAATTTAACAAGAAATGCATCAGAGTCACACTTGTTCACGGTCAAGCAAACAAACAATCAGGAATTTCCACCCCGTGTGTGTTTGTGTACGTGGTAAAAAAGGAAACCGAAGGTGTGTGCTTTTGCCCCAGGGAGCGACAGGTTGGATTGGAGTGCCAGAAGTATTAGCCGTGTGGGCCCGCTCTGTTGATTGAAGATGTGCAGATGTGAGATTTAAACCTTCAAAGGCACAGTGGATGATGAAAGCCGCGGCCTGCGCGTGTAATGTTAAAAGGCGGGCGAGCCCTCGTGTTGTCCACTACGCCTCTTCTGTGATCCACGTCTGATTGGCATGCTCAAAGAGCTCGCTGGCAATCATATGGCAGGAGCAGAGGACTATAAAAAGTCCTTTTTTCTCAAAAGATTTGGGTCCTATTTCACCTGGGTGCTGCTATACCACATAAATTTTATCTGATGTCCATGTCTTAATCCTAAGAGTTGTTTTTTTTAATCATGAAACAGAAAAAGATTCAAAGGCATTTATTTGTGTCACTGTGTGGTTTTACCATAGTAGCATGAAATATGTGTATGGAATTGCAGGAGATACTGAAATAAAGTCACAGCCTCAACCATCAGAGACTGGGGATTAGGTTTATGTTAGGAAGCTACTTGATGTCAGAGAGACCTCTAAAAGCTCTTGATGCAGCATTTTGTATTTTCAGCCTTTACTGTTCCTGCAAAAGTGACAATCAGTGGAAAACTCTTAGGCAACCAAAATCCAGTTAGCAGAGGTCAAAGGGACTGACAGACATAGAGGAAACGTGCGCATTAGTGTGTGAAGCAAAATCACTCCCGCCCCCCTTCATGAGGTGAGGACCGTGTTGCGGCTTGCTGGTTTCCATCACTGTCAGCCCCCCCTGCCCCCACCCCCGAGGCTGGGCCCCAGCACACCACAGTGGGTGTGTGAAGTGCGTGGTCACTAAGGTGATTTTATTACTGAAGCTTTCATTTATTACTGAGCCCCTCTCCAGACAGAAGGCCGCAGGTAAAGCCTTTTGAAAGTGCCCTGGAGAGTCGGGAGGGAAGAGAGAAAATGAGAGAAAGAGAACGAGATGGAGAGAGAAGGAAGGAGAGGACATTTGAGAAGAAAGTAGAAAAAGATCAGAGCGAATAAGAAGAGAAGAGAGCAAAAAAAAAAGTTCCAGCATAGCTTTGTTATTGCGTTGCTTTGTTATTTATTTGATGCTGTCTGGCTGAGTAGCTGCTGTTCTGCTCTCTCAAACTAATTATCACCCCGACTCTCCCCCATGCTGGGAGTTCCATAGCTCTTGTCTAGCCTGAAGAAGGCACCACCAGAATTCACTTTCTCTTCCTCTTCCTCTTTTCTGTCTTCAGCCTGTTGATCTGGGGCAGAACAGAGCTTCGGGTCTCATTTGGTCCTTAACAGGATGGTGGAGTCATGTGAAAAGGAAATCAAAACCAGACAAGTGCTGTGCCAATGTGAAACAACTTAGATGTGAGCGTTGTAGTGAGCGGTGTTTCTGCAACAGAGAGCTGTGCTGGGAACACTTCAGAAAGGCAGTTAAGCTTCATTGCGCTGCATTTTAATTCCCTCCCTTCTTGTTTGACCTATCAGAGCAAACGCTGGTCTCTCATACTCGTGTTTCTAAGGGCCTGTCTGATGAATGGCTGTGTTCCCTTTCTTAGGGAGTAGCTAATTAAAAAAATCTTATTTTAAATGTTTTCCAGTGTTTTTCATTGGTACATCAAGTGAGCCACTGTTACAGCTTCTCGCTAGGGCTGGCTGTGGGCAGCTTCTGTTGCTCAGATTGTTCAGCTTTCACATGAAATGGTTATAGCGTTGATTGCCCTCCATGGATTTGTGTAATTGTGTTTTAAACAAGGACACGTGCCTTACTAACCTTCACTCTGTCTGTTAATGCTTCTGTTCTACAATTTAGAATTTAGTCATTTAGCAGATACTTTTAGTTAGAGTGACTTGCAGAAGTGCATTGACATGTTGAGAAAACTCTGCAAGAGCTAAATATAGGCAAAGTTACAATTATAATAGTGCCATCTTCAAGGTGCATTCATAAAGACCTGCGAGGTCACAGAAGAGAAGTCTTCATTTTACATGAATTGGAAACATTTAGCTGTTGTCTTTAAATGTGAGCTTTTAGACATTGGTGGTTAATGATGATTCGAAGAAATTACTCAAAGAAGGTCATTCCACTGTGGGTGATCAGGGTAGGGAAGAGCCGGAGCCTCAAGCAGTGGCCATCGGGTGATTAAAGAGATGGGACTGGCAGTTGGTGGGATGATTCTGAACCAAGATGTCTGATAAGAGTGTGTGGGTGTCTGAAGTTAGGAAGGGGCACTACCGTATGCAGCTTTGAATGCCAGTGTCTGTAATTTGAATTGATAGCAGCCAGCCACTGGAAGCCAGTGACGGGTGTTGAAATGTGGCCTGCCGTGTGTGAATTTGGGCAGTAATCCAGCCAACAGGGCATTACAATAGCTCAGACGACAGAGAACCAGGGCTCGTACAAGAAGCTGTGTAACGTCGTGGGTGAGGAAGGGACGGGTTCTACTAATGTCGTGAAGGGAGAACCTTCAGGGCCAGGTGACAGTTTTGGTTTGTCACAAGAAGCTCTGCTGGCCATCCAGGTTTTTTGGAGGGCAACACTGCGGAGTACATCGACATCGATTAAAGCATCGCTCGGCGGGGAACTCTTTGTCCTTACTGTTTTAGGTAATAGTGTCTGTTGGTAGTACAGTACTGTTGCCTAGGATGTGCGGATAAATCTTGGCATATCTGTTTGTTATTACATTTTGGTTAAACAAACTGAACAAAACCCATGTTAGCAAGCGAAGTGAAATTTTATCCTGTATTTAAAATGTCCTAAACCATTAAGTCAAAATCGAGTTGCGTACTGAGTCGAGTTTTTTTGTGTACTGTTGAAGCCCCAGTGTTTAGCCATCTGTCAAGCAGGTCTATGCCATCTTCAGCTGGCTGAACTACACATAGAGTTCATGTTATCCCTTATAGACAAACAGTGATTTCTCTGCAGCTAGAATTCCCAAGGACAGTTTTTCACTCATGCTTGTGGAAGTCTATGGGGTTACCTTAGAAGGGGTTAAATGGGGTCTGCTGTGGCATTCATGAGTTTAATTTAGTGCCTAATTGCTTGAACTAGAGGGCACTGCAGCGCCTTTGGATCTGGAGTAACATCAAGTTTAATTAGCTATTTGATTAGAGTTGCATGTGCTTGCATCACAGAATATGTGCTTTAAAAGAAACCTCCACAATCAATATTTAGTCCCTCAAAATGTATTTGTATAGCAGATAGTAAAAAAACTGAGGAAGACAGGCCAAATTTCAGTTCATCTGCATTTGCCAAAGTGCTACTTTAGTCACGCTGGAAAGGTAGAAAGGAAGTGAAGCACTGAAAATCAGTAATATCAGAAAGTGTAGTAAATTCGCAAGAAAGCTATCTAGCACATTTACACCTCTCCAGTCAGAAATACCATGGTTTTTCATTATAAAAGGGTTATAAAAGAGGGTATTTTCTTGTGGCTTGGACATCTGGCCTACTTCTGTATCCTGCTCTCCAAATGGGGCAGAACAGGGAGAGGAAATACGTATTGATAGACAAATATTCTTCCATGGACAGGAAGTGGAGGCTACAAACAGGAAGTCTAACTTTGAGGCAACCAAACAATGCAGAAAAGGGCAAAGTAACTATAAATACTTCCAACAGGGGTGTTCTATAATATGCAACCATTGTGCTACACCTCACATGTGCACTCCACAGTCTGCTCTGGCATAGTCAGGATTAAATTCTGGACCAGGAGATACACTGCTGAACCGAGAAACAACGTATTTGCTGAATGCGCCACCGACAGCCCATTTCAATACTTTTTTGACTAAAACAAGCAAGTCAGCCCCTTGACAGGAAATCTGCACAATAAAATTTTTCATTTAATTATGTGTTTTTCTCGCTGCTGCTCATTCCACTGATTCTGTCACCTCAAGGATTTCCTGTCACAAATCCTGTTTGTCTGGCCTATGTGCTTCTTTGCTCTGATTTTAATATCATCACCGTGTTTACTGCCTTCCCCAGACAGCTCCCGTCGTGTCACTGCCGAAATTAAATGCACCGAAAAGGTGATCAACAAAGTGTTGCCTGGAACAATGGAACTGTCAGACTAGCAGTGCCCTTTTGTGCCCGTCAGCTTCCCTTTATTAAGCTACCTCTCATCCAATCAGGCATTTCTGCTGTCCCCCAGACGGCGGGACGAAACAGTTGCCGTAGCCACTTTTTTCCTGAGAGCATTGGCCTCCAGGAGACCCTTCGAGGGATGCGTAGTAAAGTTCAGACACATGGCCCTTATCGGTCAGCGCCACGATTCGATCTCCGGGACCCGTCGCCACGGCGACGCACGCGTGCCAGGGTCCAGATGGGCAAACCGCGTGCCCAGAATTTGCAAACAAAAAGCGAGAGATTGCCGAACACCTCCGCGGGCTTCACTTCAGCGCCCTCTGTTAGTGACGGGCGGTGAGGAATGCACCGGCTGTGAGCGGCTCAAACAGGATTAGGTCTGGAAGCCCCTGCCGGATAGTTTCCATTAGGAACAGCTTGCAGATTTTCCAGCCACTTAAAGCGACAGGCTCTGGTGGGGGACTGTAGCCGGAGGCAGCGCCGTGGCCCATGAAACTGCTCTGGGCCTCCGTGCTCCAATGCGACCCTTCAAGACTCCAGTTGCCTCTCCTTTGAGTATTGTGATGATGGTCAATTTTTGTTCACGTTTGCGGCAACACTGCACCTTCTGTGTCTACTGCCTGGGGGTGAAAAAGCACGCTCCTTCTGCCTGACGCTCGATAAGATCAGACATGTCTTCAGACTCTATGCCAGAATTGTAAGGCTGGTACATCTTGCACCATTTACTGTCCTTAGTTATTATTGAAACATAAGATTCAGAAACTACTGGGCAGGGTGATATTTTGAAGTGAGGTTACTGGTACTTGGATGCAGTGAAGTGACTTACAATTTGTGCGCAAAAACTTTAGGAGACACAGCTCAGCCACGGATGTAGCCTGTCGTAAAAGGTACTGTACTACTCAACAATGTGATGTTACTAGCATCCGCAACCGATAAACAACAGTGGTGGCCAAGCGTGTTTGCATAGAACGCACACGCAACTTTTTCATCCATTTTAAGTCTGCCCTGAAGAGAGACCTGTTAAAAATTTTTCATTGTTCCCGCAGCTCTGAAACCTCATCTTTTTGGGTGACACCGTTTACTTTCCTCCTTCACCTGTGTGCCCATTCAGCACTGTGAGACTACACAGTGTCTACACAGTGAGGCAGGCAGTCTTCCCCACAAATAAAAATGAATCCATTTTCAATGTTTGTGTTTATATATAGCCCTGTAGAGACGTCTTTGGACATTCTCTTTGCACAGTTACTTGTGTAGTGCATAAATTACTTGGCCTTTGACTTTTGAACTCTTTTGTCTACTTTTCAAAGTTCAGTATGTAAACTGTGACAAACAATGCCCACCATTTTAAAAGGTCTTATTGCTTCACAGGCAGATATACGCAGTTCATAACATTCTGCATGACTGAATAAGACAGGAATGTTCTGGAATTTGATTTATGGCTTTGCAGCCTCTTGTTATGGTGCGGCTCTTTGCAAAAAAATATAAAATGGAATACTGTAAGTGTCAAAAAAAATTCACTTTCTGAACTGAATCCAGAAAAAAGCGATACAGATATCTTTGTCAGTAAGATAAAGTTATTAGGACTTAGTAGTGTCCCCAAGACAGATTTCTTTCTTCTGTTTTTGCTTTGTTTTATTCAAGTAGTCTGTGTTTCCAAACCTTTCCAAGTCATCATTAACAATGGAGAAGAATCAATAATTCATTTGCAGGCTCATTTATATTACCAGCTACTAGGGAAAGAGCATTATATCATTTTGTGTGTATTCAGAATATCAAGCACTTATGCATTGAGTCTGTATTTTTCATATTTTCAGGCAATGAAAACAGGTAGTCTCAGCTGTATTATGTTGTAACAGAAAGCTCAGTGTTGTGGTTTGTTTCCTTCTGAGCTGATGAAAAAACAAGTGAGTTCACTAATTGTGGAGAGCTTCACCTCTGACCTTAGATCTTTGGTGCGCCTACTAAAGGGCCCATTTGGAAAGAAGTCTGGAACCAATCTTCACCAAACTCTTGGCTCCTTTGACTTTCCCGCATAGTCTGAAACAATATGTCTTACAAGCAGGCACACCCACCCTTGTGGTGTAGATTTAAGTTTAAGTAAAGGACTGTCCCAGATGTGCCAGCTCTCTCCTTAAAAAGAACACAAAAGAAAAAAAAAAATTCTGATTTTGACCATCGTCTGAAACACAGATATGTGCAAGTTAAGAGGGAGTGACCGAGAGTGAAGGAGATTCAAGAGATGCAGAGAGCTCTGTTATGCGATCTCACAATTATAGTGGGTGGCATCAACCATGTATATTTGCGGTGAAAGCAATGGTTTGGGAGTATGCAGAAAATAGACAGGCAGCGGTCTAAGTGTATTTCTCACTGTTTTGAAGCTCATCCCCCTGGTATATCCCTCCTGGGCTCAATGGTGGCAGTGCGTGGGGCCTACTGAAAAAAAAACAGCACCCATATGCATCTCTCAGGGTCACATGTGGCTTTAATGATGGAGGTTTTTCTTGGACTGAAGGGGTGTTCCCAGGCCTCACACAGCTGAGCTAACAGCATTAATACTGGAGATGATTCATGTTTTGCGACGCCCAAGTGGCTCTCCGGGTACTGCGGTGTACTGTAACTGTATGCAAATGCTCCGTACTTGTGAGAAAGATAATAAGGGCGATTAAATATTAATCGCGGCGGTTCGTATTCCGACGTTCCAGATCAGTTGGAATCGCATGCTGCCTTGGTGGTCCCTGCGTGCACATGCCGTGAGTTCTCGCTGCATTTGTTTCTGTTGCTTTTGGTCAACCAGGCTACTTTGGCCCAGTTTTTTTAATTTTTTTATTCTTGTTACCATGACAGCCATCCAAGTGAAATTCAAATGAAATTTGAATTGAAGTGAAATTCCAAATTTTCCCCCACCCCTGACACATAGCTAGCACATTATAGTCATATGCATGCATGTGCATGGTCAAGATATTTGTGTAAATTATCAATAGAGCTGGTCAACCAGTTGTTCATGTTCATCCAGTTTACAATTACTTAACCCCAATGGATTTTCATATATTTGCTGAGATTAATGTGGAAGAGCATGTATTATAATAATGTGTTCTTATGTTCTTATTATAACTGAAGGTGCTCACTACAAATGCAGGCTGAGCCCTAAAGCCTAGACATCACAGTTTGTAGGCTAATTGTGGCTTAGTTATTAGAGGAGTATGACTTTAGCATGGCTGAACACTGCTGGCTTTGTCCCCAGGCGATAGTGCGGGTTTAAATTTGTGAGGGATCCTAGGGTTTCCACAGCATTAGCTCCTCCCCACAGTACATCGTGTGCTCAACACGTTAACAGCTGCTGTCAGTGTGAAATGCACAATGATTATGATCAGTGCTAGCTTTTTTTCTGCAGTACTTTGTTGCCTGTAGTGTGGAATGTAATGCATTGCCTGTAGTCCCTCTGCTCATGCGGTGTACTTTCTCTCAAATAAAATGCCCAGTGTAATTGGATTTCACAATTATATGCCGCTTGTGAACTCTCGCAAGACACTTTAAATGACTGTTTTTGACATTTATGGAAACCAAAGATTCTGTAACTAAAGATGTGTTCATGAAGCAAAATTGAATGTTCTCTAAGCTTGGACAAGAAATGATGGAATAAGCAATTCATTCATTTTGTTAAACTGTTACATGAGTAATGAATATACTGGAGGAAAAACTTGAATAGCTGGACGGAAAAAAAAATCTATTCAGGTACAGTAGGTTGCCAGATTCTTACCTTTCACAGAAAAGAGTACTTTGACTGAGTGTCTGCTCAGAGAATATTAAATAATAAGAATGTAAATGTAAACATAAGGTACAGTGTAGAATGTCACAGTTCTTTTTACAAATAGTTTTATATCACCCTGTGTAATATCTTGTGTCGTTTACCAGGATTGGATACCAATTGGATTCTGTTTTTTTGTTTCATGGACAAGGAATACTTTCATTGTGTACTTATTTTTTTGATGGGAGTGTACATCAGGTCACTTTTCCCACTCGAGCACAATTTCCTATTCATGAAATTCCGGTTTATGTAGATAATCAGGTTTATGTTCAAATCGTGTGATTTACTGTCGGAAACCTAGAGTAAAATTAAATTTGAAAGACAGATCATCTAAAAAATACACCATAAGTGAGGCAACCCGACTTGGACATTCAAGTAGCCTGTCGCAACATTTTTTACCTTGTCAATATCAATGAGGTATGTTTAGTATAAATCAAATACGCTGAGAATTCAGTAAAGGTATGACATTTTGTGTTTTTTTCACGGCTAAAATAATAAAAAATAAGTAGGTGATTTAACAATACCAATGAGTAGCATGGGTGCAGTTCTAATTTCCACTGGGCTGAATAACTTGGGGTCAACATATCTTTTCCTGAGGGCTGTTTGCTGCAGAGTTTCTGGGATATTGTGATGGAAAAAGATGACACTGCTCATGCTGTCATTGAAAATGGATATTTATTCACAGTGCGGATTATAAATTATTCAGATGTTATTCACCATAAAAAGTCACTCAAATCAGTGTGTGAGGCCTAAATGCTGAATCGGTGTTAGGTGAGTAAGTGCTGTTTAGAAATCTATAGACATATTCAGTGAGATCAGTTAACCTCATATTTTATTCATGATATTTCAAGCTCATATCCTGGGCAACACTGGGCAGCTTAAGGCACTGTTCTAATGCATGGATGGAGCCCATGGCCTGGTATCCCATCCAGACCATGCCTGTGATCCCAGGGTGGATATCATTTGGCCAGGATGACAGCGCCTGATCAGGTGCCAGCAAGTTGGTCTGTTGAGCCGCCTGTGAAGTGTCTTCCTCTGACTCATGCCTGTAGGAACCCAACTTGCAAACTGCAAAGTGATGAGAAGTGGCAGCTGGCTGCACATGCTTTCGAGGAGAGCTCATACTTGTCTGCAGTCTCCCGATGTCGACAGGAGGTTGCAGTGCAGCGGGACCATGAAAACGGGAAAAGCATTAAATGTACTACTAGCTTTGAAGCATTTTGTTTACAATAGATAATTCAAAGCTGTGACAATGTAAAATTAAGCTGCAACTTTTCTTGCAACAGTAGTTACCCAATTAATTCCAGTTTTTCTGTAAGATGTCTTTGTACTAGTGGTTCTGTAAAATGTGCTATGCAAATGAAACTGAATTAATCTTGGGAATTTAATTTTGATTTGGTCTTGGTTAATTGAGTGGTTTCATTTTAAAATGAACTCTTAACACTGCTTTCCACCAAAAGTTCATGAAGTTAAATTCATGAAGCTTGTGTATAAACATTTTTTGAAAATGTAAGCTGAAGCTGAGAAAGTCGTCTTTTTTTTTTTTTAAGAAAAGTACGCGCTACAGTACAAACTTCACTTTCGCATACATTCAGTGCAGTAAAAAAACATAAACAGTACTTCCTGTATGTATTTCCCCTTTTACGCAAACTTCTAGCCTTTTCACATCATCTGCGTACTGGGAACGCCCTGACTGCTCTGATCGTTTTATATGGCGTCTTCTGTAGGTCTGTGTCTCTCAGGGACTCTGGCGCAGGTTAGTGCCCGGCAGAGGGATCTGTCCAATGAAAGAAGGATGGCGGTTAATGGCTTTGATCTTCCATTTGGAGAGGCCCCGCTGTGCTGCCTCACACTGGCTGCCCTGGCAGCGATCCTGTGGGTGTTCGCTCCTCTCAAGCAGAACCCCAGTTGCGTCTCGATGCCTATTTTAGAAGAGCTAGTGTGCCAAGAATCATAGTGGGGGTGGCATCTGGTGCCAGGGAAGTGCTCCTCACATCCATTAACACGGACAATCCTGGTGCACTTCTCATATGATCGAAGTGAATAACTACAACAGCAGCAGCAGTAATAGATCACATTGTTGTCCAGTTCCTAGTTTTGTCACGAACTAGCTTTCATTTATTATATTTTTCATTCTGTGTGGCATGTAAACCAAGTGCTCAGTTCTGTGAATATAATGATGAAGTCACAAACATAATTTTACTCTGCGGCAGTTTGACTGAAGGGGACGACCTTATTAAGCAGCCACTTGTATCCATCGAACATTAATTCTGCTTTTGTGCATGACATACAATGGAGATGTGTGTTCCATGTCTCTGTCTGAGGAGAGGTTTGCTTTGCAGTGAGACATTTATGAGCCGGGACAAGAGCTGTAGAACTAGTGCCCAGAAAGTTGTTTGCAGTGCGCTTCTGGACAGTGTAGGATTTGCATCAGAATTAGATAATTCGTTATAACCATCTTCATCTTCATGTTGTATTGTCCAGCTGCTCAGTGTGTATTCATGTATACAGTACATTTATGCCCATTTATGCCTGTGCTACTTTATATGTTTTTGCATATAGCTATGTTTCTTCTCTGGATATGCATTATGTGCCTACTCTGTAGAGATGTGAATTCAGTGTGCATGGGCAGAATATGATCTGTAACAGTTTTCTGTCTCTCGTTGTCTCTGCAGGATGGCTCCAAGCAGAAACAGGTGCGGAAGAAAACGGTGTCGTTCAGCACCATGCCAAACGACCGCACGATTAACAGCACCGCAGCCTGCATGGCCTTCATGATGGAGGGCTGCGAGATGAAGAAGGTGCGCTCCAACTCGCGCATGTACAACCGCTACTTCCTGCTGGACTCAGACATGCGCTGGCTGCGCTGGGAGCCCTCGAAGAAGGACTCGGAGAAGGCCAAACTGGAGATCAAGAGCATCAAGGAGGTGCGGCTAGGAAAGAAGACCCCCGTGCTGCGTAGCAACGGCCTCTCTGACCAGTTTCCCGAGGAGTGTGCTTTCTCCATCATCTACGGGGACAACTACGAGTCCCTGGACCTGGTGGCCAGCACGGCTGACGTGGTCAACACATGGGTGATGGGCCTCCGATACCTGGTCTCTTATGGTAGGCATACAGTGGGTGTTGTTGAACCCAGCCAGCCCAGCTTAAGGAACTCTTGGATTGGTTCAGTGTTTGAGGTAGCTGATGTGCAGAAGGAGGGACACATCGACATCTCCATAGCCACCCAAATCATAAGGGGACTGAACCCTGGCAAGAAGGCATCACGAATAGAGCTGAAGTTCAAGGAGCTTCAGAAGACTAAAGATCAGTGCCGGGAGGAGATAACAATTGATACATTCACTGAAGCCTACTGTGAGCTGTGCACGCGCCCAGAAATCTTCTTTCTTTTAGTACAGTTCTCCAGCAATAAGGAGTACCTGGACTGCAAGGACCTCATGCTCTTTGTGGAAGTGGAGCAAGGGATGGAAGGGGTGACAGAAGAGATGTGCATGGACATTGTCCGTAAGTTTGAGCCATCCATGGAGGGCAAGGAACGGGGATATCTCTCCATTGATGGCTTTACGCACTACCTCCTCTCCGCCGAGTGTCACATCTTCGACCCTCAGCACAAACGAGTCTGCCAGGACATGACGCAGCCTCTCTCCCACTATTATATCAACTCTTCGCACAACGCGTCCCTCCTGGAGGACCACTTCTGGGGCTCTTCAGATATCAATGGCTACATTAGGGCCTTGAAGATGGGCTGCCGAAGCCTTGAGGTGGTGGTCTGGGATGGCCCAGACAACGAGCCCCACATCTACGTGGGGAGCTCCATTGCCTCTCAGGTGGCCTTCTGCAAGGTCCTGGATGTCATCAACCAGTATGCCTTTGAGAACTCTGAGTATCCTCTCATCCTCTGCCTGATAACTCACTGCTGTATTCTACAGCAGAAGGTCATGGCACAGCACCTGAAGAAGATCCTTGGGGACAAACTGTATGTGGACCTCCCTAACTCCGAAGAACATTACCTACCCTGCCCTGAGAAGCTGAAAGGAAAGATCCTTCTGAAAGGCAAGCGGTTGCCCTATAACTACCCTGATTCTGAAGGGGAGGTTACTGATGAAGATGAAGGCATGGAGATGTCGAGGAGGGTAGGGGCTGAAGAGAACGACCAGCTCAATGGGATCGGATCCAGGCGGCTGCGGCTGTGCAAAGAGCTCTCTGATCTGGTCACCCTCTGCAGGTCAGTGCAGTTCAGAGACTTTGAGACATCAAAGAGGTACCAGAGTTTCTCTGAATTGTGCTCCTTCAATGAGGTTGATGCTAACAGATTTGCCAATGAATACCCAGAGGACTTTGTGTGCTACAACAAGAGGTTCCTGTCTAGGGTGTACCCCAGCCCCATGCGTATCGATGCCAGCAACATGAACCCTCAGGACTTTTGGAAGTGTGGATGTCAGATTGTAGCTATGAATTTCCAGACCCCTGGTCTGATGATGGACCTCAACTTGGGATGGTTCCGGCAGAATGGGAACTGTGGTTATGTTCTACGGCCTGCCATCATGAGGGAGGAAGTGTCGTACTTCAGTGCCAATGCTCGGGATTCCTTGCCGGGTGTTTCAGCCCAGCTACTGCACATTAAGCTTATTAGTGGGCAGAACTTGCCCAAGCCAAAGGGGTCAGCTGCTAAGGGGGACGTGGTGGAACCCTACATATATGTGGAAATCCATGGAATCCCTGCTGACTGCGCAGAGCAAAGGACTAAGACTGTATCCCAGAATGGGGATAACCCGATATTTGATGAGAGCTTTGAGTTCCAGATCAACCTCCCCGAGTTGGCGGTGCTGCGCTTTGTGGTACTGGATGACGACTACATCGGGGATGAGTTCATCGGCCAGTACACCATCCCCTTTGAGTGTCTACAGCCCGGATACCGCCATCTTCCCTTGCAGTCTTTAACCGGGGAGTTTCTGCCTAACACCACACTCTTTGTGCACATTGCCATCACCAACCGGCGGGGAGGGGGCAAGGGTCACAAGCGGGGACTTTCAGTGAGGAAGGGCAGGAAAGCCCGTGAGTACACCTCCACAAAGACTACTGGGATCAAGGTGATAGACGAGCTTTTCAGGGCCTCCACGCAACCCCTGAGAGAAGCTACCGACCTCAGAGAAAATGTGCAGGTACTGAACAAGCCGCATGTCATGTTTCAATAAATCATTGTGTCAGAGGAAAAAAGAAATGTGCAATGACTAAAGATCAAACCATAATTTATCGATTGGTGAATAATGATTTTAGGAATAGTCTTGCATGGTTCTTGCTCATACTGGCAGTACACTTTTTTTTTAAACCTGAAAAGCTTTAGGGAACACGAATACATACTCATAAATGAGTGGTGTTATTGGATAGGTACAATGGCAATAAAAATGAAAGCTGGAGAGGGGATTTGCGCTGTAATTATTGGCTAAGGGTGCAGTTAAAATGAGTTAACAGTAGAAGACCTGGGGGTCATCTTTGTAGGGCTCAAGCCATAATTTTCTGCTGACATTTTTCAAAGTCAGTAGCTTGAGATTGAGTTGTGTCACTAATTGCTGCATACTGTACTTTCATGTTGTTAAAGATAAGGCAATTAAGGGCTTTATGAAAGAAGTAATCATTAGAGCTCTGAGTTGCCAGGTTTTTCTCTCACAGGGATTTGAAAGAGTTCAATTCCCTCAGCCATCTTCAGTAGGGAGGGAACCATTGCTTGTTACCTCCTATTATTTCTCCTTATACTTGAATGATAAGCAATGGAACTACTTGTCATATTTGTTGAGCCTTTAATGAAAGCCCTCTTCACTGGATGCTATATGTAGTAGTTCAGTAACCTAGAGGTACACAGTTTTATTTTTCTATTCATTATCAAAGATTTGGCTTTAGTGAACCATTTTTAAGAAATGATAAATCCCACCACCCGTCTTTGATGTTTTTTTTATAGCTTTTGCAGCTGAATACAATGGCTCTTTCTCCTATTTATTGAAATAAATTCATTTTTTTGCCTGTAATGAATGCATAATTAATATTTTGCCCCAGGCCAGAATCATATTAAAACAGAAGATGCTGAATAAATTAATGTTTTTATTTAATGTAATAATTTGCACCAGCCCAATAGCCTACAGTAGGTGCGCACAGCTGGTCCTTTCTTCATATTTGCTTGTTTGTTTGTTGCTGTTTGTTCATCATTCTACCAATCGTACACCACGAGAACTGCTAGTGCCATGAAGCCTGGGATTAGGCTATCATTGGACATGAGTCAATTATAGGCTGTTTCTGGATAAAGAAATGAGAATATCTTGACTACTTTTTACCGCCAAGAGTGATAAAGGGTTTCCTGTAGGATTTAGGGCTGAGGGATTCTGGAGGGCTTAGCAGTACTTATTTTCACTACAGCACATTGTAAGCGGCTCTAATGTCACTACACCAGCTACAGAAATAAGTAATGAGAGGATGTAGTGAAACATTCTTTGGCTTGAAGTCATCTATTTCTTGCCCTACAATTCTTATGATCTCTATCAGAACAACATGTATTTTTGCTTTTAAAGGGCTTAAAGTCTTCCACTTTGTCATTCTGTGATTAGCTTAATATACAGTATTAATTTTATAGTTTATATGACTTTCCTTTCCCTGGAATTCTGAACTGGAAGTCTTACCAATTAGCCTACTATTTGGATTGGTAATGATTGTTATTGCATTGGCCAACTTTTTTCAAATCTGTTAATTGCAAAAAGAAAACAAATGTTTTTAATATCTGGTAGTAGACGGCAAGCTATAGCCTACTTTTTTCAGAAATCACTATTTTCTAAACACAAAATTAAATTTACCATAGTGCCTCGTTCAATATAGTGCCAAATCTTATTTGTTTTGTTTGTTTGTTTATTTATTCCACATTTGTTTTGGCATGCAAATTCATTATATTGATAAAAAAGCACAGCAAGGCGATCTGTAATTAATACCATTGTTATTGAGTGGCTCTGTTTTATAACAGATTATGGATACCACAAATGGAAAAACAACTCCACACTCAGTCCCTTAGCAAGTGGTGCCTATAACCCATCTGTCATTAAACTGTGGCCTTCATTTAAAAAAAGCTCACAGCATTTATATCTTTACCATAGAAACTATATCTGGTATAAACTATGTGGTATGTGCTGTGTGTGCTAGGTTAAATGGTGGCACATGTTAACACTACAGGTGGTATATAACATCAGTGCTACAGTTCACCAAATTAAGCCTCTGCTATTGTCCAGTCTTCACAAGATTGCACCCCCAAATGGCAGATCATGCATCATTGCTTACTGTGATGTTTGAGTCACCATCTATGATAGCTTCGCTTTTTTTTTAGTTAAGAAAGCAGTTGGCAACGTAAGGAGCCAAAATAATGTTTCATTTTTATCTTACAGTAGGCCTACATCTTGAATCACTGATTGCTCAAACCAGTGGATTGAGACCAAGACATCAACCAGCATATAGCCTATACACAGCATTAATACATGGAACTTACAGTAAGCCTTTGCGTAGGCTTGTGCTAAATAACGTGGCAATAAATGATTCACTGGCGTGCTTGCCTCCAGCAGTAGTGCGCTTAATGTAAAAATCCATTGACATCAAGAGAAGAGTATATCGGCATGGTAAATCTGACCTTATTTCCGAACATTTGCTTTGAACTGGGTCGTTTGTCTTAGTCTTGAGAGCAAATATAGTCTAAACACTGAGGAGATACTATCTCGTGTAAGTCTTAATCTTGTCATTTACTGTTACTTCTAGGTTGGAAAGGCAAAAACATGAGTGTGACTAATTGTCATACTGTTATATGTTTGTTAAACAGGAAACTGTTATTATTGGCCTCTGCTGAATTATTAGTCTGCTTTAATAATAGGTAGCTCATGAGCTTGGACCTCAGTATTTGATCAGAGTTGCAAATCGTGAGATTACAACAGCCGGGGCTATCGGCTATCACTGACCGCAGATTTGTGAGCCCATTAACGTGCAAGGGTGCCCACGGCAACCGCCCCCCCAGCCCCGGCCTCTGCCACATAATCAAGCATTGATCTAATAAAGGAATAGAGTAAGTAAATGAATGAATGAAGTGAAGTGGAGGCCTGTGGGAAGAGGGAGGAGCGGGGGAGAAATTAGATTCTCATGGCAGGGCTTCTCTGCCAGTTCTCCCCGCTCCTCTCCCTAAGGCCACGGAGGAGGCCTCAGCAGGAGGCCCGGGGAGTGTCGGCACCTCTGGCCCTTGACTCCCTGCCTCTCGCCGCGAGGGGGGGGATCTGTCGAGGGCGCGTCCGGGGGGAGTGCCCAGGGGTCGTCCGTGGTGTCTCGGCTTTCAAAAAGCGGCTGTTGCCGGGGGAATGGAGAGGTGCGCTCAGAAGGAAACACGCCTTTAGACCTCGAGTCTCCTCTGAGGTCTTGGCCGCTTCGAGAGCTGAAACTGCGGATTAAGGAACGAGAGCTCCTTGTTACAGCTCATTTCCACTTCACAAATGGCTTTCAGAACAATAAGTCTCTATTGCCAGCAGTTTTGTACTTTCCTTTTCTTAACACTGAGTTGTCTGCAGGTAGATTTTGGCTGAAAAACAAAAACACATTGATCTTTTGGGTAGAAAGAGAGAGTTTAGAGGGAGAGGGTCTGGATGGCAATTGATTAGGACTATATGGCTTATCATTCCCAAAATGTGAGAAATAGGCTGAGAAATAGGATGAGAGGGAGAGAGAGAGAACAGCCTGCCCCTGCTCCCTTGGTTAGCGTGTTAAGATAGCCCCTCCTACGTCTCTTTAATTGAAACTTTGGGAACGGGGGGGGCACAACCTCACAAACAGCTTAATTAAAAACACCTCTCTCTCTCTGAAGCGCGCGGTCTCCACGCAGCCCGGCGATTCCGCGGTTCCGCACGGACTCGCCGCGCCGCTGGCTCCGCCCCCCCGCCTTCGTTCGCCCGTCGCGAACCTGAAAAACAAACCGAGCCGGGGTCAGAGAGAGAGCGCCGAGTTCCTCCGGCTTCTCCTGGGAGCTCGGAATCGGAGGCGCTGTTAGCCGCTCGTCTGCAGCACTGCACACAAATCCCTGTGTTCAGCCAGCTCCCCCCTCATAAGACCCCCCCCCCCCCACTTCTTTTCCTACGAGGTCAGGGCCCAGGATAACGCCGTCTCCGCATAATAGGGCCTTTCTCCGGGGCCTGGGGGCTCCCAGTGTGTGATTGTCCCTTTCCCACGCTGTGTGGAGGGTTTCCCAAGCAGAGTCCAGAATGCCGTCTCTTTCTCCCTTTGCGTAGTTTTTTCTTTCTTTCTTTTTTTTTTTACCTCCGTCTTTTGGCGGAGGCAGTGGAAGGTACCGTGCGTGTCGGATCTGAAAGGAAGTGCCCTGAATCGAGGCTCGGTTCCCCCGCTGTGGGAACGGCAGAGCTGGGGGTGCTTTGGGGTGGTGGGCGGAGGGGGGGGGTCGGGCTTTTACGATCCGGAAAAAAACGCTTTAATGGATCCCCCTTCTCTGTGAATGAGGCCGGCGACGCCGTTGGGCCCTTAACCCGTGATCGGAATCAGAACTCCGGTCTCGGGCACGAATCCAGTCATTCACGAAGAAGCCTCCTCAGTCGAATGTAATGCCTGTGTTTGTAATGCTCAGCATTTCGCTTGCTGATGAACTCCCTGGTCTCTCTTACTTGCAGAGACATGCCTGTTACCTCAGTGTTTGTGCTCAGAGGCCCAGAAGTTATTTTCCCTGTCATATCCCAAAGCAGAATTTAATATGCATGCGTTTGCGCACCTTGAAATGCGCATAGCCAGCGCACAGCATTATTCATTCCGCTCTGCAGTCCGCCAGCTGAGCTGCGCAGACGATTTGCTGTGGGAGTACACCTTTCACGCATCTGCTGCAGCCAGGTTGCAGGTGTCCAATGGTCCTGACTCCAGAATGTTCTGAAATAAATGCTAACATGCTGCAACCACGTATTTGCTGAATCAGTCTTTACAGAGCTCAGAGAAAATGTACCACATGGTTTGAATTATGAGGGAGCCAGGGAAAGCTCACCCCCCCAAAAAAAGAAAAGACCTGAGCTCCCCGAGACCCCCCAAAAGCCTGATTGTAATTCAGACCCTGACTATAAGTTATAATAAGCAATTGGCCTGTGATGATAGTATCTCCAAAAACTTTAGTCCTTCAGCATCCAGTGAACACTAACCCTTTGATTCTTCGATTCATTGACCGAATCCTCCCGTGATCTTGCTTCTGTTTTCCCAGAATGCTTTGGTGTCCTTCAAGGAGCTGTGCGGGCTGACGCCGGCCGCCAACATGAAGCAGTGCATCCTGACAGTGTCCACCTGGCTGCTGAACAGCGAGCGGACCCTGCGGGTCACCGTCAACCTCAGCGAGGCCTACCCCACCATGGAGGCCCAGGGGCCCGTGCCCGAGCTGCTGCGCAAGGTCCTCACTGCCTACGACACGGTGCGCGCCCCACCCAACCCCCGCCATCCCACCCTCCCACCGAATACCCAACACCTCCAGTCTTCCGCACTGCTCTCCCTCACAGCCTCACACGTTACAAAATGAGTATTGTACCTTATCGAACCTGGGTTTTGTAGTCGTTCCTATGACCATGATGTGCACTTTTGTACGTCGCTTTGGATAAAAGCGTCTGCTAAATAAATGTAATGTAATGTCTCAAAACTGATCTGAGGGGGTCACTGCTTATGCCCGTTTTTCATTCCAAAAAGCTGGACACTTTGTACACCCACCCACTTCCCAAATTTATGTGAAAGCAGTGTGTGTCCTTGTAAGCTCATGGTTAAAATGACCAGGTAAAGAACCCTCTGATAGTGCTTTCAGTGAATGTCAAATGTAATAAAATTGAAAGCAGGAGCTTAAGCATAGACTGACGTGTCCTGTACTGTTCCCTCAGTTTGAGAGTGTTAAAATGTTTCTTTCTAAGCCCAGCGCTACACTTGTTTGGTTTTAAACTGAATGTTAAATTCAGTGTTTCTATAATGCAGTGGCACACCTTATGAGGTTGCATGTCGTGTGAATTGAGGAAATGTATGCGACCATGTATATCTCACAGCTGTAAAATCACTTTAAATGAGCATCTCATTAGGCACTTCAGCACAAAGGTGCTAGCGGTTTTGAAAAGTGTTTATGTGCCTTGAGGCAACATGTGAGAGAAAGAGAGAGAGAAAGGACTACACTATGCAGAATAAAGTTGGCCCTTCTTTTCTGACCCAGTTGAAACAGGTCACAGAGTGCATTGAGCCCTTACCAAGCACCACTGAACATTAACTTTTGGCTCCACTTTTTCCACAGAGTGCACTGCTGCTAATGTGACAAGCTTATTACTGATGCCGAAACGTACAATTCACAAGACCTTCATAAAAATATAGTTGAAGCAGAATGGAATTTGAGTCAGCTTGCTAGCTTTCAGTTCACAAGTGACAACTGAGTGAAAGCCAGCATGGCCTGGAGCTATTGTAGCCAGAGCTAGCCAACGCATGCGATTCCCGAGCCATAAAACCTAATGAGGGCAGACAGAAAAAGCACCAGTCCAGACTCTTGTTGCTAGCATATGCTTTTGTAGTTCAACTCTGTTTAGTTTTATGTTCAGCAGACATGAGAGGATGTGTGGGAACCCGAACCCAGTATTGGACTTGCCAAGTTGAAAATCTCTGCCTCTGTGTGTTACGTCTGTAGTTGTTAGGAATCGTGTCCAATTAACCCCGGCCAAAATCACCCCACGACATTCTGTGACAGTCATGACTCACCTGACCTGCTTGCTGAGTGCTTTGGGGACGCGGCGTTTGCGTTATTAAAATTGAATAAGCCTCCAGTGCTGGCACAGAGGCCTCCACCAAACTAAGCTGGCAAATGAACAGGAAGGAGGACGCAGAAACATGGCTTCCACCTCCTCCCTGCCAAACAGAGGTGTTAATGTTTATTAATCATTTACGCCGCACCGTCGTGGGAACTTAATGGGGGATAGCTTCCCCATTTAGTTGAGAACTCGCTAGCAGAGAAATCAGAAGGACTAGATTAAAAGAGGAAATGGCCTCCCTGTGAGAGGAGATTGCTTGTGGGGGGGTCGGAGGGGCGGGGTGATCAAGCGTGAGGCTGGACGGACGCTGCAGCCCTCTTTCTTCTCACTTCCTGCCGGAATCACATCCTCAGTAGCTGATCATTTCTGCCTTTTCTTCTGCCAGGAATGAGCTCATCCTAACAGCCTGGCCCTCTGTGTGTGCGTATGTATGCGTGTGCGTGTGTGCATTCGTGCGTGTGTGTGTGTGCGTATGTGTGCACGTGCGTGTGTTTGTGTGTGTGCGTGCATGTATGTGTATGCATGTGTGCGTGCATGCATGTGTGTGCATGCGTGTGTGCGTGGTGTGCGTGCATGTGTGTGTGTGTGTGTATGTGTGTGTGCAAACACGCGCCTACCTGTATGTGTGTTTGTATGTTCATGTTGCGTGCGTGTGTTTCTGTGCATGTGTGTGTTTGTGTCTGTGTGTACATGTTATATATGTGTATGTGTTTTTGTGGTAATGTATACATGTATGTAATTACATAGCATGTTTAGGTATATATACAGTATGCACATGTGTGCATGCATGTGTGTACTTAAGTGAGTTTGTTTATGTTCTGTATGCATGTGATGTTCATCTGTGTTTATATGCGAGCAGGAGCATGTGCACTTGTGCAGAGGCTGTGGCTAAATTAAGGCCTTCTTGTGCCCTATCAGATGAAAGTCACAGTCCCCTGTGTCCAGACCAATGAAAAGATGGAAATGGAACCCAAGAGCGTTAGTAAATATAATGCGAAGCTTGGTTACAAGACTGATGTGTGTCCAGATAATTCAGAACATCCCATATGGGGGGAGTGTTTGATATGAGGCCCACTGCCTCCTTTACCCTTTTATCACAATGCAAAAAAAATACAAATTCAGCCGAGTGGAAACTATCTACCGCACAGATTTCTTTCATCTTGTCCGTGTGTGATGGTATGCTGCACAAAATTATAAAATAAAAAATCTTTCAAAGTTTATGAAGTGTTTGAAAGGCTTCAGAATAGCCCTCTGGTTCGCTCTGTATTTTGTTGTGGAAGGGACACCTGAAGGCCTGTTCACAGGAAGTGGCTGATTCAGGCTGATTCGGGCTGATTCCTGGTGATTCGGGTTGATTCTGGCTGATTCATGGTGATTTCGGGTTGATTCTGGCTGATTCATGGTATATTTTGGGTTGACTCTGGCTGATTCCTGGTGATTTCGGGTTGATTCTGGCTGATTCTGCCTGATTCGGGCTGATCTGAGCTGATTTTCTCTGCCTCCTCCTTTCTCCTCGCACAGATGATCCAGACGAGCCGCACGCTGATCGAGTCTGCTGACGCCGTCTACTCAAAGCTCATGCAAGCGCAGCGAGCAGGTGAGCGCGTCGCCGACCATGCCCTGCCCAAACGCCTTCCTCAGCCCTCCACTGTGATGACGAGCTGAAACTGCATTACACACCGTTACCACCCTGAAGGACACTATGAGCCTGATTCCGTAGGACCTTTAGCACGTGCAAAACCAATAACATGGCCACTGATTGGTCATAGTATTTGTTTTGCACCAGTCATTGGTTGTTTGGTTACTCGCGTGTGCTAAAAGGTTTTTCATTTGTTAAAGGTCTTAGTACCATGCCACCATGGACACTGTTAGCATTACCTGCAATCCATGCTATTAAATTCAAATCTACCTAGAAAAAATATGGGAAAATCCACATAATGGAGCAACTGTACAGTAGTGGCCTCTAAGGATGAGAATGTGCTGTCTTAGCCATCCTATCATTGTTGTGAAAACGGCTGTGCAAATCGAGGGTGATGTTAGCATACGCTCGGCACTGTCCAGTGTGAGCGTGCTCTGCGCTGTAATTTTTCTGGGCTCAAAGTGTGGAAACACTCCAGCCGCATTGCTGCTCTCAGGAAGTGGAGTCAAAAAGCCTTCATCAGAAGGCAGAGGCGTAATTATTCCTACAGAGAAAGCTCGCTGGGGGGGCGGTCAGGACTCTACTATATACGGCTTCTCCGCTTTGAGGCTATTTGAGCTTACCGACCTCCATGGACTTCACTCTCCGTGGTCTTCTGATGGCGGGAAATTGAGCCCTCGGCTTGCCGGCGCGGCTGTCCGGAGGTAATTGAGTTCGTGGGCAGCTGGGGAAGAAAAAAGCAGAAAAAAAAAGCAGAAAAAGAAAATGACTGTGAAGAAAAGCTGAAGAATGAATACCCGATCTGATAAGACGTGTGTGTGGAGACAAAGGCCGAGGGAGGCAGAAAGCATTAATGACATTAACTGCGACGATGAAAGATCCTTTATTAGCTTTTTGAAGGAAGCTGGACAAAAGCGTCCAGATCTCGCTGTGTAGCCGTAATTGAACTTAAAAGGACAAATTGTACAAAGTGCCTCCAGAGGAAGGGCAATGACTGTCTTCCTATTCACCACAGTGTTTGCAGCTCTAATTACTGAGCACACGCATCCTCCTTCTCCAATTGCTGTCATTTGCATTTCTGCAGGTGCTTGCAGTATCACAGCTCTGAATCACCACGAGGGAAGTGCTGATGTAGTGGAAGCTCATGTTTTAATATATATATATATTTATTGATATTAATTACTCCTGTTGTTATTTTGGTAATTATTGAGTTTCGAGGTAAACGTGGTCAGTCGGTCACATTAAGGAGCTGTGTCCACTCTCTCACAGAGTGACGTGAAGCAAAGAATGCGCACAGCACACTCACACAAACACACGTACATATCCATGAACACACTCACAAAAACACACATACTTATCCATAAACGCACACGCACACAGATACACACACACACACACACACACACACACACACACTGATACCAGTAATCATTCAGATGTGTGGTGTGGTGATCATGAGCACTCACAGCCTCTAGGTTTTCAGTCTGCGAGGCTGCGTTAGCATCTCTGACATGCGATGTTGTGATGATGCCCCTGGAGGGAGCGGCAGACGGTGCTGGCAGGTCCGCGCACGCCCTCGCTGACTGCCTGCGAGAGAGCGAGCAAGCGAGAAGGCCCCCGCTGAGCGAACGGCAGCCGGGCAAGCTCCGCCCATCCCCTCTACGGGCCCCGCCCCCTCGCCACGGCCCCAGTTTTGCCCCCTGTCCCACGGCTCTCGGAAGAACACCCGCCTGCTCACCCCCCGGCTGTTGGGTCGGAAGAGCGGCCGGGGAATGCGGAGACCGTGCAGCTGGCCGGTTTGCCGGAGTATCCAGTAGCTCGCCCGCGCTCCCTGCAGGAGCCAGCAGCTGTGCTGGTGTCAGCGGTGCGACGTCACGGTGGATTGAGTAACCAGGAGGCTTTGGAACGGGGAGCTGTGACAAACCGAGCAGCTGACATTCTGGGGCCTTCAAAACCCCTGAACGCCCTTTCTGTTTTACTTTCCTTCCAAGCGAAGACAATGTATTCCTGTGCCTTTGTGAGAGACTTGTCTTTGTGACGGATTAGATAATACCAGCCTTCCCTTTCATTGCGCAGGGATACTGAATGCTCATTGTAGTTTCAGGGATTAGAAAGTTTGGGTCCAAAAGGAAGGAGTACAAGAGCACAGACACAGGAAGCTGTTTTTTTTCCCGCGTAGCTGCACTGCTAACACAGGGGCAGCGCTGCAAGTCCCAGAGGATATTTACACACGGGGATCCGGTGCAAGGCGAAGACTAGAGCCTTTTAATAAAGCGAAAACAAGGCTGCTTTCACCAGCGAGGGCAAAGAGTGAGAAATGTTTTCATTAGCCTAGCTGAGGGATTAGCTTGCGCTGGATGTGAATGTGGATAGGATGCTTGTGTGCATTTGTCTGCGTTTCCTGGGCACCAGTCCAGTCCTGTGTAGGGTGACCCTCCATCAGTAGCTGAAGCTTTAATGAAACGGACAGGAAGTCAGGCCTCTGGCTGACATCTGGCTTTCCAGGCGTTACAACGGCCTGATATTATCACCACATTTCCCAAAAGGTCGAGACACTGCCAGCACAAGATTTCATGCATTGGGAAAATCTAAAATGATAATAAGAGCATTTCTAATATTTTTTGCTTGTTTGCCATCTTTGTTCTGTCTTAAAATATTTTTAAGATAGAACCAGATGGCAGCATTTTCGGGCATTGTCAGTACAGAAGAGGACATGTGGTGTGAACTTGAGCCAGGTACATTATGTGAATTCACTATGTTCCCGTAGTATTACTGAAAGAACCCGGTTTCTTTGAATTCTTAGAGCAATTGTTGTTCTTTTTTTTGTTGAGAAAATGACTTCCTTACTTGGATAATTAACAAGAATTGATTGACGACTGCAGTCTTGTCTGCTTTTACAGGGTGGGTGTGAAAGAAGGGAGAGAGTAGCACTGTGAAGAGACAGCTGTGAAGAAAATGGGGTTTGTTTTGTTTGGACATAAAGTTCAAAGCCATCTATTTTATTTGGACACGGTGTCATAAACAATGCCATTTTTGTTGGACTTAGATTTTCCACAGCGGATAAAACCACAAATATTTTGGCGAAATCCTAGAGGAAGAGGCTATAAATGGTGTGTGATTCAAATTAAAGGGCTTGATTTATCATGGGACGAAGCTATTTCTGAATGCAGCGTAAGGCACTTCTGATATTCCAGACATGGTTCAGCTGGGTATTGCCACAGCAGCGAGTCTTCAATGATTCATCCCTATAAAACCATAACAAGCCGATAATAGACAGGAATAGCCAATCAGGGAGAAGCATATGAGAGATAAAGCGGTATTTGTTGCTTCACACTGATGTTGAGGATTATTGGAGCGTCAGCAGCCGCCACCTTCGATAGAAAGAGTGAGATGGTGGATTGTTATTCCTCTGCAGTGTGGCCGTCCAGTTTGGATGGGTATTTATTGTTAACCAGTGGTTAACGATGCCACTTAGCGTTACCATCTTTTAAACAATGGTGTATAAATTGTTTATTATTGCTGACAGACCTGGGACAAATAGGTATTTGTTTTGGATTCAAATACTTTTCTATGCTTTACTGATCTCGTCTGGGGTATTGGAACCAATGAAATACGTCTGGTCATATTGGCAGGGTCAATTACACCAGGCAAGATCAATAGAGCACAGAAAAGTATTTGAATCCAAAACAAATACGTATTTGACCCAGACCTGATTACTGACAGTGACCAGATATCAACAACATCACATTTGCTAAATTCAGGTGTTAGAACTTGACTAGTCCATTAGAGCCTGGTGAAACCGCAGAGACTCCAGTATGGAAAGGGCGTGTAATCCTGTCAGTACATGCCTCCTCACAGCCCGGTGACACTCCTCTGTTCAGCCCCCCTCGCCCACCCACTGTGAGTGGGTCATGATTGTGTAAGATATTGGAGGGGGGAAAAAAGATATTTGAAAAAATGAGAATGTCCGCCTGACTGAATCATATCATAGTGATGCATGCTTTTTTTGTCATTTATTTTATTTTTTGTAAAACTTCCGGAACCCTCTGGGAAGGGTGAAGGGCATAATGTGTGGCTCTGCTGTTGGGTTTGTGTAGGCTGAAGCTCGTTGGGGGGGGTTGGAGCAGGAAGAGCTGGATAATGGTGAGGGGACTCAGCTTCTGTCTCAAGCTGACTGACTGAGACGCAGGGTATGGGTGAGGGCGGGCTAACCACGTGATGAGTCCCTCTGCCCATCACAACCTCACACCCCCCCCACCCCCCCCCCCCCCCACAACCCTGCTTTAATTAGAGCAGCCAATTTCTTCCCACTCCCAGCATCCTCTGCCCTACAGACCCTTCCTCAGACAGCTGCAGCATTGTCATTATAAATTATGATGCCTGCTTGTTGCCGGAGGTGCTTTTCATTTCAAAGAGAAGCTTCTGTGGTGAATAAAATCCCTGTCTGGTCAAGTCTGGTCGTGCAGGTGACTGAATTATGCTTTGAGGCAGCTGGTCATGTGGGTGACTGAATTATGCTTTGAGGCAGCTTGTCATGTGGGTGACTGAATTGCGCTCCAGGGCAGCTGGTCGTGCAGGTGACTGAATTGCTCTCCAGGGTAGCTGGTTGTGCAGGTGACTGAATTGCTCTCCAGGGTAGCTGGTTGTGCAGGTGAATGAATTGCTCTCCAGGGTAGCTGGTCGTGCAGGTGACTGAATTGCGCTCCAGGGCAGCTGGTTGTGCAGGTGACTGAATTGCGCTCCAGGGCAGCTGGTCATAAGTGTCTGTGCGCCTTTAAAAATGTTTTAAGTAAGTTGTCAATTTGCAGCCAGTATGCTGATTAGAAATAAATTGGCATGAAGAGAGAAAAGCTGAATTTTGTCATGAGTATTGCACCTCTGGCAACTGTGATTGGTCCGTATCTTATGCAGTTTGACATTTAATTCAACCTTCAAAGCAGCACGCGATTGACAGTCGAGGGAATATTTGTTTCTGATATTTTTACCCATTTAAGCATTCATATTGGGCCACGGGAGAGAGTGGAAAGATTATGAATGCCTGAAATGATTAAAAAATGTAAGATTCACAGGAATAAAAGATGAAAAGACTTCAAAGGAGGTTCTGTTGGTTCAATAGCACAAGTCAAATGCAAATCAGCATTTGTGGTGTAAATTTTACAATGCTGACAGTGGTGAGCAAATGGAAGACAGATAGCAAGACTGTGGGCTCTATCACAAACCGAGGGGAGATCAGGGTGTGCATTCGTGGTTCAGCCAAGTAGCATTCTCTGTTGTGCATTCAAAGTAGGAAGGGCTGGTGACAGGACAGCATCCCGCTGACCTCCGCTTTCGCTAACAAAGGCTTAACTGTGACTTCAGAATCAGAGCAGTGCACCATGGGAAAACAATACCACTGTGTGAGGTGGGAAACCTCATACAGTGCTGCAGTACTGCACCCTCCTAAAAAAACCACTCTACAGCTCTATGGTTTGGCATCAGATACCATCAGGTTCAGTATGACAAAGTACACGTATCACATCCTTACTAACTGGTGGTGGTCAGCGCAGTGAGTTCTCCTTTGAGTTACTGAAAAGTGTGGCAGGTGGGGTTCTGTCTCTGATTCAGTGGCAGTTGTGCTCCATGTCACTACAAGCAGAAAATAAAAAAAGTCCCAGCTCTCATCCATGACATAAGGGCTTTCTATCTCCAGATGCCGTGTAACTCTAATCATTATCGCAACCTGTCTGTGGGCACCCGAGCTGGGGTTTCCTGCTAAATTTGCACTTGCAGAATGTTTAGTTAAAGCTAGTACTTTCATTTCCTTGTCTGTTACATCAGCTGACATGTCAGCGGTCCTAGAGTTTGAGACAGCAGTGCTGGGATTGAGTGCACTTGCCCCTTTCAAATTTTTAAAGAAAAGGAGCAAATGAAAAAAACTAACATTCTGCGCAGATGGAACAGGAGGGGAGGAGGGTCAAAGTACAGCAAACCTCCCAAAAAAAACCCCATTGGTAGAGCTGCGGCACCCGCAGCAGCGAAACGTCTCACATCTGCAGGAGCAACTGAAAGCAGAAGAGCCGTGAGGGTTGTAGCACCGTTGTAGTAACGTGAGGGTTGTAGCACCGTTGTAGTAACGTGAGGGTTGTAGCACCGTTGTAGTAACGTGAGGGTTGTAGCACCGTTGTAGTAACGTGAGGGTTGTAGCACCGTTGTAGTAACGTGAGGGTTGTAGCACCTTCTGCGTCGTCGTCCTTGCCCTTTTTCCTCGGAGGACAGGAGGGCGAGCAGGTGATTTTATCTACAAACTAAAGGTTGCGTTGCTGGAAAGCATCACAAATGGCCCACTGTCGAGCGTGGGCGTATGTAAATTTCGGCGGGTGGTTTTTCTCCCTCTTTTTTTTGCTTCACGAGGCATCAGACATAAGACTTGTGTAAGCGCAGCCCTATAAAAAGAAGTATCACGCTCGTGTGGGTGAAACTGTTACGTCAGCAGTGGTTTGATGGTTATTTATGGCTGCTTTTTCCCCTCCTTTGTCTCCACCGTGCTCTGCTGTGCCTCGGTGAGCTTTAGAGTGAATTCCGTTACCAAGGAAATGTAAATGATCAAAGAATTTCTGCAGTGTGTAGAAAGAGTGAATTTTCTCTTAAACCTACATGATTGTGTGATAACTTGCTTTTAGGAAGCCATGTGACCTTCTGTTATGAACAGTGAGGGCTGGTGTGAAACATACCTCTCCATGGACTCAAATCAACTCAAATCAAACTCAAGTCATTTGTGAGGTGACCATTTTGACTATTTTGCTACCCTCTCGTGGAATTGCAGGGGATTAGTGCATCTCACAAGTCAATGCACTGGAGAGCAGGGCTGCGTTTTGGTAAGGAGTACAAAACCTAACAGCATTCAATGCAGTAAGAACAGCAGGAATTGAAATTGTTGTGTGTTGGTGATCTACATCAAGTTCTCCGTCCCTGTGCTATGTTGAAGAGAACCTTCATTTAGGTCCATGGTCAATGAGACAACAATGAATTTTCTTTTTGAAAATCAGAAATATTGAATACGGTCAAGAGACAGCATTGCACAAAATGCAGCATGATGATTTTGCAACATTCTGAAGCAAGGACCAAACTCTGCTGGCTTTTAATGTTTTCACTAAAAATAAAATCAAACCCATCAACAGTATGATTTTAAGGCCAAGAGCAAACTGCAGACTAGTACGCGTGTGCAATAGCTTGCTTCACCAGTCGGTATAGAGCTGCTTCACGTACATATAGTTCACAAAACTTAAGATATGCTAATGCTTCATCTAATGCTTGTATAATGCACTTATAAAAAAAAACATTTTTTATGCATGAGAATATACCCAGTAATTACTTAATTGCTTATCAGGTGTGTTACTGCATGGTTGAAACAAAAGCCTGCACCCAAACCGGTCCTTTATGGGTAAGATTGAGGACCCCTGACCAAAAATATTGTATTTAGCATGCATAGAGCTCCTCATTAGCCGATCGGGAAACATTTTTCAAGCTGTTTTATAATTATCAATAATTTTCTTCAGTATCACTCTCATTAGTTAGGCTCTGTTGATCTTATGTTGTGGTTATATTGTAAAGGATCTTTGGTGGATGCTCAGCCGAGAAGGGGCTATGTTTTGTTCTTGCTTTAAATGAGCTGGCACAGACCTCAACTAATTCATAACATACATGTAATTGAACATTAATTTATTTTCTTTTAGCGGTAAACTAACAATAATGACATTTGTAAATGATTTGTTGTTCATTCCATAGATGGGTTCACTCGGAAGATAGATACAATATTATGATGAATCAAAGCAAATACAAGGAACAGTAGGTGCCTAAGCTACATTTTGAGAAATGCAAGCTCTGACACCTACTGAACTAATAAAACGTAATGATTATTGGCTTTGATCCAGTTAGCATGTCACATCAAAGGCTCTTATATCATTACGTGATCTCTGGGGCAGAGGTGCAGAGCTCCTGTCCTGGAGGGCTGGTCTGCGTGTTGGCTTCTGTCCCAACCAATTACCTTAGTTTCAGTTTTCTGACGGCTCTAAAAACCATGCTGGTTCACTCCTGTGGTGGAGCACAGGAAAATGTTTAGGACACACTTGCAGTCTGCAGCTGTAGCTGGTGCTTATACAAATGTCAGAAAAAGATACGACTGCGATAATGAAATAATTAAGAGCAGAAGTCGAAACAGATCGGCCCTTGTCATGCACTCGTGTTTTTCACTTTAGTGGCAACAGATGCGAACTGCATCAACACTGAAATGAATATCACAGTACAGCATGACGTGACCAATGTATTGGGAAAACCCACACTGAGACCTCCCATATTACTTGGTTAAAAAAAAAACCTCATGCTGGTACTGATATTTAGAGTGAATGATACGTCCACAGCAAGTAGATAGCCATCGTGAGGGAGGACAGAAGAAAATGGAGATATCAGTTGTTTTGCAGTTCATAAATAAGACAAAATGTTTGCCAGCCTGGTAACATGTCCATTTGACTCTTCTTTCTACCTGTAAATATTATGTTGTTACCTGACAGATTATTGTTATACAACTATAAATTACCATCTTTTGCAAAATATTATGAGATGTAAATTGCAGGGTTTGATAACGAAACTGGTGGTTTTGCTGACTAGATTGCTGGCATAATATGCACATTTTTCATAAAAAAGAAAAAATGATCTTATGTTTTTTTAGTGTAGCATGATTGACGTCTGTCTAATAGTCATATATGAAATCATTACAGTCCTATCACTAAATAATTAACCTTTTTTTGTTAATATAGACTTCATGTGATCAGTTCATTTCTAGACATGAAAATGCTATCTTAGTCCTCAAGACAGGGCAAAAGCACTGGAATGTGTGATTAACCTTATGGCTAAAATATATTATACACATGATTTTCTGTTCATTATTATTTTGAACATTTGCTCATTAGATTATTTGCTACCTTTTCTATCTGACATTATTTATGATTGAAACAGAAAATATGAAGCTAGCCCACTTATTTGTCTGTGCTAGCTGGCTTTTGCTAGTTAGCAGCTAATTGGCAAAATTGATTGGCATATGAATAAACTTAATAACTACAGGCTAGCTACAGTGTAGCCTGCACAGCCACCAGTATCTAATCTCATACTGTATATATAGGATATTTTCTTCTTTATAAAAAATGTTAAATTAATGAATTGGTATGTACATTATTGGTATGCAGTTCTCACCATCGTAGGAATGCTATACCAGTTGATGTTGGCTCTCTTGGAGTGTGCTGCGTCTAATTGGCTTTTATTACTTTGGACTGCCGTTTCCAAATATCTTTTCTTTGGCTCAAATACCATTGGTACTATGAGAGCAGATACTTTCTTTCACTGCCATTCTGACTGACTGAACATTACCGACAGCAATGTTTGAGGGTCTTTGGGTATCCTAAATTTGACGGTTTGTTTTTAAACAGTGATTCAGCCCAGATTAAGCCATTTAAATGGCAAACAGGACATACCTGTACAGTGACACCATCACAGGTGCTGAATTTCTCCCTTCTCTGTCATATACCAATTTATTTTTGGTTTGATATTTGTTTGAAAGTCCTATGCTGCACCTTTTACTGTGCCATTGGTGTTAGTCCACCGTAGCACCGTAGTCTTGTCCCTCCACCGTATGTGCCGAGCTGAAATGAAATTTCGGGTGAACTGGCTGGCCGCAGTAATTGGAGTAGCATTAAAGGCCTGACTGAAGTGCTTCCCCGCGCTTGTCTGTGCGCTCTTATGTGGAGCATTAGAGAGCCGCAGTTGCGAGGTGCAAAACATGTGCTGACGCAAGTGAGAAAAGCCCGGAGACTTGCTTAGCTTTTCAAGGCTCTGTGCAGCAGTCTGTGCTCGCGGATGCAAGTGTACAGCCAAGAGGGAAATGGAAGCGTTTCTCCTGCCATGCTGATCACAGTCGAGTTGAGACCTGCCAGCTCTACATAGACCTCTTTCCCTTTCAAACTGCTTTTCTCTGTACGAGTCCTAATACTGTAGCTTGCCTCTTTATGAGGCATTCGTTTACATGACTCGAACTATTATAGCTGAATTAATTTGACAAGCACCAGAAAATATTCCAGGCCAGTGCTCTTTTATTCTTAACTGCAGAGACACTGTATTATATTTGAAACTGAATGTGACATATTACACTTTGGACTACACTTAAACAATAATGAAGATCACAAGATGACTTTCTGAGTCATAGAAGTACCTGTAGAATTGTGCAGAACTTTACAGATCTAATGCAGATCTAATGCCGCAGAAATGCTCTAATCCTTTTAAGGGGTGATGTGCTGTACATGAGTTAATTTGATCATGAAGGTAGCAATGCCTCCAAATACCTGTGCAAGCTGGACCTTAATAAATATGTAAGTTGCGTCCTGTGAGTGGTTTTGAGTTGTCCTTGGGCATTTAACACTCTGGCCTGACAAAACACTGGCCTAATTAAGCTCACACTTTAGCTCCGTTTAAAAGGCTGAGATGGAGAAACGAGGTCAGACCAGTAAGAGGAATGATCTTGGACCTGCGCTGGTTTTTACACACCTGTATTTGTCCCCCAAAATAGCACATTCAAGCTATTTATATACCCTGTCCAGTAACCGTGTTCCCAAAAGGAGGGTGTGAAAAAGATTGAAGTACATGCTATTATTGGCCAGCAATGTTGCTCTGCTTCTACTGGATCGGGATGTGCCAGACATGTACTGTTCTGTTGCACAGGACAAAGCTGCAGAGTTGGCTAATGTCCTTGTTCTCATTAGCTAGGGACCTGGGTAAGGACGGTCCATGGAAATGCTTTTTTGCTCAGCATGTTTGGAAGATATGCACTACATAGCCAAACGTATGTAGGCACCTGACATCCAACATCTCATCCAAAATTATGGGCATTAATATGGAGTTGGTCCACCCTTTGCTGCTATAACAACCTCCACTCTTCTGGGAAGGCTTTATACTAAACATTGGAGCGCTGCTGCAGGGATTTGCTTCCATTCAGCCAGAAGAGCATTAGTGAGGTTAGACACAGATTGGGCGATTAGGCCTGGTTTGCAGTTGATCCCAAAGGTGTTGGAAGGGGTTGAAGTCTGGGCTCTGTGCAGGCCAGTCACGTTCTTCCACACCGTTCTCAACAACACCATTTCTGTGTGGACTTCGCTGTGTACCCAGGAGCATTGTCATGCTGAAACAGGAAAGGGCCTTCCCCAAACTGTTCCGGAACCACAGAATCGTCTAGAATGTGATTGTATGCTGGAGCATTAAGATTAGCCTGCACCGGAACTAAGGGTTCTAGCCCAAACCATGAAAAACAGCCCCAGACAGAGGGGTGTCCAGATACTTTTGGTCATATAGTGTACCTTTTTGGAGATGTGATTGGGAAATGTAATGGTATGGAAATCTTTTTGAAGAAGCAAAATTGAACAGAGCAGTTACTGGCTTTCAGCTTACCAATAGACTAAGGCTTTTGGCATTTCACACCAGGGTTTGTGGCACATTTCGAGAGACTGTAATATAAACTAAAATATTTGTATATTTTCTGATATTATCTCATCAGGTATCCTGATAACTGGAAAACAGCGACATTTTTGTTTACATTTTAAAATCTGGATGTTCCAGAACTGTGTTCTACAGTGAAGTTTCACTTCCATTGAGTTATTATTTGTGCTGCAAGTACAGAGAACACAAGTACAGTCCTGTCTACTAGGCCCACAGGTAGCAGGTTCATAAGTGTGCTTTCTCGTTCAGGGTTGGACTTCCATGAAGATCTCCACAGGATCGGGGCAAAGGAGGGGCTGAAGGGCCGGAAGTTGCAGAAGGCCATGGAGAGCTATGCTTGGAACATCACTGTTCTGAAGGTAAATATTTGTCCGCTTCTCTTAATTAGCAAGCATACTTTACTATTTTGCCTCATAGAAATTACATGCTTACAGGCTTTGATGATCATTACAAAATTCACTAGCGTTATGAATATACGGCCATTTTTTAATTGGGGAAACCATTCCCATTAAGCATCTTATCGGCCTCTGTGGAAAACAGCCTGGCATTTTAGATTATAAAGTTTATAACTAGGGCCCAGATGTTCCTCTGCAGTACTCATTTGAACTTTCCTGGACTGACAAAAGACCAGGTACATTACGTTCATACAATTAATCCTACCAGTTCTGCTTTGAAGAAGCTACCCTTGCATTCTCTGAATTTGGCTGTCCCTTATTATCAGATTATTATTTTATCAGCTTCATTCAAACGCTTCACAGATCATTACCTGTCGTGATGTTCTCACTGATAACAGTGGAGAAACGCATCGGCTCGCCATATAACAGCCTCCCACCAAAAAGAGTGAAAATAAATGACTCCTTTAGCACGAAATGGACTTGCTTTGAAAGTAATCAATAGGAACCGTTTCGCTCGTGTATGGGGTGGTGGGGAACGCTGTCCGTTTGATTTGTTTTTCTGCTTTTCCGAGCCCTGTCAATTATACAGATTGTGTGATGTGGCACAGCGGTTCGCACTGACAACCACAATTGATTTTCTGTAATCGGATAAGAAATGAGGATTTTTGAGCCCGGGACGTCCAGTCTCGCACGGCACGATGCGCGGGTTTTTTTAATTTTTTTTGAAAGAGGGTCTTGATGGCAAACTAGCGCTGATCCAGCACAGCACAGTGCGGTGCGGTGAGCAGAGGTGACCGCTCGGCTCTGTGACGGGTTCTGTCATGACCTTGATGACAGACTGGACCTTGAACCTGAATATGAACCCCTGGGGGGAGGGGGGGGGAGGGGGGGAGGGGAGGCGGAGAGGGCCGAAAATAGCGGCAGCTCTTCGTTTCCCGTGCCGCGTTTTCGTGCGCGGCGGTTTTGATGATTCCGACTCGGCCGGCCCCCGCTCACTCCCACCTGCGTTCTCCCGGGGAGGATGCGTCAGCTCGGCTGGAAGGCGGAGAGCGTGGGCTGGCACCCACGAGAGCTGCGGGAGAGCAGGAGAGCGGAGAAAAAACGCTCTGCCGGAGAAGGGACGCGTGGGACAGCCATCTTTGGAGGGAAAAACAGAGAGATACCAAGAGTGTGGAGGACCCAGAGATCTCTACAGAAGCTGCTCTTCAGAAATCTGTAAATCTGGCCTGCCCTTCGGCTGTCTGTAAGGGTAATGACCCCAGCTCTAGGCTTTGAGGCAGCGGTTAGCTCCCGGTGTGGAGCACGAATCTCGCCGGAGAGAGGTCTCTTAAGGGCGCGTCGCGCATGGCCATGTCTCAGGCAATCTTTCAGCACTTTGAAAGCACTCTAGGTTCAATAGGGCTCGCGTGGAACTGCGTTTCGGGAGGAGGCAAAGTGACACACAGCACTCAGTGCAGGGAAAATGCTACATCTGCTTCATGCTACAAACAGAGGTGCAAAAATCTATAGGAAGCCAAAAGAGATGCTGTCTGTTGTGGGCACAGCCCGCTTCATTGATTCATTGGATTGGAGTAGGGATGCAAATTTTGTGCAATTCTTTTAATTGATCAGCTGTACCCATTAATTTATTAATAATGATGAACTGATAAACTTAACTGATAAATCTATTATATGGCCTGTAAAAATATGCCTACCAATTAATTAGTTCTATATAGCAGAGGCATGTCCCAACAATCATTAGAACAGGATTTTGCATTGTGCATTAAAGCCATAATGGCAAAAAACTAAAGTATACATAGATGGATACAGGGACTGAGAAATCTGAGCAGGAGAGAAGGACCACTGACATTTTTATGAACTGCCACTGGGATGGAGATAAAAGGTGTTTAACTTTGCAATAAACAAATGAACCACTTTAGTCATTTTTTTGTCTTTCTGACAACACTTTGCAACTGCCATCTCTGTATTATAATAAAAAGAACACATCGATCTCTTCAATAGTGCAATTTGTATTCTAATGTTTTTCAAAACAGTAGCAAGTTCACAACTTGGTAAAGTAGGCCTCTTTATGCGCAGTAACAGAAAAGGTAACGTCTAAAATAGAATGAAGTGTTATGAGACCCCCAACAAAAAACCACTAATAGGCAATATTCCAGAAGGCTGTAACATATAGCTGTAACATGAACAACATAGCCTATAGGCATATGCCATTACCTACCTTAATACCTAAGCATTTTTGTCAAGGAAAATGTGTATGTCTGTGTGCTCTGGGATAATTCTGGTGCGCAGTCTGCTGAAGGTGAGACCGGCAGCTGAGAAGACGCGTGCAGACGACACTGATGTTTCAGGAACGGGCAAATAACGTTTTGCTAATGCTGCCATTCGAGGGAACTGTGACACTTTAAATTTCCACCCGTCAAGACTTGTGTCTAACAATGGAGAAACGTCTTTCTAATATAAAATTTAATCACCAGCATTTGGTTGAACTGGTAATGAAATGGTATATTGAAATGTAACTGTTTAATCAATAAAATTAATCCGTCAACATTCTTATTAACAATTAACAGTTAATCGATTAACGGTTAGCATCGCTAGATTGGAGTGATTGGATTCGCAAGGAAGGAGGGAACTTTCTTTGGGCCCGTCGACACGCTCCGTCTCCCATCGCGGGCGTCCAGTTGACTCTCACTCGATCAGACGCCGAGCCCGCAGGTGTGCCTTACAGGCAGGAAATGAAGAAACTCTGCTGAGTCACTCCATGCTAAGCAGCCGTCTCACTCGGTTCCGCTCGACTACGCCCAGGCCCGTTCGCGGGCAGCTCATCGACGCCGGATCAAAGGGTCGATGTTTCCGGCTACTCCGGCTCTCCGATCCGCATCGCATCGCGTTTGGAAAAAAAAAAAAGCCCATAAAGCTGTGGCAATAATTGAGTTGTGGAGGCCTGAGCTGGAAAGGAATCCGGAGGCTCGACGGGCTAGCTGAATGTGACCTGCCGTCCCCGTGTCCTGTCCCCGCGTTGGCAGGGAGCGGGTTTAATTTTGTGAGCAGAATTGGGCTCCGGCACGGCGCGTGGGGTTGTTGACAGGTTAAGGAGATACTTGGTGAGTCACGGCAGAAGCAATCCGGCGCATAACAAGCCTGTCGAGGACCGAAATTCACCGTATAACGAGAGAGCGAGCTACCCTGATAAACCCGGCAGGAAGAAGCCTGCAGACAGGCTCTGCGTTTCGTCGTTCTTTTGGTGTCGTTTAGTGGAATTTTGCAGCCCAGCTGTGGCACTTTATGGATTTGTGGGTCCTGAGCTGTAGTGGGCCAAGTGGAGAGGGTGTCCTTGGTATATCATGTGACTCGCCAAAGCGACGATGGTTTTCTTCCTCAGCTGGCCCTGTCCCCACTGCCTATTCCGCCGGCTACATCTGTGCTGCTAATCGTATCCAGCCACACATCAGCACTCAGAAACCCCGGAACTTTCAGACCCACACAGAGCAGATAAACATTCCAGCGCCATTAACCCACGATCGCTCCTTCCTTCTGGCTTCACTTCGTCTCTGGTGCAATCCAGAACTTATGTGTGGGACCACTTGCCAGCAGATCCCATAAAGTCGAAAATATTTTTCTCTAAGCGTTTTAGTTTTGTGCTTTTCCAACAATGTGTAAGACTGCCATCTTGTGGCTGGAATAATGCATTGCATGTCACACTATGGATGATTGAATCCATACTGAAGCTGCTGAAGTGTACACAGAGAAAATGTCAGTTTCCTCTAATTCTGATTTTCATTTCCTTGTTTCATGTGACAAATTTCCGGTGGTTATGTCTTCCAGTTCTCATGTGTTTTTTAAAATTTTTTTTTTTGTTGTTTTTTTTTTTACTATTCATTAAAATCCTTCCTTGGTCAAGATTACTTCACACAATCGCCAGACTAATTACTGTTCGGGCCTCTCTCACTCATGACCAGGCGATACGTCCGTGTCGGGCGTCCACAGCTGATGTTTGTGTGTGTGTGTCGCGCAGGGCCAGGCGGACCTCCTGAAGCACGCCAAGAACGAGGCGCTGGACACGCTGCGGCAGATCCACTACGCCGCCCAGTCGTGCGGCCTCAGCAAGAACGGGGCCACCTCCTCCCCCCCCGAGCCCCTCCGCGGCCGTGCCGGGCTGGACCCCATCGCCGAGAGCGAGACGGGGAGCGACACCGGATCCTGCTGAAATCCCCCCGCCGGACTTTGAGCCAGAGAGCGGGGAAAGGGCTGGGGAGGAGGGGGGGGGCGTGGGGGGGGAGCAACGCAGGCCTCGGAGAGAAGGGGAATGTGGTACGCAAAGAAGGTAAGGGCAGAAAAGAGCAGGATAAAGGGAAAGAGAGAAGGGCAACATTTCAGGCAGAATTGCGAGCCTGAAGCAAGAGAGTTTTCGAGAGTTTTGCGCTGTAAAATGGAGACTGAACGGCTGTGTTTTGTTGCTCAACAGCGACCCCTGCTGGTGAATAAGGCATTTGCATTCTGCTTGCTCAAGCAGCAGATGAAGTGTTTTTCTCCAACTCAAGCAAGCTAACCTTGTAGAAAGAAGCAATGGCTTGACATGACGTATTGGAGCAGAGCACATTCCTGTCTCTGCTCACCCAAATTGATAGTGGAGGTTGCAGCAATGAGCCCAGCTGGTGAATATTACTGGCTATTCTAATTTGGGGAAAAAACAGGAGAAAGGTATAAAATGGAGGCATTTTATACCTTTGAGCGAGGCAGCTGTTCATTCCATCTCACTCTTTCAGGAGAAAGTGAGATGGAATTAAGAGCTTCCTCGCTCATAGATAGCCCTTTTCAATGCTCCAGATGCCCCTCCCACCATCTTTGCCCCAGATACCTTACGAAAGTTTGAGAATGTAACAGGAGGCTCCAAAGGATGTGGGAGAATAGCACACCTCCACCTTCCTCTGGTTGGCCTTTGCCCATCTCTCTCTCTCTCTGGGTCCACACCTACTGCTCTTGCTCTGGGTCAAATAAAGCGCACACGTTGGTCTATGAGCACCCGATGCACAGAGGATTTGGCATTACAGACTGGAGGGTTGCCCTGGGACTGTGGGCTTTTCTCTACTGCTTTCTTCTCTTTCTCCTTCTCCTTCCGTTTTGAAAGCCCGGCTGTCTCCTGTGCCGACCACGCGCTGTCCTCATACCCCTCGCGTCCTCGTCATCGCAGAACATAATTTTGGGAGGGACCGGGTGCTGGCAGGATGCACGTTTGCCTCCCAAGTGGGGGGCACCGCGAAAGCCTGGCATGCTTCGCTCACAGCTCACCTTTGAACCTGGAAGAAGAAGCGGCGGGCTCTGAATGCTTCATAACTCCCCTGTACCCCCTTCCAGTTACTCCCTTCTCAGAGAACCAAGCATCTGCAGCTTGCCCCCCTCCTCACATTTTTTGTTGTTGTAAGGTATTCCCCTGTGGGAGTTCAGCCCCCCTTCAGCACAGGCTCTGACACTGTCTGCTTCTGGACTGTGTGGAAATGCCTGCAGCCATTTTGGTTTTAACTGGAAAATCTGGTTTGCTTGGACGGGCGCCATCTTGGTAAACATCAAAGGAAGAGCCTTGAGGCCGAGATGTGGGAGAATCTTGCGGTCAGAACACAACTGACTGGACAGAACAGGAACAAAGGCCACCTAACATCAGAAAACCGTGCAAAACCGTTTCCGACACCAGACTTTCCCCAGAGACCATCCCCGACTATTACTCTTAACTGTTACTATTAGTGATGATATTCATATTGTTTTGTATTTGACCTGAGACCTGGTGATGGCTCTGTGATGTGGAAAGCGTACGAGTCAGACATCGGAACCGTGTTAGCCATCTGAAGCTCAACGTCATGAATAAATTACCTGATGTCAACTTTTCTGCTCAGTGACTGTGAATATTGTACTGTACTACGTTCTGCAGACTGTGGCCAATTAAAACTGGCTTACTTGTCTTGTGGCCTCATTTCCATTTAATCATTTATTTTTCACACGGCCTTTATTCTCCCAGACGAGTGTCGTGAAGAAGTGCAGAAATCTGTGTCTTCCTTAGGATTTTCCTTTGTTTTTTTTAACTGAAGATCATTTCATTTTCCATAATATTGGCAATGGATATAAAATAGCGAAGCAGATATTAACTTTTATTTTGCACACAAAATCCACATGCTCTCTACTGTATCGACTTGCTCTATAAGTTAAAATATGCCCTTGTATGTCTGATTAATTTGGAGGTTTGAGCTTGTTCATTTTAGTGACCTCAAAACCAAAAGAGAGCAATAATTTTCCTTTTTTTCCCTCAGGCTGAGTATGGGGTGGTACTAGAATGCCCTTGGCTCTGTCAGAGTTATGAGCAAGTTCACTACAGTAGAAGCAATACAACATTGTGTGTCCTGCTGCAGCCTGTTTTTTTTTTTGTTTTTTTTTGCTTTACATCATCGGTCAACATTTTGTGAGGCAGCAACATAAATTAGTTTAGTCTAATGGCTGTACTAAGAATAATAAAACATTTTAAATTATCAGTTTACTGGAGGTAGATTGTTTAATGATCCTTGAATGAGACGTATATATGTACATTTTCTATATGTGACACATATTGTGATTGAATTGTTCAGAGACGACCATAATGACGCACAGTATCTTGGGCCTACTCTAAGTCCAGGAACACGCACAATATGGAATTGTTTAGTATTCAGGATTCTCTTTGCTTTGAGGTTCCTTCTAGATCACCCAACTGTGAGCACAATAACCAGGGTCTCAACCACAGCTAATTATTATCAGTGAGAATACACACTGAGAACATCAATAACTGTAATAACTGAAATTATATGAAGATGCCAGCAAATCATTTCTAAAAGTGAAATACAAAGGTCAGTTACTAAATATACAAGGCATAATGTGACAGACAGTGAGTCATGGTGCATCAAACCCTGTCATCTACTCTTAACCCTGTCTAATATATTACCAACCCTTAGCCAAATTCTTCCCAGAATCCACCTGCATCTTTTTGAAAGGGAACTTAAAGAATAGACTATAGCAGGAAGAGCTAAATAATGAGCAGACTGAAATAGTGTGCATAAAACCCATCCAGATAATAGAAAGGCACAGTGCAAAGATGGAACACTCTGTTCATCATAAATGCACGGTTTTTGTGTTACCCTCCCCCAAACCACCCACTGGGGAATGAAGGCTAATTTCTGAATGTTTTTGTCCTAATGCAACAAGGTTTGTTTCTATAGGAGATAGTAAACCAATGGCATTCTGAAACACTGTAGAGCCAACAACGTAGCTTACCATGCTGATAAAGGTTCTGAGAATGTCTGAGACTGTTTACCTGTGCATTGGTGGTGCTATTTTTGACGCATCCCATTAATAGACGTGGTGAACAACAAGAGGCCGGTGTTAACGAGAAATATCTCGTCAGGTCTCAAAAGGTTAGCAATGAGAGGAGATGGCATTGTGTCTCACAGTATTGGTATTTTGTTCTGTCTGAAAGGGATACATCCTGTAGCTTCTCTCGTGCACATGCCTTCAATGAGACCATGGTTTCCTCTGGCAATTAGTGCCCTGTTAGCACCAGTCCTCAAGCCTGGAGGTATGTCCTAACAAGGCTCAATTCAAGCCAGAACAATGACGGCGAAGGGCTGTGTGTGAAAGTCCCGCAGCAGGAAATTACTGCTGGGATACTGAAATGAAGACGCTCTACCCTCTTTGCTCACCAAATGAGCAGCGCTAATTAAGACTCATCATTACCGTCTCCAGGTAATCTGTATTGTTGTTTTTGACCCTTAGGTATACCACAAAACACAGGGAAAAATCATGAGGTGAATAAATTAGAGCAATGAATGACACAACGCACCGACGATGTTGACTGTGTATATAAGGATCCGAAGCCTGTGATGTGAAAAGATTTGGCGGAGTTGACTGTGGAAGGAATATGAACTGTGTTTCTCCAACTCCAGCAATCAAGATGGGAAGTTCTGCTAAGGTAAGCTAATGTCTTAATGTTTTGGCGATTAGGCTTTATGGACTGTGCTATTGCTGTGAAGGTGTGAAACATTCTTAATCGCCAAAGAATTCCAAGTTCGCACTTGGTATTTTTTGCTATATAAAGGTATTGAATTTACAAATACTTATTTATAGACTCAAATATGGTGTTATTAGATGTTCCACAATTGTTAGTTACTGTACCTTCTGAGGCAAATGGAAGCTTTCATTTGCTTTCATTTGTAATTTGACTTAACAAAAGCATGGGAAAGGCCTATATGAGCTAGTAAAGAAGCTATTTGGCATTTAAAAATTCTGCTCTGTTAAATGACATCACACAGACCATGCTCTTACTTAGCAATGCATCAGAGATATCTATATTCTTTTATAAAGGAGGTTTTGCTCTTAAATATTTTTTGGATCCCCACTGTGGTGTAATTGAAAATTACATCCATCAAGGATGGCTTATTTCAGGACAGTTTCTTCCCCTGCCTTTCGAAGTTCTCACTTCATGGTAAGACGCATGGTGCAATCCACTGAGTGACCAACTCTCAAGCCATATATAAGTCCCCCCTATGAGCCGTAACGAGGGATCCCCATCAACCTATCAGTGTGGCACCTTCTCAGCTGTGATCCCTTCACTGTTAAACGCTCTGATTTCTCCTTATCTGAATAAACTAAAAAATATGAAAAGAAGGCGGTCTATCAACTCTTCTTTATTTAAAAAGTGCTCTGCCCTTGACCCAGCTTGAGGATGTTTTGAAATAGGCATTCATTATTGGTGAAAAGAAACCGAAAGCCAACATACTGTACATATGCCCACTCTGTGGGCTGGTCTCATTCATCTAATAGTGAAAACCTCATAGTTCTGTGCCTGCATCAACAACTCTCAATCTTTTGGAGATGGAATTGGCACAGAGATTGAAAGAAGATCATTTGGAGATGGAATTCACTATTTACGTGGCAGTATTTTGAAAGTGAATGCGATTAACTCACCAAATCCGCCACGTTTCAGATCAATTGTTCATCTATTCATTTTGATGCATCTTTTACAGAAACTTCCGGCATGTCTCTTCCTTGTTCTGCTGTTATACCTGTCGTGTGACGCGCAGGACATGCAGATCTGCTGCAAGCAGAAGATGTGCCCTTGCCGCCTCTATGACCTGCTGCGCGGCACGGGCAACCACGCTGCCGGCATCCTCACTCTTGGTAAGCGCAAGAGCGACGAGCAGCGCTTCCAGACCCGGCTCTACCAGCTCCTTCACTCCAAGAACCAGGCAGCGGGAATTCTCACCATGGGAAAAAGGGCGGAGCCAGACCGCAGCCCCTACACACCCTCGGAGACCACTCGGTCTGCACCAACCCGCGCTCCTCTCCATTCTGATTCTAAACCCTGCAGCCCAGATGTAGCATTAGAGATCGAAACGAAGATCGTTAACGACGAATGTTGTGGACCGCTTTTAAAACTCTGTCTTACTAAAGGTGTACATCCAACACTTATGTATGGCCTCATACACAGAAATACAATAATAAAACATAATTTTTAAACCAAATTTGACAATGACATATTGTAAGAGGCACAATAAAATCACTGTCACACCAATTGCAAGTTTATGGGTAGCCTATATTTTATAAAATGCATTTTCATGCGTGAAGCTGTGGATTAGTGGATGCAATGATGGTGCTTTCAAATTGCAATTGGGGCACAGTGGTTGTGCTGTGCCCTTACCCTCTTGCACCTGTTAAAACAACTCTATGGGTAGGCTCTGGAATGTTCAAGAAAAATTCCATGTTGTTTGATTTGTTTGTAACTCTGGAAGAATATGGTAAGCAAATAAATACATTTCAAAACATTATTGATAATGGTTGCCACTAATTAACTGCACTAATTAAATACACTATTTGTGTATTTGATTTTTTGGTTTAATGTTATTATTCTGCACGGGCATTGTCCGTGTACGTTTTAAGAATTGCCAGCAGATGGCACTCGCATTTTTTAAATAGGCGCCGTTTACTGCAATGTTCCATAGTTGTTTAGGCCTATTTTCATTTTATTTTTATTTTTTTAAGCAAATGAAATATTTCGTTAGGTCACCGCAATGCATGGATCCGTTCCAATATGTCTGGAAAATATAAGAAGAGCATGTAGGCCTATTGAATTTATGGAGGCCGTATTTAATTTATGAATTACCGTATTCCTTTTCTGTTCCTTTCAAGTTGTGGGGCCCTGTAATGTGTTGATTTAGCCTGACGTACTTTCAACAAGAAAACATTAGTGGTAAACTATTTTGCATTGTAACAGTTAGAACTGAACGGTTTTATATAAAATATATTATTTCAGTGAATACATTGATCGAGTTAAGCCGTTGCTACAATACAAAGATCAATTTTCATGGCGGATTACCCGGACATTCTTTTTCAAATTTGGTAATAAATATTAGGCCTGCATTTATTACAATGAGTTCAAACGTACAAATAATTGACTTTGTTTTTTTATTGGGGTCTTCCCTTTGGCAGCAATATTTGAATGAACTACCTTCGTTAAGAACATTAAAAAGTTTGAATTTATTAGGGAACGTTAGCTGACATTACCTATCGTTCACCCTGTCCCAAATGTGTAGGTAATCCCTGCCTGCCTACCAGTGGCGGCTGGTGACTCAAAAAATTGGGGAGGACAGGAAGAAAACCAGCCCACGGCGTCATGTTATTTTACTCTAGTTGGCTACTTATCTCTACTTTCTTATGTTCAAGTTATGTTATGTTATTATGTTCAAATGTAGCAATAATCCAACTAGCAACCTAATGCAAACTTACTATACAACTAAGGTAAGTAATGCACCCGACGTTTATCCCCATCTTCCATAAGGAACAAATATCATATTATCATTTATGCAACGGCTTGGCCGAATACTCGATTCTGATTTGTCCAAGGGTGTTTCTCAGTGAAGGTTCATCTCGATCGACTTTTAACAGTTCTAAAATTAATGCGCTACAAAATCCAGCATTCTAAAGCAGTTTAAACAGCAACATTATTCTTTCGCTTTTGAATTGTTGATACATCCCCTGACCTTTTCAATGTCCAATTTCACAATTGATGGCAACGTTGAATCACATTTCTAGTTACTGTTGCTAGCTTTATTTACGGTTGTCAAAACCCGTTTCAGAGGGTATTTGAAAAACGTTCGCGACCCAAAAAACATTTTAAAAGTACCTAAGACAGTGCCAGGGAGATGAATTTGATTGACTTGTGGTTTCATGCAGTTTTATTAAATAATGTAATGACAAAAATGACCAAAATTGGTGCTAACTGTATGGTAGGCTATAAAACGAGAAGGAACTATTTTTTCTTGATAGAATCAATGTTTTCATAGAATTAACGACCAGAGGCTTTTGATTAACAACGGTGCAAATGAAACTAGCTACCAACCAGAGTTTTGCTTGACAACAATAAAATAATATGCCCAAACGCCCGCAGAAGAATATTTCACTTTCAGCTGATTAAATCGATAAAAATCAATACATATAAAAGTAACCATATATAGGCTAGCCATTGTTGGTAGCCTAACCCGTTGTATAAGTGGAATAAACCCCTCCGGGCTGTCCCGTTATTGGAAAATAATGTAGCTTACCTCGGGGCTGGTTAAGCGACCCTACAATATTTTCCAATACGGGACAGCCCGTCGTGGTTTATTCCTTACATATCATATTACAACACAAAGAATGAATATAAAAAGGGACCAGGTGAACGAGCGGGAAAGACACATCTAAACACTGCGGGCTCTGGATGGGAACCTCGTGTGTGCATAATGTGTCACTAGAATTAGCATTTTTGATCATGGTTATCTGTGGAGCTGGTCGTCCAGCAGTCTTGATCCTCACCTGCTGCTTAATCCAAACTGTGGAATGGCTGTGACAACAAATAATCCACAAGATGTTCTTCCCCATCCCACTCTCTGCGTCTGCGTCCATGCCTCTCTGTGACCCCCTCACTCACGCTGCCGTTAATTGCCTTGTTAGCAATAGCAGCACCACTCTCCTCAAAATCCATTCTCCCCGGCGTTGGCTCAGTCCTTCAGGGCTGCTACAACAAGCTAACTGTTGCGTTGGCTAACGCAAGTAGCTAGCTACTGCTCGATAAAAAAGGGAAACGTAAATCTGAAAAAAGGGAAATTTGGACAACCTCCTCTGCCTCTTTGGACCAGCATCCTCTGGTTGAAAAGGCTTAAATAAAATGTAATTTTTTAGTCATGTGTTTTAAAAGTAGTTCGCAATTTCCACGTTATAATGCAACAGTGGTAGAGAATTGAAGATGAAATTTGGAAATTATCATTGGACCAACGCGATGTCAATATTGTATTCTGGTTGTTTATTGGTTAGGGAGGACGTCCTCCCTTGGAGCATCGTTTAACGTGTTAATAACAGATTAGCATGAAAAAAAATGAAGTAAATTAAATTGATATAAGAGATCCCCACCCTAAGGAGGACAGCAGGAGCCCGTCCTCCTGTGTCCCCCACCACCACTTCACACTGACTGTGTGAAGTTTCCCCTCTTGCCTGTCCTGCAGGTGTCGCTGTTGAAGCATTTTAATCAGAATTTCAATAATGAATTTTTTCCAAAGAAGAGATAAAAAATATTTTATAAATGATACTGAGATTTGGTAATGGTTTCTTTCAACCAATTACTCTTTCTATATTTTGATCTCCCTCTTGCCTCTCAAAAATAGAGGAGGAGCAACCTGCAGCTGCCTCTATGGACCAGCGTCCTTTTCTGCCTACCTACCTACCTGCCTACTGTACCTAAAAACACTCGTAACATAACGCAACAACAATAGGCTCGCACTTTATCGTAGGCTACATTTGCTGACTGTACACGATTTTCTGTTCACTTAGAAATGTTAAGGTTTATTATAAGTTACCTGCACGCAAGCAAATGAAATCGCGATATAAATGTCCTACCATGTGTTTCAGTATATTCTTATTCACCTGGGCTTAATAGGAACATGGTGATATTTACTAGAAATGTGTTTCGTGGTTTAAAAAGCCCATCTGAGACGCCTTTTTTAAGTGAACGTTTATTTTCATGCAGCAGTTTTAAGTGAAATTAAAACTGCTGCATAAAAATAAATTGGGGGGGGGGGGGGGGGGGATTTCAGTGCTAGACATATAATGTTGTTGCAATAACTATAATGTACACCCCCAATATATTTACTTGCCACATGGTGGTGCTATATCTTATTATTAAGCTGTTTCTAACATACTGTTGCCACACAATTTTAAACTCTTCCAATATCACCCTCCTTAGTTACGAGGGGTAACTTTAAGTTACGACAGAAATTGTGGCTCCGTTTTAGCTCTTTGCAATTGACATATTTGCAATTTGCACTTGTGATTTCAACCACAATGGATATATCCACCTTTTAATAGACGATTACAAAGTGACATCCTCTTGTGAAATACTGGATCAATTAACATCAAGGTTTATATACACAAAATATTAGTTCTAAACCCTACCACGTTTAGTCTGTCTCTAAAAGCGATTCTACTTACAGTATACACAATCAGTTTGATTATGCAACATATAAATGAACCCCAGCAAACATTGATCATATCAGTGATATATATGTTTTAAATATATTGCTTCATAAATGAAATGTAGCATGGTCACCACAGTCAATTTTTATGATACTATTAAGCATTTTATTTCAATTTAGCCTTTTTCCTTTTCTCATGAACCCCACTAGTCAAGACTGGGGCCTTCAGAACCATGGACAGCAACACAGTCTACAGAAATGCACAATCGATGATATCTGCCGTAGCCTAATACTCATTTGAGGTGTTGCTTGTATGCCTTTAGATTGGCAGACTTGTGTATGGAAAGCAAGCAGTTCTGTGTGTCGGACTGATTAAAACTGTGGAAGGACTTTCATCACGAGAATCTGAATTGAGGGTCCTCTATGTTGATTTTGGTCATTGTGGCCGTGCTGGCTGTGGTTGGAAGAGCTGGGTCACTTGAAGATGGCCATAGCATCACCCACAGAAGTAGGCTTTCACAGTAATTTTTTCCAGCCTCATTACACAAATAGCGGCTCCTCTAGTCAATCAGGCACCTGCAGTCTGATTGTACCAGCTGCACAGTGTTGTGTGAACCAGTGATGCACTAACAGTATGGCTCAGTTGGCGCACTGCCATAAAAAGTGATGGCAGTTGGCTACAGGCTTTTCAGAAGATGCACATGCTGATGTGTACCATCTTGAACTGAGAAAGGACATTGCAGTGAAAGGTCAGGCCGACAGTTATCATTGGACATTTGAGTTAAGAAAATAATAAACATTTCAGCCATGTTTTAACAGCATAAAGCAGCATTGGACAGTGTACTAGTTTACTCTTTATTATCTTGCTCTTATCCTCATATTGTCTGTCATGGTGACCACACCCCTATGCCATGAAAGGGAATGCATGACGTTAAAAATTAGGCTTGGAACAGACTTGATAACAAGACCTTGAAAGTATACTTTACGTTAACTTATTAAATGAAAAAAAAAAGAGATATATTTTTTGGAAAATAATATTAATTGTTTTCCCTTTATAATTGCTTTGCTGGCCATCAGTATTCTCACAATGACCCGGGAATCATATTTTCCTACTTTAAAATTGTAAATTTATAAAAGACAACTCTAATTGTAACAGCTCTTTTGCCATCTGCTCTGTGCAGCCGTTACAGGATCAGTTTGCCCAAACATCCCATCATAACCAGAACCACTATAGGAAACAAGGCCATGGTCACTGCTTTGAGGTAGGCTATTTTGAGTATGTCTATTTACTTAATCTCATCGTTAAAGGGATAGTTCACTTCAAGTTTTTATGAAATATTAATATTAGGTATGGCATAGAGAATATAGATTCACATATTTATCACTGTGATTTGAACATAGGCCTATAGTATACAGTACATGCATGCCAGTGGTGGCACAGAGGGGTTTTTCTTAGGAATTGCTTGCAACTATATCTTTTGGTGTCTTTTGATGATGAAAGAGGAGTGGAGCCTCATTTCTTTAAATGTTGTTTGATAGGCTGTGGCATCAGACGAGCCTGCAAAAAAACCAAAATCATGGAGGGAATGATTGTATTACCCCTGGGTGTAGTAACATCTTTTATAGCAACTAAGACCTCAACTTTCATTAACTTCCTACAATTCTTTGTTCGCATGCCTGTTTTAGGATTGTAATTGTGCACTTTGTGGTTTAGCTAGTCGCTAAGTATGTGTGAAAGAAGGTACTATCAAGTATGGAAGTGTGCAGAATGCGGGTTTGCATAATGTAGCACATCAGCTGTTGTGGAACCAGGCCTCTTATGTCATAAAGAGACACCAAAGACATTTTTTGGGCAAATTCAAATTGATTTTGCTTTGACCAAATTTTTTAACAGCTGCAATGTTTCAACTTGCCTACAATAATGTATTTTTAAAATCTGCTAAAACATTAAAGTTTCACATTAAAAAACTATTTATTGCTGTCAATCTTTTCAACATTGTATTGTCTACAGATTTAATGGCTGCACCAGCACAGCTAGTAATAGAGACAAAATGCACAAGTCATATGCTGGCTGGTAGCCTATTGTATTTAGGATAATTAGTATTTAGACTACAGATATGCCCATGATAAAGGTAAATGTAAGTTTTACATAAGATGATTCAAATGCCATGGTTATGTTTTGACTTCATATGCTGTCGGGATCCAGCAAATGGACGATTATTTGCAGCATATTCAGGTTTTGCCAGCTCAAACCTTGAAAAGGCACAAAACCTTGAAAGTTTGAGTTCGAGTGAGCATGAACCCGTCACCAAAGCATCCATTTAAAACAATTCTATTTTAATAGAAAATAGAATTAAAACTACATTTCAATGAAGTAAATTGACAATAATTGCCTGTTTTGTGCAGAAGAACAATGAACTCCACTACTGAACACCAAGGTCTTGTAGCAAACCAAATAATTATGTCCTACAATTAGAAAAAAGTTGAATGAGGATTCGTCTTGTAAAATAAAGTGAGAAACAAACATTAATAGTTGTGCCCATGAATAAATGATGTGGCCTTGTGAGGTATTGAAGGAGAATAGACGACAAAGGTATGCTCCTAAAATGACAAAGCAATATCTGTCTTTGCTGTGTATGTAATTATGCATTTCTACATACAATTCTGTTACAGACTCACCTTGAACCATGAAAAAAAAAGAAAACAAACCCAAATGTTAGCTTTTTGATTGGTTCACAAGTTTATAGATGCTTCTGTAATTTTTTTGCACTACATAAATGGTAATGCGTCAATTATCCACCATGCTTTTCATACTGAGATGGGGATACTAATATTTCCCCAGTATCGGCAAGGTTTCGCTCTTTTGTGGAATCATGATGATTCAATTCTGATAAATGTATGGCATTCTCACCTACCAGTGGGGAAAATGTTGGCCTCTGTTTTCAAATTGTTCCCCACTCCACTTACTTTTTGTAATTTTATCGTGTGCAAGAATATTGCTTGAATAGTATAATTGATAGTACTTTTAGTGTAGACCCATCTTGGATAACCTTCTCATAAATGTGAGTTTAAGTGTACCAAATTAGGGTGGGTGGGTGCTTATAAAGGAAGTTAATCTTATCACGACAGCTAAGACACAAAGATAGCAAGCCGCCAGCTTGAAATTGACAAAACAACTTCCATTGCAGCTATTGATTATTTGATTCACTGTGTGAGAGCTACAGTAGAACATTGTTAAAATGATATGAATTCAAAGAGCATTATAAGGACATTAAAGATTTAGAACACTACATCACTTTGAGCAAAATGTATACACTTTACCCTCTAGCTTTAAGGGCCAAATGTCTGAGTTGAGAAGATCGTAGCCTCAGCTCAGTCTTGTTCTTCACATGCAAAATCATGGTTCCATACAGTATGTGAATAACACATTGCTCATGTGTTATACTTGCAATGTTTTACTAATATTACTGCAATGTTGGCATCAAATGAACAAATAAATACATAAAGGTTAGGTAGCAGATTCCCTACATGTGCAAGAAATGTGTAAATTAGATGGAGCATGTATTGTGTGATTCAATGTTAATTTACTTAATTGCAATGTTGTGATAATGAACCACACAAAGGGAAGTTGTAAACTCCATTGTCAACATTATCTCAGAAGAAAAACTCTTTAAAAGAGAATCTTTTGAGAAATTATTTGTGATTAGGAACTGACAAGCCTTCTTAATTATTTATTTTTCAATTATGTGATGTGCTTCTACACTGTTCTGTGCTGAAACTGGGGTAGTATTTTTAGCCCTGCCCCATTTTTGATCAGGTTTGGCATTGTCTGTTCTATTTTCGCTCCTTTCTGTGATTAGACAAATGCTGATGGAAAGATGGGAACTAAATTTAACAAGGTGGGAAAACGAATTATTACCAAGTTCAACTGCTAACTTACAACCACGGAACAACTCTGGTTGCCACATAATTGACATTGATTGTGAAGGGGTGGGCTACGTTGTGAATTTTGGTATCATTATATGAAACACCTGTGTCTTCGTTTCTGAAATACACAAAGAAAATTGGGAAGCAAATGGTAAACAGTGGCATGTAGCAAAACAACCATATTCAAGCATGCATTCCCCCACCCCCCTTTCAGCCACTTACATATCTCCCTTCAGCCACCCCTTAACCAATCGCCCCCCGGTTACCATGGCACCATCCCCCCATAGGGGGTGGGTGGGGGAGGGGGGGGGTTGTCTGACCTGTCCTCACCATCTGTAGAGGGCATTAAGAAAACAACAATGATGTTGATTGGGCATCATTATGACAGTTAAAGAATTATGTAATTAATTTATTGACCAGTAGGCCAAGACCTCACTGTTGACTCCTCTACATCGCAGATTTGTAAAGGGGAAGTTTTATAAGATCAGTCTAAGGTAGCTCAGTGGAGAGTGTCGGGACTGCATTGTCAGAGGGGGGAAAATCTTATTATTGGCCATATAATCTCTTTCTCTTGGGACTTAAGGTCAAGGGAACAGGCACCATCTATGAGAGGAGTAATGGTGCAACTAGGAATATTTTCTCTGGTAAATTGCCTATTGCTAATTGCCACATCTGTTGGACTGTGTGGCTCTGTTCACTCTGATATTTCAACTGACTGTGTGTGTAGGTGGAAAATTGTCTCTTTTTCCTGATGTTTTGTTTTTGCTTACATAACTGCTATGGTCCAAGACAAAGGCTGCCACCAGATAATTTGGGGAATGTGTCACGTCAGTAATTTTTTTCTTATTTATGAGACACTATCACAAGAACTGATACTCAGTCTTCAAGCTGGTCTTACCTTCAATATATTCGTGATTAATTTATCCAATCTCATTATTTAATCATTTGGTGACTTTTTTAAAGAAGTGGCATTTTTCTTTCTATAAAATAATTGAATATTTCTCCCATAAACACTATAATTCTCAATGCTTTTCATTCATAGCGATGACTAAAACCTGATTGCATTCACATGTATTGTTCATACTAGACTGAAAATGATATAAAATCTTTAATGTGTTGAAGAATTTCAGTTCAGAATTGAAAGATAAACTATGAGAGATTAATTATTTGATCACTGCGATAAGCCAGAGCAGGTGATATAAACTCATTTAACATCACGCTATTGAATAGCCAGCAACCGCTGTTGCCTAGTGATGTGTGGTCTGTATTTATCCAATCTGTAAGAGATGCAAGGCTATTCATGTTGCTCTCCCACTGTGCAGATCTGAGGCAATGAGAGAGCTCGGCCTGTGGAGGAGATCAGTCACTTCTCACCGTGGTTTCTTTGGTCGTGTGGCGGAATTGAGACAGGGGTCGAGCTAAAAGCCCAATTTGTGCAGCATAAGCTCAAGCCAACCGGAAGAACAAAGAGGTTTTGACAGAAGCGGGTTTTTTTCCCAGGAATTGGCATAACAAATCCACAAATTGTCAGGTTGTTACCAAAGTAGCATAGACTGTGTTGCGGTTTGAAGGTTAGCGTGAAAACGGGTGAAAACCAGCTTCAAGATGCTGTCGTTATCTGTCTGTCTGTCCGCGGATCTCACTGACTACGTTGATTTCAGCATTTTCACAAACTGCAGTCATGGTTAATGAGGCATCTTACATACAAGGTGTTAGGGGTGATTTTCAGGTGAGTTACTGACTTGTATTTTTTTTTTCAACCATTATTTTTGTGCTGTATAAGCACTAAATCCTCTGCCCATTTTAAGCAAATAACAGCACACTAGCACCACTCGACATTTTCTGAATGTCTGCACCCTTGGGCTGATCAAATTTAAAGCTTCCCCATGGAAATGGAGGCAGCAACGGAAGCCTCTGAGGTTAAATTGTAGGCAGCGCTGGATGAGGACATCGGCTTGGCAAACGGATAATAAGGAATGATAAGAGGCAGATCTTTCCCATGGTCTCTTGACCTCAGCATCGTTAATGCTGCTGGAGAGTGGTCACTGATTACATTCTAAAGGCTTCCAACATGCCCGTGGGATTAATCAACACACAGCTGTCCAGAAAATCTGCTTTATCAAGGCAGTTTTTATGGTAGAACTTGTGAATGATACTTCAGATTAAAGATCCACCATTGATACCGGTTGAGGGTAGTGTGGATTTTTTTCATGGAAAGGGGAAAATATATGTATTTGAATTTGTACATCACGAAAGTTCACACACGCACACACACATATATATATATATATTGTGTATATAAAGAGATTGAGCTGAATTGAAATGGAGAAAGAGGGCTGAAGGATGTTTACACCCTCCAATGTGAGTTTTGACAGGGGAAATGGTGGCAGTTGGATATGAAAGACAATGGCTGTGTTTATCTCCTCTGATGAGTAGAGATGGAAGGTCCAAGGGATTTAAAGTCCCAGAAGAAACGCTGTGAGCAGATTATTAAGTGCTCAGTGTTACTCCTGCGGCACAAGAAGCCTGTTGGATCTCCTGTTGCTGGAAGGTATTTCTCAACCTCCACACCTGTAAATTGAGTGCAGGTGTGAGGTGAACATTAAGCATACATTTGTCATTTTGTCCACTTTGAACGAGGTGTTTCTTTCCCAGTTGTATCAGGTGTGGTGTATTCTGTGAGGATATTAGAAAGTGTATTGGTACAGTTTAGGGGGAAGGAAACATTAAGAAAGCTTTTTTCATCCCAGACTGCCAGTCCTTATTGCCTGTTTTGCATAAGACGTCCATGTTTTCCTCCCACCCTGCAGTCACCGGGGACAGCTTGACAAGCAGTGGAGGGAAATTTGCTGTGCTCAACCATCCCTCACAAAAGGAAAAATCATGAAATAACTTTAAATCTGATGAGAGTTGCTGGACCTGAACCACAATCAACGAACTCTTCAAGCTGTTCTGTCTAATCAATGGAAATGAGCCCAGGCATGTGAGGACACTCTTTCTATGAAAAAGACATGTTGGTATAAGGAATTCCTTTGTCCTGCTCAGAGTGTTGCATCCATGCTCCTTTCTGAAAAATGTATTCAGTATAATAACATATTCACTGCTAACAAAATATGTGACAGACCGGAATTATGGGTATTATACAAGCCTTTTAAGGTTTTAAGAAGAGTTTTCTTCTCTCCTCATAGACATAATGGTCTTGCCTAACGTCCCCTTGGTTGTGTGTAACAGTCTGTCTGTGTATGTTTCACTTTCCCTGTGTGTGTGTGTGTGTGTGTGTGTGAAGATTCTGTGTGATACAAGGGCTGTGGCATGCCATTCTCTCTCAACAATCCCCAATCAACTGTGTTGAACATGGTTCCTGGTTGAAAGTTTCCCAGTGAAAGATGAAGAGGATGCATAATGTATAGTACGTGCATACCCATTAGATGACTTAGGTCAGCTAAGTGCCCCTGGTTTATTAAAATGTATAGTGTCTAAAAACTCTCACCTTTTTCCTGTAGGCACTCCAATATGGAGATACAGTTTCAATTACTTATGGATGGACTGTAAGATCCAAATGTGTTGGGTTTGTGATTTGCACATTGCTGATATAGTGCTATGAGAAACGAATGAGATGAGACCTCCAGTTGCGGGATGATGCATTCCCAATGTTTCTTGAGAATGGCGGGCTTCTGTCTCGCGTGTCCTCCGCGAAAATATCTTTGCGATAACGGGGAGGAGGCTGATGGGGTCCTTTATCACCGCTCTCCGAGGAGCTCGCGGTTAGCCGCTGTCATTTTTCACTCGCCCCGCCAGGAGGATATCATTAGGGGACCGGAAGAGAGAGAGAGCGGCACGGAGGCCGCGGGGGCTGTGATGGAAAGCCCCAAATGTCGTCACGAGGATGAGGATGTCGGGTGCGCATGACATCGATGGGAAATGAATTCTGCAGCGGAATGCCAGGGGTTAGCGCTTTACTGGTTACATGATAGACACTGAGCCCCAGGAAGTGCTTCATCTAGGGATAATGTCAACTCTTTGTTGCAGCCTGAAATGCTGTGTCTCGATTTCTCCATTATCTGCAGCGGTGGTCTCCCCTTTGATTTAACTATCCGCTTTACAGACCACCAATAAAAAGAGAGCCGAATGAGCGTGGCCAGCCGTATACCTGAACGCTGTAGTCATCATAGCAAACAACTGGGTGAAGAACGTTGCTGGTGTGGTTGTTTTTATCACTTGCAGTCCAGCTGCATCCATAACTGGCCTTTGTAAGCACAGCATGGATGACACTTATTGTTTCTTTCCTCACTCAGGGACAGGGCTGTCCTTCCAATTCCCCCAAGTTCCTCCCTCGTCACCGCACTCCTCCTGACCACAGGCCCAGTAGCAGAAGATTGGTAGATCTGTCATATAGGTGAGCCAACTTATGGCTACATTCTCTCCCTTGTGGCTGCAAGCATAGAGACCAATCGGTGCATCAGTTAGGCCGGGTACATTGGAGGACGATTGCTAACTTTCTCATTTTGATCTGGCAGTCCCAACTGGGGAGTTTTTACCAATTCATTTAGGGGACAAGGGGAATGTGAGGTCATGGAGCTTCCAGCACCAGCCTGAGTTACCCTGGACAGACGGGGCAACTCCAGTTACACACAAGGGTGCCCCGCGCAATCTATTTAATTACAGCTGGGGCTCCATTACTCGCAGGAGCATATGTGCAGGGGGGAAAGGGCTATCCATAATGGATTTGTCGCTTTACCATTGACAAAAGGAGGTGGACACGTAACAAGAAGACAGTATAATGAGGCCCATTAAAAATTGATTAGAGTGAATGGCCTGGAGGGGTTGAAGACAGATCCAACTTGTCATACCACGTGAAATGCACGTTTGTAAGTCACTTTGGCTAATAGCTCCTGCTAAATGACTAAATTGTAAATTGTCAATGTGCATGGCTGAAAGAAAATGAACTGCTGTTGAAAATCCAGCCTTTATGTATGGTCCTCCCGTAAAAGAAAACTTGCTGAAAGATCTTTTTGAGTTGAGTGAATTTGCACTTACACTTGAGCAAAATCTGGGTTTAGGGGATTTAGCATGGGCTCAGGGTGAATTAAGATCCTTTCAGTGCATTTAGTGATTAGTTTCAATTCTTAACCAAAAATGTTTTTTAAAAACCTACGCTGCATGTTTTATCTATTTAATCCTTATTCATCACATAAGACAGGATTTTTATTTGGAAGTATGTGATGAGAAAAAAGCCAAAAGGCAGAGAAGTATGCACCCTGTATGAAGATTGAAAAGAAATGAAAGACACCACTGAACTGGGCTTGAGGAAGTGCTGTGTAGTTCAGACTCCCTCAGGACAGGAAATGTTCCCAAGGAAAACCTAAATTCAAAATAAGCAGCAACACAGTTAAATCTGCTTTATTATTGGTGGAAATCTTGTTTAATTTTCGACAAATAATAGTTTCAGTGTGATGCAGATCTTGCCTCAGCGTTGTCCTCGGTGATTTTCTTAGAGTGCAAATACTGTCAGTAGTTGCAGCGGTATTAGCAAAAGGAAGATGTGCTGCTGTTACCGGCATCGCCCAAATGAGGACGGGTTTCTATAGAGAAGTGTGAGAGTGTGAATCGGTCTCATTGGCTGGAAACTACAGGATGAAAGTGGGAGTGGAGAGTGAGGAGGGGAGAGCGAGGCAGAAAGAAGACTCCGCTGCTCTGCTCTGCTCTACCAGCTTTTCAGTGAGAGAGAGAGAGAGAGAGAGGGGGGGGAGCGGGAGAGAGAGAAAGAGAGGGAGAGAGAGAGTAAAGGAGAGACAACAGATACATTTGCAGACATGGCAATTGCATGGATTTTTTCTCCTGCGTGCAAGTTTCCACCACTGGGTCCAATGGGTGTCGGGCAGCCTGTGCCCATCTCTTGTGTAGCCAGTGACCTGCACTAAGGGACCTGAGTGAAGAGAGGATCGGAAGAACAGCTCTTTACCTGGGAATGAGGTGAAGGAGAGCCGGGCACTGTGTGGGCACGGGACCTTTTTTTAAATGTAGTTTTGCCTCCAGACTGAAACTACCCTGCAGCCCAACGCACTTGCCCCTCCGCCCCCTTCCCCCAAACCCTCCTCCTTGTCGGACCCCTGCTTCTTCTGCGATGGAGTAAGCCTGCAGGACCTGGCACTGCTACTCCACCCAGGGCAAGATGCCGGTGATGAAGGGCCTGTTGGCGCCCCAGAACACGTTTTTGGACACCATCGCCACCAGGTTCGACGGCACCCGTAAGTACCGCTTCCGAGCATTTGCTAGCACCAAATGAATGCTCACCAGAATTAAAAGGTTTAAAGCGTGTTGTCTAGCCTTGATGTTTAAGCTGTGGCAATGTGTTTTGCTCTTAATCTTTGAATAGTTGGAGAATGATTCGTTCCAAGGAAAATCTGCTCTAGTTTTGTGTTTGTTTCTTCACTTGAAGGTTGTTGTGCTTCTTGTTTAAATACTTTTGCCACCCAAAGCAATGAAAACTGTATATTCGATGAGGCTGCTATTATGCTGTTATTTTCATAATGAATTAAAAAAGATTTGCCGGAGGAAACCCCAGCAGTAATAAGAGGAAAGATGCTGTGACTGCAGTTTTCTTAGTGGTTGTGTCATAGTCTTAAAACTGAATTTTTGCACAGCAAAAAATAAAGTTCAGGTTGGTTATATTTCTTACATTTATTCTGAAAGATTGATAGTCTAGCCTGACTGGGACAAAGACATTTTAACAAACACAGATTTATATTGATTTGTTGCTAAATAAAAAAATATTATGCATGTAGGCTCATATGACAATCAGAAAAGTATAGCAATTGTTTTAATAATTACGCTCTGTCACCTTAGAAACAAGAATCTTGAAAACAAGCAGAAGCCAGTTACATTCTCGATTCCAGAACATTTTGGTTAAGCTGTTAGTTGTTTCAGTGAGATGCAATGAATAGTGTAGCTTCTGTGTAGGAGGACTCCCTTGTTTGTGCGGGCAAAAAAAAAAGAAAAAAACTACTCATGGGAGATTGCATCCATTTGCCACCAAATACCCAGGGACTGAAGTGTTTGCTTGTTGTCGATTCTCACCTATTGTTCAAGTCCCCTTCTGAAACAGATAACTGAAACAATTCTGTTGTTTTCTTGCACGTCCTCACTATGATAGGGTATACCTGCATAGAAGTTAGAGTCAGTATATTTATTTTTTTGGTGCAGGGGGGGGGGTTCACTCTAATAAACAGATTCATGAGTAATACACTTGTGAGCAATAAGGTGCTTAGGCTGCAGTTCAGATTGTTGTTTTCTACAGTAATTGCTGAAATATTAGGCAAATGTTAAAGCTCAGAAGCATGAACAGCAGAAGACACAGGTATACCTTTAGGGTTTACTGTAACGTTGTGTATAGTTTAAAAAGCAGTACTTGCGTTTAATTCCCTCCTACTAAGAATTAAATTGCTTTGCCAGCTTTATAATAACTTCTTGGCAGACCGTAGAGATGCATGAGTACCTGTGTAATTTTATCTGTGTAGTATCATCCAAGGTAAAATGCCAATGTTCTATTTTTTAAATCAGATTCACACATTACAGAATAACAGAATGGTTGGTGACTCTGAAAATTGACTGTGACCAGCAGCACATTATCTGAAAGATGTATTTGATAAGGTATTGTACAGTATATCATGATTGCAGTCACCAATATCCAGGCACTCAGTGGTATCCCGTATGCTTGTAATATATTTAATTTGCAATGCTATATTAGTGCATACACAGGATTGTAAAAAGTAGGAATTGAATAATTGAAATTAGAAATTTACTGTAAGGTAATACATTATTTGTATATTTTAAAAGCATATGGTCATCAGGGAAATGTTATTTGACAATGTAATGAAACGTAGACATTGATCCCTGAACATAATAATCTTTTTTTACTGGTGCAGTTATCCCTCCAACACATATGCAAACATGCAAAGACAGTAGTGTACTCATGAACACACACATACTGTACTCAGAGATACCTGCACGGAACATACTCATGAACACAAACACAACCACGCACTTATAGAGTCATCTCCAAAATTATGGCCACCCTTAATAAACAAAATTTAAAAAGCCTGTATAAAATTCCTCATCTTTATCAAGGGTGCCATTTATTTTGGAGGTTATTGCATATACACCCTTTCACTTGAACGAACACAGACACCAACACTCTGCTGCACACAAACAGCAATGTGCACATACAAACACACATACAAATACACATAGATGCATACACAGTCATACATGCATGTTTCATATATAGACAAACAGATGTATGTACAGTTATACATGCATGTCTGATATATAAACAAACAGATGTATGTACAGTTATACATGCGTGTTTGATGTATAAACACACAGATGCATGTAGTCATACATGCATGTTTGACATATAAACACACAGATGCATGTACAGTCATACATGCATGTTTGATATATAAACACACATATGTATGTACAGTTATACATGTGTGTTTGATGTATAAACACACAGATGCATGTACAGTTATACATGCATTTGTCATATATAAACACACAGATGTATGCACAGTCATACATGCGTGCTTCATGTGTAAACACACAGATACATGTACAGTTATACATTCATGTGTCATATATAAACACACAGATGTATGTACAGTCATACATGCGTGTTTGATGTATAAACACACAGATGCATGTACAGTTATACATGCATTTGTCATATATAAACACACAGACGTATGCACAGTAATATATGCGTGTTTGATATATAAACAAACAGATGCAAGTGCATCTACATGTACACAGACTGCATAGATTTACTGTTAATCAGAAAATAATTAACTTGTGGACCTTGTATTAACAACCATAGGACAACCCAATTAGTTTCCTGATTGAATTAATCTCCCTGATCATTTGTGAAAATGATGTGGGTGTGTTCACCCCATAGCAATACATCTAATTCCCTCCCATAGCCCCTTTAAATTCCAAAATTATTCTGGTCTTAAAGAATGCAAATAAGTTTGTCTGGACATCTAATTGCATGCATGTTGTTTGTAAAGCCTTTACATTATTTTCACTCCATGTATCAAAATGTTGGGCTCCAAACTCCACAGTATTTGTAGTATGCCTATGAAAGAGAGGTTCTAGGGTGGGGTGGGGTATTTGTGTGTGTGTTTATGTTTGTATGTGTCTGTATATATATATATGTGTGTGTGTGTGTGTGTGTGCTGTCAGGGGGTGGATGTGGTGGCACCCCAGACTTTATCTGGTCTGTCAGGGAATCCAATTACCCCCGCTCACTGTCCTGCCACTTATTAGACTGAGCCATGCCAGTTGGGAGATTGCTCAGTCTAGAAGCTTCCCAAGGACATTGGGAGTGACGAGCTCTTGGATGTGTTCCCTTAATCGAATCAAGCCACACACTGCATGAGAATCTCAGAAGCACAAAGCAATAATATTTGATCCCTTGATTGGGTGGAATTGTGCAGTGAGTGATTCGCTCCGTGGAGAGAGAGAGAGAGAGAGAGAAAGAGAGGGGAGGGAAAGTGTCCACGCTCTCAAACTGTAATTCAGATGCACACTACAGTATTTTCTGGGGTTGGGCGGCTCTCCCTACAGAGCTGTTTCCTGTTGTTTTTGTTAATGACGTTTCATGTGCCCTCCTCACCCCCTCCCAGAGTTGGAAGCTTTGATGTAAGGTCCCTGTCTATTCATGATCATTTCTGTGTGCTCCCATGCTGCGAAGGAGCAACTGTTCTACTGTGGTCAGGAAGCCAGATTTCATTGCATGGGGCCTAGCCCAACAGAAATGGGATTGCTACCTAAAGCTGCTTTTCCACCGCATGGTACCGGCTCAACTCCACTCGACTCTACTCGACTTTTTTGGTTTTCCATCGGGCAAAAGTTGTGGATAGTACCTGGTACCTGGTGCTTTTTTTGGTATCACCTCCGTTGAGGTTCCAAGCGAACTGAAGTGATACCAAAAGGTGATGTGAAAACACTGCAGACCACTGATTGGTCAGAGAGAATCCTCACTTATCCTCTTGCGTCGCCTTTGAGCAATCAGAGTCATCTCATCGTCTGAGCTCTGATGTAGGATTTCCCAAACTCTCCTGTTTTTTTCAGCAGTCTTTTATCTTACTGCCTTCAGCCTCTTCTGAAACAAAATGCATCTCCTTGCTGTGACAAACAGCCACATACCGAGAATCAAGAACACCATCCCTTCGATATCCTCTATTGTTCCTGTGTGTGTCGCGTTGAAGATGACGTCACGGCAGTTTCCTGTGGCGTCGGTATGACGACCAGCTACATTGACAGGGGTACTATCTGCAGTGGAAAATGAAGTACCTGGTACCAAAAGCGAGTAGAGTCGAGTCGAGTTGAGCCGGTACCATGCGGTGGAAAAGCGGCTTTAGACAGCCAGACAGTGTGTGTCAGGTGTGTGTTCATGCAAGACACAGAACTCGGTCAATTACAAGTGCTGCTTCAGCCTTCGAAGCTTAAGGAAGTCTACTAATGACCTGGTAATGACCGGAAACTGACAAGATGGAACTGAACAAACTGGCTTTTTGTTCCTATTGCTCCTTATAAAAGTGCACATGCAAGTCAGGGAGCAGAAGCAAAAACCAAAAGGGAGAAGAAAAGCTCAGAAACATTATTGTGCACTGGTAAACTGCTACACAGCTGCTGTGGTTTCGGAAGAGTAGAGGAGAAACAGGAGTTTGGCAGGATGATTGAACACTTTTTTTCAACGTCTCCCCATCTGTTTTGGATGAAACCTAAGCATTGTCATTGTTGTGAATCTGTCAAGCTTGTTAAAATTATGCTTGTCAAAAAACAAATGATGTACTGCACACCATGTGCATTTAGCCTGCAGTTCTTCTCAGTTCATATAACCTGGGGGTGACCAATCTGAGAGTAGATGGCGTGCACGTTTCCTCTGGCCCAGCGTGAATCAACTGATCCAGCTAATCAACTAATTATGGTCTAAAATCAAGACCTTGATTTGCTAAATAAAACTGTCGCATGCTGGTGTGACACCCCTGGGAGGAAGATGAGGTAGTTCCAGGAGTGGACCGTCATTTTCCACATGGAGAGAGAGAGAACGCACCTACATCAACACAAAATCAAATAAACCAACATCTTCACCCTTCCCTCTCAAGGGTTCCAAGTGAAAACAAGAAACTAAAACATCAAACCAAAATAACAAAGACAAAGGAAAGTAAAACGGAGTGACAGCTTTTCAGCTTTCTGCTCCTAGCTGGCCAACTTTCCAGCTGACCAGCCTTGCTGCTTTTCGGTGGTGTTTCTTTTCCCGTCTTGCAGTACTCTGACAAATGAAACTCAAAACAGACTTGCTGTCTTGCACTCTCGGTGTGTACTCCCGGTCTCGGCCCCGTACCGTGGAGAAGAACACACCTTTAAGCACCTGGGCTGATTAGCTATCACAACCAAGGTGTGTGTGTTCTCTCCACCGGTAGGCGTGGCCGAGACAAATCCATTCCAATGGACCGTATGCTACAAAAGCATTTAAGTGCTAGAATGAGTCTTCACCCACACCCCCTTCCTGGACAAGATTAGACACCCTCGATTTAACTAAACTCACTGGCTCTAAACCCATACTTCTGCTTAAGTTAGTACCCCAACTTGCAAACCAAGCCAATAAATTTCCCTGGAACAAGAAAAAAAGAAAAAAGACAAAGATGGTATCTGGAGCACAGTTGTCTTTTTTTAATTGACAGAACATTAAAAGGTTTTATTTTTCTGAAAATTGCCCTGCATAATTACTGTATGTGACCAGATGAACTCCAGCATACAGAAAGCATGGATAATATACAGTATATGCAGCATGATGTACAAATTAATGTCACAATCAGTGGCTTCTCTATAGTGTATGAATAGCTTTCTGGACAAGGAAACTTGTTGAGTTGAGCACAAACGTAAATACAAATACTTATGTCAAATAGTCTTTATTACATGAGTGGGTCAATAAGTAAAATGGTGGACTTGGACACCTTTATCCAGCACCCACAAGCTGCAATGTAATGGCTATTTCTTGTATTAGCGTATGGAGGTATGTCAAAATAATGTTGAGATACATGCATACTGTATATAGAACTGCAGACTGGGGGGCATGAACTGTCAACTAGAGGGTGAGGGTGTTATGAACTCCCCTGGATTTGCCAGTGATTTATAAAAATAGAAGTCAGAAAAACATATTTACTTCCACCATTCTAACTACACACTCAAAAATAATCTGGAAAAGCAGATGTAGATACAGTATGTCATTGTTTATGCAATGCAAATACATTTCACCAATTCCTGAAATATGTCCTTTATGAAATATTGCTGAGGACCCCCTGAGATTCTTTCATGGACCCCCAGGGATGCCTGTACTAAAATTTGTGAACCCCTGCTGTAATTAATGGCACTTCTATTGATTGAGCTCCAATGGCTTGAGGTCGTATTTGCATTATGTTGCATTATGAGTTGTAAAGGGTAGCTTGTCTGAAGGAAGGAGGGAGAATGTTGGACATGAAGAGAGGCCAGATGGAAGTTTGTGCAGTCATGTTCTCTACACATAAATCCAGGAAAATATCTCTACTGAAAAGGTTGATCCTTGGCCGATGAAGCTGGTGACGATATGAACAAATCATCCTGCCATGTGAGGAGAACTTATATAATGACGAAGAGCTGAGTGTCATACAGTAAGACTGCAACCCATTGGGAGCCATGAATTACACTGAGGTGTTTCAACTGGAGCTGTAGAAGGAGAATAGAAATTACCTAAGGACTAAACCTTGTGGCATCCTAAGAAATATAAGAGGGGGGATGGGGGTAGGAACAGAACTTCTGAACAAAACTTCTCTAAGAATTGACAGTACAGCAGAGAGGAAAAAAGAGAAAAAACTTGAGGTGATGAGAAGGCCAGAGATCCTCAGTATATTGAGATAACACATGAGAATCATGTACCCACCTTGTTAAAAATCACAGAAGTGTCAATATTTACTGTGTGAGTGTTCAGTTCAGAATGTGTTTCTTTTTGAACAATAGGAAAGGTTTACCGATAGCTGGGCAGAACTGGGCAGAGTCTGATGATGGATCATGAATGTTTTTTTCTTTATCAGAACTTTGGCATAAGCTGGTTGAAGGCTGTGGCAGAGACACCATTACTGAAATGAGAAGCTGGACAAGCAGTAAATTAAATGGAGGGAGGTCAAACAGGGATGAGGCTCCACGGAATAGGGTATCATTGTGTGTTTGTATGCCTGAGAAAGCGAAGCAGAGGTCAGTGTCTGTGAAAAGGCTGGAGGACAAACAGGCTGACAGCTGGATGGAGACTGGGTGGTGAGGTAGGAGTGAAGCAGACAGTGCGGTAGAAAGGGGTGAAAGAGTATATACAGGTCAGGAGGGGTGATGGACAGATTAAGACAGCAGTCTCGTGTGAACAAGAGGTCCAGTTACCTTCTTGTCTTATCCTCTGGAGGAGAAGAAAATGCAAGTTTACATTAACTTGGCAGACGCTTTTTTGTAAATGGTAAATGGACTGCATTTATATAGCGATTTACAATTGATGGCTCATCCAAAACAACGTACAATAAGTGCATGCTGAAGGTCATTGGAACAACTACAAAACACAGGTCCAATGAGGTACAATACTCATTATGTAACAGTTATCCATAGCCATGAACACATTAAATCCAGTTCAGTAAGCATAGGCTAGGTCAGAAAGCTATGGTGAGTCAAACTAGGAGGCATGACGATGAGCTACAACATCAAGATAATGATACAAGTGCAGTATAAGTGATGGGAGGAGATACAAGTGTAACATGAAAGTGCTTGAAAGATGTTAGAAGAGTGGATGAGAATGGAGGAAAACAAGCAAAGTGGGTGTTTTGAGTTACATGTGAATGAGCATGTGACAGTATGAAGATTAATGGCTAGCTCAATGAATTTGAATGGAATGATCCAGCTATAGCTTTTTGTGCTTGTGTTGACAGCTTGATGTACTGCACAATCTGAATTTGAACAAAAAAGACTACATGGGTGACATGAAGGTACAATAAAAAAAAACTTTCAGCTAGACTAGAGCTAGACTTTTGCAGGGTTCAAGCTCCATGCCTATACCGTGGCTGTGTGCTTTCCATTTTGTCCATGTTTCAAAACGATTGAAGGTTACACAACGTGCCGCGCCAGTACATTGACATTTATAACATGTGGACTGGATGACACTGATAGTGTAAACCTCCCAGACGACATGCAGACTTGTAAATAGAGACTGCGCCTGTATGGCATTGATCCAAAAAACAAGCTTTGAGCACATGACCTGGTTTTAAACTATCTGCATTTTTGCACATTTGATTATGATGGAGTGGCTAAAACTTCAGCTATAAGCTTTATTCCCCGGATTGGTGCCCTGCTCAATTTTTCACCATGTGCCAGTCTGAGTCTCCTACTCACCTGCTGGCATTTGTACCCAAAGTAATAATTTGTATCATAGGTAAGAAGTTATCTTTTTAAAATATATTTTTTAAACAAAGATAACATGTACTGCCCTCTTATAGTCTTCATTGACCACATGAATGCCCAGTTTATGGCAGTTCTTTAGAAGATAAAGACTGAAAGTGCTCACTGTCTGTTATCTAACAAAAGGACTTCATTACCCACAATACTATTCTTGCTTGCTGCTTGTCCTTGCATGGGTCACAGCACTGCCCTCACTCTTCTTTCCTCCTTCTGGCATTCCCTACTTAGAAGGTCACATTGAGAAGTTCGGGTTTTAAGAGATAAACAATGTTCTGGAGATAATGCCATTGCCCTAGAAACAGTCTGAAATCTATACATGTTTTTAATACAATTTTCACACAAAAGCTTAATTGAAAATATTTTTTTTTTCTGTGAATGAGCTCCATATTCTTTGTTTATGGCAAACAAAGGTCTTGAGAAAAAAGTCAATAATTTTGTAATTTTGCAGCAGTGAAGAGGTTATCAGATTTGCTGTTCCACATAATAAATAGCCGCACAATCACTCGTAGCCACAGATTCTCTCTTAGTACAACTATACTGGCTGATCTGCATATGTGCTGCAAAGGAGAACATTTTGTTTACTCCTGCCTAAGAACATTTTAATGAAGTCATAGTCGCTCAATGTGGGAATGTGCCACGAGAAACAAAGGATCTAGTGGACAGTCACATCTTTTGATTAAAAATATATAAAGGCTGACTAAAAAACATTCCCCCCATGGCGCAGAAATTAAATTAGTAACATAAATGAATGGCAATTAAAATCTGCAGTGCATGTCAATGCAAATGATGCACTTGGGCATGGTAATTTGTGGACCTCTCAGTGTTAGAATAATCAATGAATCATGCAAAAGCGGAGCACAGAATGGAACAATAGCTTTCGCCAATGACCTGAAGACTATTGTTTGTCTTTCAGGGAGGTCTCCTGTATTGTAGGTAGATGTTACAGTGCACATAATGCCAACTCTGACTCATAATTCTGCTTTCCTGGTCTTATGTATTATTATTGTGCCATGGGTCATTCCCTCCAATATCGCACTTCAAAGACTAATGTTTATTTTGTCAAGTGCTTGGCAATTATCCTGTCTCCATGTTCAGTTTGTGTATCTAATGAAACATACATTATTTAGCCGTGTGCTGAAAGAGGGGGGGGGGGGGGTTCACGACACTGAAAACTCAAATGTAGTTTCAAGTTTACTGAAAGGTCTTTTCCAATATAAATCCTTTTTGGAAAACCAAATTAAGAAATGTCGCATTTTCTAGGAGCAGACAGCTGGACCAGTAGGGAACCAGACCCAACACTGCAAAAGGCAGCACATTACCCAGGCTGGCTGGGCTTGGAGCACACAGATGTCTTAAAATAGCCTCCACGGTTGCCCGGGAGACCGTGTCCCTCGGTGGTGCTCGAGCACTGACAGAGATTAGTCGCCATTTCTCTGCATGTATCCACAGACAAGACACTACTGTGATTAGGCCGGTTATGTCACTTAGCACAGTGCTAATAATTTCAGTGTTTAAACATTATTCTTCCAGTACTTTCAACAGCTTTCAAAGTGAACACGCACATTAAGGTTCACTTAATGTTTTATGCCACCCTTTAGGTTTTCAAAGGAGGTATGTTTGATCAATGTTATCTTGCAGGAGGCTTTGCGTTAATCCATGCATGATGGGTTTTGTGTTCATTATTAGATCTTTAGCCTTGGGAGGTTTTTGGTTTAGCTTTGTGTATAGCCTAAAATGAATGACCAACTTTGGTTTCTTTTGGGTAAATGATTGTATTACAATAAGGCAAATTTAAAGGCCGTTGTTTCTTTATTTTTCATTTTTGAATGAATTATAAAGTACACATTATATGGTGATTTGGATCTTGTTTGGAATACTGCGAAACAAATGTCATAAATGCACAATTTCTCATTATGTGATTAATATCTTATAATAATAATGCATACATGTGAAATATTTTTCCAGTAAAATAAATTCCCTATGCCATCCTAAATGTCATGTTGGTAGAGTTACTGTAGGCCAGAACATTGCAAGTATTGGGATTGCTATATTGATTTACATTAATCTACTATTATTTTCCACAGTTTATATTGTTGAATAATATGGAGTCTAAACAATGCTATACTATGCCATTACTAATATCACTAAATAAGAACTATAAATAATTCTTGTTAAAATTGTATTATGTAATGTATACTGTTTGTTAAAATTGTTGTAAGATAATACACTATACAGTAGGGGAGGGTAGGGAAATAACAAAAGGTTTTTGTATTTGGCTCAATTCTGAAAATATTACTTGAAATAAATGAATCTTTTTTTATATATAAACAACATACATCCATGGCTACTATTACACACCACAATGAAATTTCTGGGACATAGCATTCACTCGCTATCTGACTAAAAGTACAAGCTTGATACGTCTACTTAAAAGTCTGTGTTACATTTTATCCTGTGTTAGGTTTTGCCCCACTCTCCCCTACCAAGCTTCAACAGCTTGTTGCCATTACCTTACTCAATTATAATAATGTTCTCCTGTTAAATCGTCTCCCTAAAAGGAAACAAAAATTGTGACATTTTAACATTTTGATGTTTTCCTGCTGTTGTTACAGTTGCAGTGACAAAGGGTAGCCATGATGACTTCTTCATCTTTAGATTTCAGTTAACAACTGCTGACATCTCTTCTCATACTAAATCTACTCAGATCAGATGTTTCTGCAACTAAAATAGAATTTGATTGTAGTTGTGTGCTCGCATATGCATGTATCTTTCATGAACAGTACAAGTTCAATAATGACAATGTTGAGCTTCAGGCTATTCAGGCAATGTATGATGAATATTTAATGTAAAAGTCCACTTACTGTGCATGAAATGGCTGTCTTTATGCATAGCAATGAGCTTTTCATGTGGTGGATTTTTGTGACACCTGCATTGGAACTTATAAGCCTTTTCTCCTCTTGGAGATCAGAATGTGCCCCAGGGTATCCTGGAGTAAACCTTTGGTCATTAAACCTTAAAAAAGCAGTGGAGAGAGAGAGAGATCAGGGGGATCAGGTCTCTGTCAATATTTTTTAAATGGTTTAAGTTAGCAGCCAGTCTATAGACTAGTGTGATTAGCTAGAGTGTGTGGAAAGGGCGATCTATTCTCAGTTCTGTTTTGTAATGTTCAATGGCCAAATGCATTAAAACTGCTATGCCATTAAGGCACATTAGGAATTGAAGGTTTAGTCATTTTTTTTCCAAATCTTGCAAAAGAAAATTGCCTTTCCCTTTTGTTCAATTTAAAAAATTGATTCACTAATGGCCTCTCCGGTAAGAGCAGTCTGCTTCAGCTGATTAACAAGTAGTCGCTTTGTAAGCCTCTGGTCACTTGAGACTGTCGAATAGCAGCAAGCAGCTATCTAGGTGTTCCTCTAGTTTTCAACTGCAAGTGAGTGCATCACAGTTTAAATAACCCAAAGGGGCATAATTATGGTGTGTTGTCTGGATCCTCTTTGGTTGATGACATTATGTGACTGACACGAGAGGTTCTAATTATTGACAATCAATGTCAATGGGGAATGATGTCAGCCTGCCTCAGATTAAACAGTATCTTGAAAATACTTTGTCCATTATGAATGGTCTGTATTCTCAGCAGTGGGTGCTCAGTAAAATGGTGAATGAATGGGAGGTTGTCTAATGTGCATCAAATGGCTACAATAAGGTGTAAGGGAGAATGTTTCTGTTTGAGACTGAAGTGTACAGCCTGTGGCAATTCAGTGTTGGGCATTTGAACTGTGAATCTTTTTTTTGAGATATTCATGAGTTTTTTGTTTTTGTTTTTTGGAATTCATAAAGAAATCAGCAAATGTCACTATTTGTAGCATTAATAAACCTCTTGTCTGTTCATGTTTTAAGGGCATGTTTAGTCTTGTTTCTTGAGCTGGATAACAGTATCCTGGTAATCCCTCAGTCAAAGAGTAGTTTTGTAATGCCAATTTAATGCATCACAGCAACATATAGCCTATAATCTGCATTTTAATCTGTTGCCGTATAGTCTTGCCTTGGCATCTGATTTATTTACTACCTCATTTTTTCCAGAGGCGCTGAAATTTTACAAAGTGAAAAGATTAGGATCCATACTCATTCAGACTCAATGAGATTATGTTTTCGTGACTGACCTTGGTCCTTAGTTGCCATCTGCTTTTAGTTCAGTCAAATCACTTTTACTAAAAAGCCCAAATGATAGCATGCATTGATTAAATCTATTGACATATTATGATTTATTATGGCTGGTGGGTGAATTCAAACTCAGTTGAAATGTGAAATCTTTGAACATTTGAGCATAGCAAAATCAAATTTAAAAATTCACTGCTTTTGACAGGTTCCTGAAAATAAATGTTTTGTTTTATTGCTTTTTTGAAACAATTACACAGATTGGACTACCCTGTACAAGCCTCTTTGTATTGAGCTTTGAGTGGAGGGGAGAACCAGTGGTGGTGCAAGCAATATCTGTCCAACTTAATGAGAGGTCTTTCACTCACATGTTTTTGGCCCAATAGCAGACCTTCCAGGATAACCATAATACAGTCCATGGGAAAGTAAGGTGTGCAGTCTGATAGGGCTAGGCTTTCCTATCAGCAGTGTCATCTGACGGCTGCAGGTTGAGATAACAGTTTGCCTGAACAGCCCTGATGGATAGTGTTTCTAAGGTCCACAGCTTGAATGGGGCAGAATTTAACCTGCTGGTTTTCTCGGTCACCCAGAATTCACGATTTGACAAAATGCACCTGAGACCAAAGAAGCAAATAGCAGCACAGTAGAATGTACTGCAACCACACCCCCAGTTAAAGTAGGTCTATGCCCAGCAGCTAAGAACAGAATACAATGCAGAATTTTTTAGTTCTCTTAAAATGCAAAAAGACTTTGTGCCATATCTGGCTTTTAATTGATGATTGTTCATCAGATCAATTATATATTTTATTTTAACTGTAACTTATGGCCAGCTAACATCCACCCATCCATTATCTATATCCACTTATCCTAAGTAGGGTCATGGGGGGGGGGCAATGTGTGCCGGAGCCTATCTCAGTGTGTATTGGGTGAGAGGCAGGAATACACCCTGGACAGGCCACCAATCTATTGCAGGGCACACACATCATTTACTCACACACATTCATACCTATGGGCAATTTAGAGTCTCCAATTAGCCTACCTGCATGTCTTTAGACTGTGGGAGGAGACCGGAGTACTCAGACAAAAGCCCCAGGCCAGATTCAAATTCAGGACACTCTTGCTGAGAGGGGACAGCGCTACCCACCACCGTGCCACCCACCATATAACATAAACAATCAATGTATTCATTTATCTCCCAATGCAGACTCAGTACTGAAAACCACTTACACCTGGAAACTAGAAACCATTTCACTCCAATGTCATGAATGCACAAGGAACAGGATAGAGGCTGCAGATGCTCTGATTCTGGCAGGTGGCTGTTTGAAATGCAAAAGTATTCATTTGTCTATTCTATTTCTTTTTAAAGGGACAGGTACAAGATGCAAATACAGTATACAGCTCTTTGTGTAAGTGACTGGCAGTTGATACAGTATGTGCAGTATGTGTCAGCACTGGGTCTGTCGCTGAGACATGTGACTATGACTGAGCAGCCCCTTTAGGCCAAGTGGGCCAGCTGGTGCAGTTCAAGAGTTATTTCGAGGCTGAGCAGGTGGCGGTGGGCGGCATGACACGTGGCTGCCATAGCCCGCCCCTCAACAGCGCTCCCAGCAGGCTGGGAGGAGAACAATCAAGGCACATTGATTTTAAAGGAGACCCATCCCTTTTATCAAGGCTGCGAGAATACAGCCCCTCCCCCATCCTCTGGCTTTTTACCAATCACAATTTCGCTTGGACTGGGATTATCCCTAATTACAAACCATATTTCATTCTGATAAGTGACTACATTTTTTCTGTAGTTGGTATGTCATTTTTCCAAGTGTCTCTAGCTTTGTCTTTCTGAAATCAGAGTGTGGCAGTGCCAACTGTGACCTGCAAGCTGACCCACAGGGTGAAGCAGACTTTGCTGTAGCTTTCCCCAGGGAGGGGGTGTGGGGTTGAGTCAGTGGGACAACTGTCTCATCACATACCAGTGACCCTATCCGGTCACTTGGAAGTACACAGCCTGTCTCAAAATGTTGCACATGAAGTGTCCTTCTCCAGCTCAATGTCTGTGCAACCTTATCTGATGAACTAGAGAGTGAAAAGAAGCAGATGATGACATCACCTGCGTGTAAGACGTGCATGCTCCTCTAGACCCTCCGGACAGGGACAGGGAGCTTGAAATGAGCTTGGCTAACAAACACAATTGGGCATTCATAATTGGGAAAAAATGCAGGTCAAATATGGTAAATCTGTGTAAGGACAAAGTTTTTAGGACATACCAAGTGATGATCGAATCGGTGTTGTGAGAAAAGATTAGAGAATATAATTCTTATACTTATGGCCCTGGAAAACTTTGACGTGATCACCAGGGCTGTCAACCTGAATGTTGGTAGTTTAAAGGTAGGTGGCCTTGTATTCACTCTCAGGGCTGTAGTTTTCAGAATCAATGTCGCGGGGCACATGCGTTCAGTCAATGGCACGGCATACGGGTGAACTGGGCATGGCTACTGAATGATGGTATTTTTGTGACTAGAGGCGAGATTATTATGGATTATGATGAGTATATTGGATTATGATAAATACATTATCAGTGGGTGTGTTGCATCTGAATTCACTCATAGCCAATCAAATTACGTCTTTTCATTTATTTTGAAAGCAGGGCACATTTGGTGCATTTGGATAGATTTATGTGTGGATAAACGAAAATCACAAAAACGAGTTAATCCACTACCAAAATTGTCTTTATTCATAAATGCCAGAATACTGATAATCATAATGAGTTTACATAATCATAGCCTACCCTGCTATTTACAGTTTAGTAGCCTACAGTGAGTGGTCAATATCTCTTTTATGTGATGAAACAAGTTTCACTTTCCATTCGTAAGTTACTTCAACCTACTAAATTATTTTCATTTTCACATTTGTTTGCAGATAAATTTGAGTGTAAATAGGGCAGGGCAACTTGTTAGACTCAGTGCGCAGGTGGGCCGCTCCTTTGTGCCTCATGATGAACTCGATCCAGAAGAAGGCACTGTCCAGTGGGGGGAGGGGTTTGTCTCGGTGGAGTCTGGAGAGACGCTTCATATTTCTTTGATATGAGGGATCCTGGAGTATATTTTGCAAGGCCTGCAGGAAACTCTGGCTGGTAAGCTTAGTCACATCCAGAACTTTAGCTGCCCCTCGAACCTCCAACCTCAACAGGTTCTAAAACTGGTCAAAAAACAACGGCATGCCAAGCACTGGTACGCCATGGTAGATAGCCTCATAAATTCCATTAGTACCTCCATGGGCCACAAAGACATTGACCTTAGGATGACCCAGAAGGTCATTCTGGGGTATCCACTTCACCAACAGTGTGTTGTTCCCCAGGTTCTGGGACTGCTCCCCAATGTGCCTCCAGATTACTTTCTGGGGGATCTGGGCAAATGCTGCAGCAATCTCAGATGTAATGTCAGTGGGCAAACCTTTAACTAGTGTCCCCAGTGACATGATAACTACCCCATGGTCTCCAGAGCTCTGCACAAACTCATCCAGGTCTGATGGCAGGGCCTTGGCTGGCCTACACTGGAACCCTCCAATATAGACGATATTAGGCATTGTAGGGCAGGGAAACTCAAAGACAAAATCCACCCTCATAAGCCAAATGTCGATAGACTGAAGGAGATGATAAAAGTTGATATTTGGTCCAAAGTACTGAGTACACAGTCTGTTTTAATGTGGACTAACTACAAATGTATCAATGCAGATGTTGAGGAAGTAGTGGAACATATTTTTTGTTCTTTGAGTGAAGTTCATTTTATCTGGGACTGTACACCTAGAAGTTGGAACCTATGAGACTGGGGAAGGTGCAACTATAAAATGTCCCTCCCCACTGGTAATCCAGCGAACATTGAAGACTGTGGGGAGCTGCAGTTGGTGTGCTACCAGGACCCCCCCTGGCAGACCTGGGTCCATAAGAACCAGGTCAAACTGGGTATCCTGGAGGCTCTGCATGAGCTGTTGGTTCTTGAACATCTCCACTACAAGCTGATTAGCTTGCCTGTGAATCTCTGACAGTGCAGTGAGCATTTCCCAATAGAAGGAGATGAATGTCAGGACTGATGCCCCTCTCTGCTGGATCTCCAGAATTTTGCTGAGAAAGGACACAAAGAAGTCCTGGTTCTCAATGTTTATGTCTGGAAGAGGGACAGTGATGGAGGTGTAGTGGGGCGACATCTCCTTGACATGCCAGCTGCTTGTAGACCGTACTACAGTGATGTTGTGATTCCTGGTATGGAGTCCCTCAATTAAGAGATTCATATTCACCCAGTGGCTGCCATCCATTGGGAACACCAGGATCTTCCCCGCATAGGAACCCAGGGCATTAACAAGGACAGAGATGATAAGGGCCACAAATTTGCCAACTGGCATGTTTCTCATGGCTTCCCTCTGTATGAAACATAAGAACATATACCTAAACCACTTCTCCTTGTTAGACATTAACTGAAAGCTAAAACATTTCACTGAATGTTGCATATAGATTTCATAATAAATTCATATAAAATACTTCATACACATTTTATACAAATGGCTTTTAATTTTCAAAATACCCCACTCTTTAAGAGCTACATTTACAATGACAGCTGAATGAGTAGCTATCATCCTTTTAAGAGTAGCCATCATCTGTTATCTTTTTAACCTCTTAGTGCAAAGCCCCTAGCTGAACTCAGACATTCAGTGCTATTGCAACCAAAGTACCAGTTAAAAACAGAAAACAAACGCTTTGTTTTAGTTTCATTAGTAAACGATACACGACAACTATGCCGAATACAGAGTTTCGCAGTGCCACCATTGTCGCTCTGGTCGTTCATTTAACACGCACCCTCGCCCTACAGTCTGATCTGCAACTACACCCCCGACCCAAGACATAATGGACAATATTGTCTATCTGGGCTTTCATAAAAATATTACTTCACCATTCAAAAATCGTATTCAGTCATAGCAACAAGATAAACCTGACATTAGCCCTAAGATATGGCAATACAGCAGTGAAATAACAAAATAACAAAATATACGAGACAAACGTTTTTTTTTTTTAATTATACCATGTCATTCTACAGTCAATATTTGGGACTAAATATTGAATAAATATACAACCTTACCATTGGTTTTACATGTAGAGATGTTCCTTTTGAGGCTGAGTGGTCATATATTATCTTGGGCAACCTTTTGTGTAATATACACGCATTTGTGATGCCTGGGTACCTTCCAAAATAGCTGTGAATAATACCACAAGTGTTGTTCATGGCGTTGTCGCCCTTTTTAGTACAGCCTGGCTTGATTGACAATTCATTTATTCAGTAGGTGAGAGTATAAGCTTTCTAACGATGTATAACATGTCTAATTTTGCTTTTGGAATAGCATTTTACAGGTCAGCGTATCCAAAAATTTTCTTATCATCACATTCACTCTGCGGTAGCAGTAAAAGACGTTGCACCTAATGAAACGTTGTCAACGATTTTTGGTAATTTCTTGGAAAATACTATTATTATTGAGGACTTCTGGGCATAGCTAAGCCATACGTTTGCTGATAGACCTATCGGACATCGTTTTCTGGAGCAAAACAGAAGCGGATAGAACTGTCATTGATTTACTGTCTCTGTCTTTACCTACTGAACATAGATAAAATTTCATCATTGCTATGTAAGTATTACTGCTCAAAATATTTCAGTTAAATACGTTATTTTTTGAAACTGAGTGTCTTTAAATAGGTTAGTGGTATTATATAATGTGGATATTTCACACACTGTAATGTAAGCATTAGTTAGTAGTGTAATAGTTTTTGTGATAAATGCAACAGTGATGACCACAGTGTTGGAACATTGCCAAAATATGGTGGGCTGTTGAAAATTGTTTTCATATTGTCCCATCCCCATAAACATACGAGAGTACAGAGTAAAGAAATACATACAGTTAATTGTTACACATTTAGGTACTGTACAGCATTGTGTGACAATATTTTTGCATTATGTTTAAATCTGATATAAATGTTAAACCCTTAAACGTTCATAAGCGGCTCATTTATATGCTTTACAATGGACAAAAAGCATTATATTACTTTTCGGGGAGATTTTGGATGTTTCTGGACCCCTAGCTATTTTAGACCACTGTACTGACAGAAAGCTTGTAATTCCCACTTGAAAATGATGCAACAGTGAGTTTCTTGAGTAAAAACAGTTGATTTGTAGTGAAATACATGAATATGTTGTGATTTACAGCAATGCATAATTTAGACATTTTGGGTATATTTGGAGACACTGGGTACACTGCTTAGTTTTTGCTTCATAGATCTTTAGTAGTTCTACATATCCACCCTTAGATTTTATGAACTTGTAGAAGTTTTTGATCCAGGACATGTATACTTTAACCTGCTAATATATGCAATCTCCCAGTATTTCATTGCAAACTAAAAAAAGAGCAAATTCATTTTAGATTTTTTTCCTAGACAATTGCATTTGTGGCACTTTATTTCTTCCAAAATTTAATATAAAGTAATTTCACATTTGGAGTTATAAAGCTTTAAATAGGGTACCCCTTAAATGGGCAAGGATTGGCCAGATTTGGCATGTGCGCTAAGGGGTTAAGCAGAAGAAAATCAAGCAAAAGAGAGCGGAATACTTTGTGACCATTTTCATCTTCAGAATAGTTTTATCTGCATAATGTATCAGGCTACACAAGTATGTAAGGTGTTGAGCCAGTAAAGACCCTGATTTTTAAGAATTATTTATTTACTATGAAAAAAGCATAGCATTAAATTTACTACTATAGAAGGTCAGAGGGGCATGAATGCAGGTGGTGGTGGTCGGTGATATTAGGATACACAAAAGTAGTTCCAGTAGCAAGCCTTAGCTTTAGCTTATATCATTACATTTTCCACATGAGAGAACTTACATCGAATGCTCTTAAGCTCGGAAACTGCTAGCACAAACGGAGCTGTGGTGTGAAACCTTATGGAAGGCTAACAGCAGAAAAGAAAGCAATGGGCAGATTTTTGCGGTCCGAACTACAGGAGTGAGCCATAAATATGTCATGTGGCCAGTCTGGCCACTCTAGCTAGGAAACAAACTTTCTGTTCATGAAGGTCTGAGGGGGAAAAACAACCTTGCGCGACAGAGTACCCCCAGTATCACACAGCTTCCTACAGGCCTTACTTTTTTACTTTTTCAGAAAAATATTTCCATCATTACATATTGTGCATGTATAAGAATGCGATGTTGTTTAAAAAGTCGAAACAAAAAAAAACTGTACCTTGAGTCACCAGATTCACAATAGTTGTGCTTTTAGCCCCTTTAGCTTAGCAGACCCAGCCACTTTCGCTGAACAGGATTTGTTCTCCAAGCCTGAGCAATCATTGTGGAACGTGAGGGAGATACTGTAACACAAAGGGAAACAAACTTGCACTTCAAAATGGTGCACGGCAAGCCATTAGCCAGTGACTGCCTCCATACCAAGGCTAATGTCCGCCCACAGGTTCATCCCTTTTTCCCCCTCAACCCAAAAAGCAGAGCAAACATTTCCTCACTCAGGGCCCAGGAGAAATACAGATGGTCAGGACAGGATTAAAAGCTAAGCTGCAAAAACCTGATGCTGGAGGAGTTTAGGAGTGAAGGATTCCTCTTACCACAATAAATAAATTAAATCCTAATTTCTTTTCCTTCCCCCATGACTGAGAAATGCATACTCTTCTGAATGTGGGAAAAGCGCATATATGAGAAATATCAAATGAAGATGGAAGAACACAAACTTACGTACTGTCTGTTGGGAAAAATATTTCTTATATATTCTAAACATGCACAATCGTGATGCTCAACAATAAGATTTCTTTTCCTGAATCAATGTAGCAGGGCGCATGAGTGCAGTCAACAGTGCGGTATTGATACAGTGGGCGTGGCTGCTGAATGTTGGTATTTTCATGACTAGAGGCAAGGAGTGCACAGCTCAAAGAGTGTGGCGTGTCGACAATGGGCCAGATTATGATGAATATATTATCAGTGGGTGTATTGCAGCTGAATTCACTCATAACTAATCAATTGACCTCTTTTCATTCCCTTTAGGACCACGGTGCAAAGCACCCAGGCATACTGTCAATTTCCATGGTCTACTACTGCCATCCAGACATCTATTTGCATTGGTATCACTAAAAAATGTACACTGCCCCTCTAATAATGCCTTTATTTCTCAACATAAGGTCTAAAATTGCAAATTAAACTTGTACCAAGTGCTTAATGAGTACACATTGGCCGATACCTAATAATATTGCGTGCTGCTGTCCATAATTTTTAAAAGTAAAATCCAACCGTTTATTTTTTGAGACCAGAATGTTAATAATCATAATGAGATGTGCAAAGCATAGCCTCGACTACTATTTACAGTTCTGTAGCTCACAGTGAAGAGTCCATTTCTTTTCTATGAGATTAGAAGCAGTATTTTAACATGTTTCTATCCCGATAGTTAGGTTACGCCATCTAACCAGCTAACCCATAGTGAATGCCAGACCAACATGGTACAATGTGAAGCCATCCATCCATCCATCCATTATCTATACCCACTTATCCTGAGCAGGGTTGCAGGGGTTGCTGGAGCCTATCCCAGCATGCATTGGGTGAGAGGCAGGAATAAACCCTGGACAGGCCGCCAATCTATCGCAGGGCCAATGTGAAGCCAGTTCAAGCAAAAAATTATAGATTGTCCAAAAGAAACAGACACTTCAGCAACACACCTGCTTTGTTTGCCATATAGGAGCTAGCCAGTTGGAGCAGGCAATGCAATTGAGTTAGAGATAACTAACTGGGTATATGAGACTGAATACAAGTGCCAAGTTTATGCCCACCTTGCACAAGTGCTGTACATATATGCATTGTTGACACCGCAGGTATAACAGGGGCAGGCCACAATCATCTTGATACTTTCCTCCTGTGTCACTAGGTAATTGGCATCACAGATTAGCTGAATGTTAATGGAGCGGACCCCCTTTCGATTTACACAGGTGTGTGCTTGGGTAGAAGGAGCACGCAGTTGTACATGTCTGCAATTGATGGTACCCATAACCCTGGGAAATCCACATTTGCTCCGACATTCTAGCTTAGTTTTGAGCTGGCAATCAGAGGATGAAGGAAACTGGCATGTTGGATTAGAGTTGAACAAACTGCATGAATAGCTGAATCGACATTACTCTGGCTCACAATAGCCACCAAACTCATAGTAAGCTGGAATAAATCAGTGGTTAGAAAGGCAAGGACCACTGTTACAGTACTTTGAGTGCAATTGGGAGCATTCAGGAACCTTCCGTGTTGCCCTTGTTGTCATCTGCAAATATTCCACAGACCTTCTGCAGCACTGCATGGAATGGATGCAGCATTTTTTGGCACTCCTCCTCAGTCAGGTCACAGAAGGTATGCCAATGCTTAAAAATCCAGGTTTTATAAATTCTGCACCTGTGGCCGGTAATTATGTACTCCATTATTCTTGCAAATTGAAATCAAGAATAATGTATGACCAAAGAAATCGCACCTTTTTCTGTCTTATCAAACAGACTAATCCTTGTCCTGAGGAATTTGGCAAATCTTCCACCATTTTTATATTATGCCTGATACTGATACATATGGAGGTGTAACCTGCCTAATTGGTCATTTGTTAAGCATTTTATGAAGATAACTTTTTTATATTCACATTAATTTTTTACTTGGTGCATCATGGTGTACATACACTACAGACACATAATTTTAATTAAAAGTTCAAGTTGCGTTTATTGTCATTCTTCTCATTACCAATGGGTGTAAGTAAAAGTATGGAATACAGTACCCCTGAGACCAATGTTCAGTATATGAACACCCATAATCCAATAAAAACCTAAATAAATATGGGAATTAAACTGATAAAAAAGAAAAACACAATGGATAATAAATTGAAAGTATGCATTTTATTTTTGCTTATGGGATTTATATCAAAGTAAAATTGGACAGCATATGATCCACAAAAAAGTTGATTGACTTTTGAATAGTCTGTGATCATGCACTCATTGCATGGGAAAGCCCCAAAATTAACATTCTGCCCTACACTGGGTTGTGATTTTGCGCTTTACGCCTAGTCTGAGCAGGCGGGTGGCGATAGTGCAAAGTGCAGACCATGCTGACCAAAAAATTGCAATAAGCTGCACTAGAATTGTGGTCCATGGCTCAGTCTTGACTGACAACCCCCACCAGCTCCTCCTACTTTGGTGCAAGGCGAGTCAGGAAATTACCTAAAGGTTCTAGTGCATCACAAGCCACAATGAAAATACCACTTTTCCAGGGCTACAGCTCGCAACACGCCATGCGTCGGCCAGAAAAATAGAGCCCTGAGTGTTCTTTAATGCTAAAAAGATTATGTGACACTCTTCTGTGTAGGTGCCAACAAAGTGAAATATGGATGTACATGGATGTGAGAGCATTTACCCCCAGGGGCTTCGAGCATTGTTGGAAGACGTTGCATTTTAAGAAATGGCGCTCTCTTTGTTCAATTTGACGAGAATCAGTCTGACTTTATCCAGTGGTTTTAGAAGGCAGAATTCATCATACTATAAACTCAAGCAGTTGATGATGAGTGCATATTAGATACTGGCAGAACAGATTCACTGCACAGACAAAAAAATAAACAATCGATGTCTTCAATTCAATCAATTCAACAAAGTAGCAGAAATCCTTGTATAATAGTTCTGCCTTGACCAACTGAAACAGAAAACACAGTTCATTCAACTAGCCCATAAATTTCTGAAGGCAATCAGCATTTTTACCCAAAACAAGTTTGCAATCAGAATGTAGCAAACCTCCCACATGATTCAAAGGATGGAAGGCCAGAAGGCGATTGTCATTACTATTTCTGTTGATGCCGAGAGCAATGTACCTTCTTTCGGGAAGTTTTAAAAATATGAACATTCCATGAAAGAAGAAACAGTAGAACAGTTTAGAGATTTAGAGCTTTGGGGTTTTTCTTTACTTGAATGTGTGAATTGTGTGTGAGCTTTTATTTATTGCCTATTTTACATTTTTTCCTTACAATTTTTAAAACTGCTTTAAATCAATACTGCATCCCCTGAAAGACCACTCATTTTTAAATGTAAACTTGTGAACATTAAAAAATTGCTGCATTGTATAATACACTTAACAACATGTGACCAACATAAACTTTGCATTGTCATTCTACTCATGTACCTTATTGAGTGATATTATAATGATTAATTGATGGTTTCCACAATTATTTAATTGCTTGTTTGACTTGTGGCTTGAAACAGAGACTATATTTTGTATGCATATCAGCGGAGGGCTGAATGCATACAAAATAAAAGCCCATATTTTTCTAGAGGCTACTTACACAATGTTATTCTTTGAAGGGATGAATATAATAGGTTCTTCATGTATTATCATTTAGAATTACTGCCTGAAAGGGTTAATCATGGAAGCGTACTTTAATGAGGGTTGCATAACTGTGTTGGTGAATATATTTTGGGAGAGCCAAGTCATGGATGGATTTTAGTTCACACTTTTATATTTATCACCTTCATTTATCTGTTTTTTCAAGTAACCTTTTCACACCACACCACATTAAAGCAAGCCCCCAATAGAGAGACACAAACAAGAAAAAAGGTTTAAATGGAGCAAAAGACATGCAGTATTTAAGTACAGAAGCAGGGCTCATTAGATAATGGCTGTGTGGATCTCCTTAGTCAAAAGGGCTGCATATAGTTGGAAAGGGTTTCGCCATCCTAAATGATGTCCTTTCGGCATCACTTTCACTCACCATGTTTCCCCACATTTTTATATAATTATGGTAGCTACACACAAATGCATTTTTTTTATGACTGGGCACTATTCCGTGTGCTTTCTTGCAATCTGTCTAATTATAGCATTGGTTAAATATATTTCTTGGTTGTCATGGGGACAGAGAATTTACCAAAGTGATGGTGACTATCATTTTATTTTCTGCACTGAGTCAACGTAGGAGGTGAGCATGTAGTCTGCAAACATACGCGACAGTGATGTTTCTAAATCTGTAAAGGAAGGCAATACCCAAACTGAACGTATCTGCATATAAAAGACAGCCATCAAGGACATGATTCATTGCTCAACGTATTCATGTCCTTTTGGATTTAATCGGCTCACATCAAAGAAGCAGGTTGCGTGATGTTGCTTTGAATGTTGAGACATGGATATCACCATCAGCCCCCTTGCCCAATCCATAGGAATCTATGATGCCTTAACATCTGGAGAACAAGTCAGCATTAGTGCAGCACCAGCCTTCAGCAGATTACTTGTGTGTGCTGCAGATGTGTAATTAAAATATATGTCATAGATGCAAAGGTCTAAGCATGATCTATAAGAGGATTATAGCCAAGAAATAAGTATTGCAAAATCATATGTGTGCTCTGTGTCTGGTGGACGACATACACTTTCAGGTTGGAAAAACAAGGTTTTTACAGAATAAATTTTACTTATTTATTGACTTATTTATTTATTTTGCCATTTTAGGATGCTGGCTCTGTATGAGTGTTTCTCTGATTGCCATCAGATTTCTGATAGATGACTCCCATTCAAAGCCTGGCTCTGATGTTCAGTCAGCATGGATTCAGCCACTTAGCCCAACCCGGAAACAAGGGAAACAGTAATGCAGTAATCCCAGCACTGCACAGGTTCAATTGTAAATATGAAAATATAGATATGCGGTTATTTTTGGAATATGTGCTTGTGTGTTCTTTATTGGTAAGACTAGGTGTATGGTAGATGACAGTTGAAAGGGTTGCTTGAGGATGATCAGACTCATAGTACAGTACAGCAGACAGCTAATAAACAGAATTGGAGACACTGAGATATTATTAAACCCTGATTTATAGCCTCCCTGCTTTGTGACCCAATTGGGCGACAGATGTGGGGTTGCTGTATAGAGTACGTGCCAAGATGCTAAGCCCCTGGGCAGCAAAAGCTAAAGGAACAAGGAATAAATGAGGTAAAACTTGTAGCGAGGCCAAATTAAATTACAGCCGGTGGTGTTAAAAGTTTTTCCTCCAACATTTTATCTCTACTGTTACACAACTCGTAGTTCCAAGAAATTGGAACAAATTATTAGGGCTCTGTCTATAATATTCAAAACAAGAGAACACATCTCTCAAACTATATGAGGCAATAATAGGTTTTTAACTGTTGTATCAGTTATTAAAAGCATGTGTCTCGGGTTATCATCATATGTGAACCAGGAATGTGACTTAAAACATACTCCCGAACTAAGGCTAATAGATTAGACATAAACATTAAGTTACTCAAGAAACAGCTATTTATTATTGAGTGAAGACATGCAATAATATCAGATACAAGTGTAAGGCCATATTTACCACCTTGGTTTTGTTTATTTCATGCACCTGATATTACAAGTCTTTAATATTAACAAAAGTATGTAAGAAGCACAGAATTATGAGGATGGGGTGTGGCACAGTGGGTAAGGAACTGGGCTTATAACCGAAAGGTCGCCGGTTCGATTCCCGGGTAAGGACACTGCCGTTGTACCCTTGAGCAAGGTACTTAACCTGCATTGCTTCAGTATATATATCCAGCTGTATAAATGGATACAATGTAAAAATGCTATGTAAAAAGTTGTGTAAGTCGCTCTGGATAAGAGCGTCTGCTAAATGCCTGTAATGTAATGTAATGTAATGTAATTATAAACTGTTTACTAGCAATAACATGACTTAAAGAGTGATATTGAGATTGTAATATACCTGGGTAATGGAACATAGATCATCATTGTATTTTTACAGTGAGGGATCTCAGGAATAGTAGTGTTGTAGAATACTACATTATATGCAATAATAATGGTGCTTACCGTCAGTTAGTATTTCCTCTATGGTGTTACTCTCCAAGTGATATTGTCACATAACATATTTATGATGTCTTAGATATAATTTTTTCTAAAGAAGAGAGAATGATATGAACAGCCACTCAGTATTTCTGACAAACTGTAGTAATTAACAGAGAATGAACAGTTTGAACATTATCACAGCCCCCAGTTTCAATATTTACTCACGAAGAGTGACTGTTTATTCAAAGAACCACAAGAAGAGTGCACTTGGCAAATATCCCACTGTCAGCACTGTAATCCTTGTGGTTCTGAATGAAGTAGGCTGGAAGATTGCTCCATAGGCCTTTAGGGTGAAGCATCCTCTCAGTGTGGCATTTATTAGTGTGACACCAGCTCCACCACAAACAATCAGCAGCTGCCATTTATCTGCTTATCAGTCCCCAGGGCTCAATTGTTGCTGCTGAAATGAGCCCGGTCCATATTCCCGCAAGAAAAATGTAAATAGTTGAACTGCGTAATGGCCTTCAGATGAATCCTGGTCGTTTGCTTATGTTTTTAAATCAGGATTTCTCGGTTTTTAAATCAGTGACAGAAATCGGTGCTTTTGACAAGTTATATTTTTTGAGAGGCGTAGTCTGACTCACAGGATATAGACTGTGGGTATAAGCCTGCCATTGGCCGACTATTTCAGTCGGAATTCTCCTTCCCTTCCGCTATCTGCGTGTTACCGTTTTCAAGGGCACCGTCGCTGCATCCTGGGCTTAGTGCCGCCCAAGACGATTGTGATTGGTTTAAAGAAACAAGTTATATTTTTTGAGAGGTGTAGTCTGACTCACAGGATATAGACTGTGGGTATAAGCCTGCCATTGGCCGACTATTTCAGTCGAAATTCTCCTTCCCTTCCGCTATCTGTGTGTTACCATTTTCAAGGGCACCGTCGCTGCATCCTGGGCTTAGCGCCGCCCAAGGCGATTGTGATTGGTTTAAAGAAATACAAACAACCCAGAGCGTTTTTTTCCCCTATACCCAGAATGATAATGGCTTGAGCCAGACCTTTCTACAATTGCTGACACAGCACTGAAACAAAGTGTGGAGATAGGTCTGGCTATGCGAGACTATATGAGGCGTAATGGGTGTATGCCTAAGCCATATTGATATTTCCCCACAAAAATATCTTCATCACAGTTTAAATGAGGTCACATACTCATTTTACTATTTTTTTATATTATTAGTTTTATTTATTTACCTAAGCCACATATCCTCAAATAGTTTAACCACAGGTACTGAATAGATAAGGCAGTTTAACTTGTTGAAAAAAAGTGAGAGCTCCGAATTCATTGACTGATACGAATAAAAATCTTATGTGACTGTTTGAAATTACTGGATCATGGGAATACGTAATAGTTCCATCCATTGAGGGGTTTAGGAAGTGTTGTTGTCCTCACTGTCCTCTCATTCACCTCTCCCAAAATGAATCAAACAGGATGAGTCCACCTATAATGCTAGATCATGTAAGCCCTTAACACATGGTTAATTGGACTCATCAAGCCTGAAAACTGATCCAAAGGATTGAGATGGAAGATCTCAGGCAGCTTGGCTGCTTATCCTGGGGCTTAGTCCCCAAACTACGAAGGACAGCGGAGTCTTTCTTAGACTTCTGTGTTTATTAGACTGGATTTCACAATACTGCTGCTGGATTATTGAAAGCAGTCACAGGTGAGATTTCTAGTTGAGTAAATGCTATGTGAGCCAACAGCTCTCGCAGTTCAGGGTGTCAAGCAGACAGCCTGCCAGAAGCAGAAAATGACACTCCCTGACTGTTGTCAAGGTAATGGATTCGCCGGCTGCGCTTTCTTATGCAACCGAGTTCCTAAGCGGCTGTTTGTTGCCGCTCAAATCTCCCGTCTCTCTTGCTGGCTGACACTGCTCTCAAATCCCCACCAGATTACATCCTGTTGGAGACGACCAATTAAAGCATTCGGTCAATGATTTTGCAATCTCCGATTTTCCTTTGTTGTGTACTTCTTGCCCATTCACTGGTTGAGGAAGCAAGCTCCTGGGATTTCAACGTCCATCTGCTCTGTTTAATACCCCAGTATCCAGACTATTTTTTCCTTTAATCAAAGAAATATGCCTTTATTCATCTATCGCAGAGTCTTGAGCACTAATTGCTGCCTCTCTTCTCAGTTGCTTCATTTGGGATCCTCCTCACATCCAACTCTGGAATCATGCAGTGGGCTTCTTTATCCTGGTGCACAGTGCCATATATTAACCCCTTCATGCAGATGCCAAATCTGGCCATTCATTTAGGCAGTGTTCTATTTATGGTTTTATAACTCCATATGTGAACACCACAGAAAATGGCTCAAATGAAGCAAGGCACTTGTGCCATTTACAATAGTAACTTAGATTAGTTTATATTCATATTTTAGGTGGGAAAAAAGTGCCACACTTGGCGAAAATGCACAGATTAAATTGTTCTCCTTTAATCTGAAATGAAATACTGAGAGCCACGTTTCCTGGATTATAAAATCCTTGATCACGTGTGCAAGGGTGATATGCTGAACTACTAAAGACATACAAAGCAAAAAGTAAGCAGTGTCCCTGGTGTCTTCAAATCTATCCAAAATGGCTAAATTGTGCGTTGCTGTACATCATAACATAATTATGTATTTCACTACAAATCAACCATCGTGACTCATGAAACTCACTTTTCCATCTTTTCATGGGTATATGGGTCTAAGATATCTAGACACCAAAAACCTATCCAAAAACCTCTCATAAAATGAATAAAATGCTTTTTGTCCATTACGAAGTATATCAATTTGATGGTTTAAGATGTAGTATTGAAATCTCTTTGAAAAATAATGCAAAGGTATTGTGACACCTTTTTTTTATATTTTGTTCTGTACTCTACTGTATGTAGAGTAAAACAAATGTTACTATTTATGATCACTCCAAGGGAAATTTCACATTCATCTAGCACATATCAGCAAACAGTAAATTTGTATTATTTCCCATGTCCTAATTGACAGTACAGCCCATGGAGATAACCCACATTATTTAGAGTAAGATTACAATAAAAAAAATATTCCACCAGCAGAAAAATGTTGTCGATGTTCTAGTTTCACTGTAAACCAGTGCATGAAATATAACACATGACTGAACCACTATGTCTGCTTATACTACAGTATGTGAAATGCCTACATTAAAGAATAGCACAAACCTCTTGAAAAACACTGAATTTAATTGTGGGTGATATGAACAAAGCAGGCCACTATAAGCTACTGCCCAAGGTATACTAGTAATGGCCCTATACTAACATCTGTTAGTTAGCCCCAGTACAATTACGCTGAGCATTATTAGCTCACTAGACTTTATGCTTCCTCCTCCTCTTCTGACCCATTCTCCAAATCCATGCCAGCATGGTGAAAATGCTTTTTTTTTTGCTTTAGGCATGCTGAGGAGTTGGCAACATTAGTAAAATCTTCCAAAAACCAAAGGACAACAACAAATGCACCTCAAAAGAAAAGTGTAGGACATTATTGTTTACGCTCCCAGCAACTATTCTTCCTTTCCGTCCCCCAAAGCCTGCACAGAATTGGGAAAAGGAGCTTTTATGTATGCTGCTCCGTTCGCTTTGAATATGTTGCAGAAGGTTTTAAATCTCCAGGAGCAGGTCTTACCAGGAGCTTTTAAGTCTAGGGTGAGGGATTTGGAGGCAGGTACAACAGGCTGTTGATGTTTTGTGTAAACTTGCTTCTGTGTGATCTTGTACTAGAATGATGGCTTTCTAATTTTTGCTACTGTGATTTTCTTTTGCCTGTTTTTTTGCCTTATCGTCTATAATCTTTATTGTCTATAACTTGTTTTATATTGTCCATCTGCAAACATGTTATATGTACTGCTGCCTGTCTTGGCCAGGGCACTCTTGAAAAAGAGTTTTTAAATCTCAGTGACGGTTTCCTGGTTAAATAAATGTTCAATGAACATGGTCAACCTACTTGACAATGGTGTCATTTACAGAGTTTGTTATTTCATAGCTTGGTTTCAGGAGCACTGAATGTCTGAGTTGAGCACTCTCAGGATGCCGCCATCCTGGCCACTAGGGGGTTTGCATGAAGGGGCTAAAATGAATTATATTTGTTTGGTATATCTCAGCACTGCATGAGAAAAGAGTGGAGTTCTTCTTTGCCTGTAAGTAAAGAAGAAGCATTTTGTAATAGTGGTAATGTTACCATTCCGTTGTGGATTTCAAGGTTGGAGATACCCAAGGAGAGACTATTAAATTTAAGTTAAATGGGGTGCCTATTACAGCAGTCTCCTACTGGATGTGAAAATGGCATCTTGGACTCTGTGGATTTTGGACTGAATGGAGTGCCTTGCACGGATGATTGGAAAGGAACAGGTGATATAGGGCAGATCATGCGGGGACAGTTCTGTCAATTAGGACCAGCCGGGCAGCTCTTTGCATCATTTAGAACCAGGCCTAGCCATTTAGAACCAGGAGGGCTAAATATAGGTGTCTTGAAAATGCAGCATATCCATGATTCTGCACCCTGGGGAATGGCTTATGCAAGATGAGTATGCAAGTATGTGTGAAGCTTCAGATTGCCTGTTCATGTGTGTGAATGCTGCAAGACAAAATATGCATGGGTGTTAGGCTGTGTGTTATACATTGCGAGTCATCATCTAGCAGACCTTAAATTTCCCAGGTCTCCCATATACAAACTTACTGACCGGGCAGTTTTCTGGCCTTCGCTGTCCTGGATATATAGACTGTAGCCTGCTGTCCTGACATTTGGAGGTCATTGCATTAGCTGTAGATCTCCCCACCTCGTCTCCTTATCCGACAGCTGCTGTTAAAGAGACATGCCAAGTTATTTTTGCCCCATTGCCAGGTTTCCCGTGGATTTATAAAATACGGAACTTGGATTTTCTCCCATTCCATGTTTTGTTCCATGGCTGTGCAGTAAGCAAGAAATTTTATCAGGTATGGACTGTTGTATGATATGTCCCATTATATACCTGTTAATTGCACCTGGGCATAGTTGATATGGGGTTAGGAGAGAAACCACATTAGACCTGTAGTCCCTGCATAATGACTTCGCTCACCTCAAAAATTGTGAATGGCAGGTGAAGGTAGGGTATTTGCTGTAAGAAAAGTGAAATCTCTTGTACTTGGTTGTACATGGATGATTTCATTCGTATGTTGATGGCAGAATTGCTGCAATCATGCAGAATGTATGTATATTGACAAAAACATTTGCAACAATCACTTCAAGTGGATTTTCCTACAATGCGCTATAGAGGATTAACATCAAACTAAAAGCTAGCTTTGTAGGGGTAGTTGATGTTTGTGGCTTCATTTGGTAAACAAATGGCAAGCACTAATGGGGTCTGGCATTACCATTTTCAAAAGCAAACTCAGTTTGTAATTGTCTGTTCACATTGTTTGCAACCATGAGACATAGAGCAGCCAAGCACAAGGAGGAGCTTCAATTACCTCTCAACTGAATGAATGCAACCAAATGAGATGCCTTCCCATTGTATTTCACAGACAATTTGAACATCTTCCATTCGAAAACAAACAGAAATTTGTCTACTGAGCTTGAAAGGAAAGAATAAATCCAGTCATGTTTTTTTCCGCACACAAACGGTACCCACACTAGTCTCAACAATGTATGTTCACACAGTCTCTCTCTCTCTTTCTCTCTCTCTCTCTCTTTCTGTCTGTCTTACACCCCCAAACCCCCCTCCCCCCCACCCCCCACCCACACACACACCCAAAAAGAATAATAATTCAGTGAGCACGACTCAAGATGAGCTTGAGGTGGTGGAGCTTTGTGATTTGATTTTTAATTTTTCAAAATTGAATTAGCTAGTGAGAGTGAGAGAGGAAGGGGAGAGAGGACTGATTTGGAAATATCTTGCCTGTTAAGTGTGATTTTATTATCGACTGACAATAACCATGACAACATTAAAATTGTACATTTTGGAATACTTATTGTTTAGCCTCGTGTTCAGTGCTGTCACAATTGACTTGAACTGTGAAAGAAATGCTGGAAATTTAATTTTGGGCACAACCAATGGAAATACACATGAGCACTGTAACAATGGCATGCTAATTACCACAATGAAAACTACACAAACATCCTCATATATGCTTCTTATTAATATTTTATGGAGAGACTTGAGACATGAATTTGTGTACCCAATACACAAAGTGAAAATTATACAGCTGATGTACATGTCAGAATTTTTATCATTGACATTCTGAATGCAATAAAGCAATCATTACAGAATGATATTATAATAGATATTGCTTATGTTTCCTCCATAGCTAGTAGATTTATAAATGCGTTAATTTGTCTGTCACCCTTGGATATCTTAACACCACACTCAGGGCTTCAGCTATAAATTCTTGGATCCCAAATATACAATATGCAAAATATATTGGTAGGGCCCTCACCATGTATTTTGTAACAAATTAAAAGTAGTTACTCCCGGTAGCCGAGCTCCCCTCGGACCTGGGCCTGGGGCAAAGTGTTCCAGTTGTCCCATCCTATCGGTGGCCCTGACCACACTGATATGCTCATGTTGACCTGAAACAGGGCTGACAGACCCCAGTGCTTAGGGGCCACTGTGACTGCTGGTGTTTGATGTTACAGCACTTAAATGATTTATTCAAGTTGCTGATTGTCTAGAGTCCACACACTTTGTTTTCTGAGAGAAATCACAAAACTTAGACACTGTGTTTGACATCCCTCTCCATCAATAAAATGTTGTAAATAGTTTATAATCTATGAATTAATGATTTATTAAACATTAGTATATAGACTGTAGTGTTACATCTGTTCAGGGCCAGGGCAAAAGTAAGATTATTTCCAGTAGAATGGCTGTAAGTTCCTAAAATATGAATAAAGCTATTTTAGTAGGGAACTGATTTCTCGTTGTCCTTTTGCCTTCCACAGACAGCAACTTCCTGCTGGGAAATGCACAGGGGCATCGTGGGTACCCTATCGTGTATTGCTCAGATGGCTTCTGCGAGCTCACAGGCTTTGTGCGCACTGAGGTCATGCAGAAGAACTGCAGCTGTCGCTTCCTGTATGGGGCGGAGACCAGTGAGCACGTAGCCATGCAGATGGAGAAAGCGCTGGAAGGGCGAGAAGAGTACCAGGCTGAGGTGAAGTTCTACAAGAAAAACGGTGAGGCAATCCATTCCAGGGGAATTAACCTTTGGTTGGTTACCATGTACAGTATGATCTTGCCAGTGGTTTTGACCTTGGGTGCATCCTCTGGATTCTTCTTAAAAATAATGTTTTTAATTTACTTTTTTAACTAACTTACAAAACAGGCTTTTTGAGTCTTTAGGAATGCTTTCAGGAGTTGATGAATGTCATGAGGGAAAGAAAATAGTCTGAGACAAGTAAAACTAGTACATGCTGCTCTCCTTAAAGAACTAATGGTACATTGTTGATGGGGGTCTGCTCCCTCCGGCATTAACATTTTGAACATTGTGAAGCGTTTACTCTTTCCCTTTGCCTTTTTTGCGTGGCTTAATCTGTAGCCGGTTGATTTGATGGCGAGGTACTGAAATCAGAGGGGACGTAGTAAAACTTGATAAACTGGACTATCTTAACTGACCCTCAACCTCTTAATCGACCCTCTTCTCCCCTGTAGACAAGCACTTGTAAAATAGTAATAGCGTGCGCACTTGAGAACATGGTGAAGTATGCGAGGTCTGCAGGGGAGACATGGGCTAGGGAGTTATATTCATCTGACAAGTTTTTAATGAGCTGCCAGAAGTTCAAACCAGGGCCGGTGCATATTGTGCATTCCCTACCTGCCGAGCTGTTCTGACAGGATCACTAATGAATCAGCCACAATCAATGCCAGCAATGCGTTCCTGGATTTCCACTAAGCAAAGAATGTTATTTGGACCCATGATAACATCATGGCTGCTTGTGTAATGACTGCTGCATGATGATTCTAATGGTTCTATGACACAGTGTGCTGGGCTTGTTGTATGGATTATCACGTGTGACAATTAAGGTGCAATTCCTCTCAAAATGTGAAAATGGATATATATTGTCATATTGTTCCTTCGCATTATGTAATTTCTTTTGTATTAGAAATCAGATGCTTTATTTCTGAACCAGAGAATATCAAACCCAGAGCCTGGTACATCACAATTTTGAAAAGTCATAGAAATATGAATGCCTCTGATGACCAAATAAGCTGAATATATTACTTCCATGAATGACATTGCTGATAATATACATACAGTATATACTCATACTGAACTGTGTCTACACTTGGTAAGGTTAGTTGTAATAGCACTCAAACATTAAACTTTGGAACTGAAATTGAGTACTGTAAAATGGCAAGTGTACACAGGACAGATACAAACACATTGTTTTGACAGGTTGTCTGGGATTGTATTAGGAGATTCAATCTAAAGGATGTGCATCACACCAAACAATATTTTAAGCTATCCACCAGTTTCTCTCTTCATGCACAGGCTATATGGCCCAGGCTACATGTCTGTGTATGTCATCACATTTCATTATACTACATTCATAGTGAGCTAGTTATGCTAACTTGATGGTTAGCTGACATCCTTTTAACACAAGCTGGGCTAGCACAAACTTTTTCAATGTTCAAAAATACACTTGACGCACCATTAGTGAACTCGAAGTTTAAATCATTGTATACCTGGCATGCTTTCCAATTGGCTGATTGGAGCTACTAATGCACAACGTGTTTCATCACAATTTACTTACTTTTCTTGTATGCTCCACAGTAACAATAGATTGCTCCACAGTAACAATTTTATTTCAACTCACAGGTGTTGGTTTTGATCACAATCCTTACTAGACAAGTGATTACAAAGGGAACACAGCACAGCAAAACCTTTGCTTGATGTTGATTGGCGATTGGATAATTAGCAGAGTTTTAACTAAATGACACATAATTGCGATACAAAGGTTGTTACAGAGGTTGTTTGACTGTCAATCCAATTTGGCAAGTAATGCATACAGAGTTTTCTTGAGTCACTTTCTAAGAAGGTGCAATAATGTAGGATGATTTCTGCTTACATCACCATCTGCTTACTTTCTGTCAAGCATTGTAGTCTATTTTGTCGAATAGCATCCTATGCTTTTGGACAATTGCCCTGCTTTAAGAGGCACAACCTCTGTTACCCACAAATTGCTTTGATTAAATGACTAAAAAGAGTTAAATTCTTAAAAGAATACATTTTCTATAAACTACAATCAAAATTGTGGAGGTATAGGTTACTTTGCAGGAGCTTTACACAGAGGTACAAACCATACAAGAAGTGTTAAGCAACCCGCATTGCATATAAAACCCATACATGTTAATGCATATTTCACATACATACATTTGACATACTGCCCATCCCTCTTATTATAGTGCAGAATTAATGTGTTTTGAAGTGTATAGGCCATAACATACGAGCAAATATTTTTGCCTTGAATAATAATGATATTCACAGAAATATTTCTGAGAAATCCATTTCAAACAATAATCCTTTTTCTCTTCAAGTTGCATTTGTTAACTGACAGAGATGTGTATTGTGACAAACTTTGTTGTAGAGCCATATAAGATATTTAGAGAATTGCCTGGGGTCATGATATTTCTCTGCATTTAGTTGAACAAAGAATATGCATAACAAAACTGCCCAAATTCAGGTAGTACTGAGGTGAATTTGAGGAAATGATGGGTAGCAGTGTGTAGCTACAACTGTATTGCAAGTGTGTGAGCTTTAAAATATGCATTTGGTAAGTGTAAGGAAAAAACACCAAAGCTGCTTAAATACACATTCTGTTCAGTTGCTCATTGTGTATTGGTACTCAAAACATTTCAAATGATTTATTTGAATAATGTTTTTAGCATTGCATTCTATTGTTTGTCTTTAAAATATTGCATGCAGTTACATAGTTACATAATCCATTTGGTCACTCGTATATAAGTATTTTCTAGTGTTAATGCCTGAAGAAACAATCTCAGAGGATTCTTGCAGACTAGAGTTTATGTGAAAATTGCAATGTGATTGGGGCATATTGAGGTTATCATAATTACCACATGAAATCCCTTAAGGTAGGAGTGAGCCTAGTTAGCTAAACAAGGTTCCATCATTGAAAAGTTACAGCATCGGTCAATCTGCTAACATTGGACTCATAACTGATGTTTCCTGATCAAACAAATGCAAGGATGTCTGGACAATAAGCACTGAAGTTCCTCTGAAAGTGAATTGAAAAATTCAGACTGACACAACTCACATGAAATACCAAAGAACCAAAAAGCAAAGAAATTACTAAAATAAAAAAGAGTTTTTGGACCCAACCAATTATTTTAATGTGCATTTATTCCAACTAAGTTGTTTTGCTAAAATAAATAGGTTGTTTGGTCATCAGAGACCCTCCGAATTGAACAGGATTGACCTTCTGAGAAAGAGAAATATCTCTTTTTAACAAACAGTAATGAGCAAGAGAGAGTTTATGTCCAGGCTTTAAAAAAAAAAAACTTTTTAGTTTACAAAAGCCATGTTGTGTAAAATAGAGAAAGAAAGAAGCTCTATCTATTCTTACATTTATTGAGTAGAATATTCCCTTCCTCCTGAAGGAAAGTATGTTATAAATAAATCAGTTCAATGTTGTGTTCACCACCAAAACCCAAAGTTTTTCTTGCAAAGGCTTATGAAAAAACTGCTGTGCTGTAAATGTATTTATGTGTACATTTAGAAGTATATTGTTGGGGAGAATTGCAACATATATAACAGTTTTTTTGTTGTCATTTCAGGGACATCTTTCTGGTGTCTCCTGGACATCGTGCCCATCAAAAACGAGAAGGGCGAAATGGTGCTGTTTCTTTTCTCCTTCAAGGACATCACCGATACATACGGCAAGAGCCACCACAACGGCAGGAAAGAAGGTATAGCAGAAGACGGCCCAAATGTACACAGTGTGCTGCAGCTTCCTTGGATGGACCAGTTGACCTGCCCATACAAAAAAATCACATGTTCAAAAACAACACGTGTCCAAAAAGCACATGTTAACACCCAACATGTGAAGAGTGCACATGTGAACTATAAACATAATTCCACTATTATAGAGAGTGGGATAAGGTAATATATGCTATTTCAAGTCACATGTTTGCTTTCCGCATGTGAAAATTGTAGTTCACATTTGAAAAAGCCATTCACGTGAAAATGTGGAATTTCACATGATTTCATGTCACGTTTTGTTTTCGCATGTGGGAATTTTGAAGAAAATACGAAGAAAGCCAATAACATGAAAATGTCCAGTTCATGTGACATTTTCTTTTCATATGTGAATATTTTAATTCACATGTGAAAATGTTAAATTCACATTGTGATTTTCACATGTGAAAATGCAAATTTTACATGTGATTTTCTTGTAAGGGTGGTCACAACCAATCTCTATTCCAGATGACAAGAGGCCGAGCAGGAAGACAAGTAGCTCTCACTTCACAGAAGCCAGAAGGCGGGGACGGACTGTGCTGTACCACCTGACCAGCCAGTTCTCTAAAAGGAGCAAGAGTGAGGTCAAGCTGAGCAGTGTGAGTACTGACCTTGGCACTGTGCAAGTCCAGCACCACATTGAGGAGACAGCCGGAATATGTGATGCAGTCAGCATCCCTCCAGTGTGCTGAGTACTTTATAAAGGCAATTTAAAGCCCGCTGAGGTCATTTATTGGCGTTCCCACCAGTGGATTGTTAAGAGAAATTCTATCTAGTATTTATTAATCTCCTGAAATGAAATCAGATGAGTCAATTTAGTTCAGCTTTCATAGCGTCAGTTTGGTTTTTTGAATATAAATTATTACACGTGATAATGTCCGCTTTGAACAGGCCCCACTGGAGCTGGAGGAGATCCCCGTTGACTGTACTGTGCATTTCGTACTGAGCCAAAAGCATAAATTGTTCTTTTACTTCTGTGCAACTATAGTGCTTTTGCCTAATGCACAGTGAATTGGCCTAATCCTAGTAATTTGGCCTATCCCCCAGAATATTGTAGAAAAGTTTTTCTAATGGACATCAGCAGCAGCACTACCATCCTCTAAGAATAAGTGCTGTACTATGTGGCCTAAACCAGAGCTTGCAAAGATGTTGCTGAGCAGAGTATGAACAGTAAGATGCCTGTTGCTCGGAGACCTGAGACAGTTGCTAAGGTACAGGGCAGAGGCATGCAGCCAGAAGGGCCAGGGTGGAATGTGATTACATCATCTTCGCTGGTACTACTATAATTGTTACAAATGTAGGACAGTTATAGGGGAGCAAAAGCATCTGTGGTACCCCACTCTTCTCTCTACTTCGGTCAGCAGAGAAAGAATTCCTGTTATTGATCGGCTATGCATTAGCTTTACCACGATATGAAGAGATTCTATATCTCAGCATATTTTTATATTGTGGTTTTTTATTACACAATTCACCCCCGTAGCTCTTGTCTGTAACTTGTAGATCATACCCTTATAATTATAAGCCAGGTGCATTTCTGAATCATTGCCTTAACTTGCTGAAATAACAAAAACTCTCTTACTGGCCCATTACAGCAGTAGTCAGGGTGGCCATATGTATCAATTATGGGTATGAATTGTGGGATAACAGAGCCAAGAGCAGCAGAAGGTCAGGCAGGGGACCAGAGGCTGTTCTAATGGTAGTTGTACAGCAATACCAAAGATTCAAAGTATCATCACACCAAGGCTGGGGTTGTCTACAGGGTTTTTCCTGCTTTGAAATGTGTGAAAAGTGGGTCGCCTAAGTGTTTTTCAAGCTGCCTGCAGGAGAAATTGTGCATTAACAAACAAACTAATCAAATCTAAAAATGATTAGAAATGGTTTGTGCATTTATTGGTTCAATTTGGTCCTGAATGATACCACATTTCAAGTTTTTAAAGTTTTGACTGCTTTTAAGTTTACTAGCAGCCTCAGGCATGCTAAATTTACTACAGTGGAATCTGCTTAATTGCATGTAAGAATTAAACAGACAGAAAGTGCCAATGACCACGATTGCCACTCAGGCGTCCACTATTAACGTGGTTTTCAACAAAAACAGCCCACCTTCCTAAATTTTGGTGGTAGGTCAATCGTCTGTTTATTTGTGCCACATCTGCTGACTGTTAACGTATATGAATATATATCAGTACGTGATGTAATTGGACATAATTATATGAAAATATCTGAAATCTGCGTGAATGGTTTTTGCGAATAAATGTTGTTTAAGGTACCAGTTACAGCAGTTACATGCAGCAATGGATGCTGCAATTCCTTGAGTGAATGTTTAAAAAATAATTTAAAAACAGACAGCGGGCATTTGTGTGGATTTATTAAGTTGAAAGTTTAATTAATATTGTGCCTTAAGTTTTGAGTGACAAAAATGAAATGCATTTGAAGACATATTACAATTCCAGATACCATTATACCTGTAGAATGACTCCCTTACATTATGTAAATCCTTCAGGATAGGCTACTCTATAACACCCCCCCCCCCCCCCCCCCCCCCCCCCACAATTCTGGCACTTGCAATATGTAACACTTCAATATTTAAATTGTTGAATTGTTCTTATTTCTTACTTTTGTCACGCGTTTAATTTTTCATTTTTTGTAGCCTACATCTCAATGCATTGTGGTGGTCTCTATTACATTCTAAATGTAGCTAAATATGGGGAGACAACGCATCAACTTGATACTAGCAGTAAAGCCAGCCCGACCACAGTCGCTGTCACTCAAAGTCACCACCTAAGCCCTGTTTTGAGCCAGGGAAAACCCTGGTCTAATCCTCTAAATAAAAAATCAGTTGACATCATGTGCAGTGCAAATGCATACTGTGAACATTATACAAATAAATATACACAGCGACTCACGTTAGGTGCGAACGTGACAGAATGTCACTCTGCCATCTTATCTTAGTCATAAAATGATTAATCGCAAAATGATTATGGAGAAACACATTTTCACAGCTTCCAGAGCTGAAGGAGCTCTATGCTCTTTAGAAAATTTTGAAAATTTGGAAAGAAAAATTTCCCCAGAGGCACAGTCCTTCTGTGAAGTAGCTGTGGCAGCTCAGCTGGCAAATTGCAGTGCGAATGTAAGCAGCTGCACTTCCTGTCTCAGACTGATCCTGTATTGAGGTTGGAGCGATAGGACAGGCTTGCAAGTTGTGATTGAGCGGTCTAAATTCGGGGGAGGAACTGATGAAAAATATAAGTAAAATAATAAAAAGCCAACACTCATGTCAGACAAATGGGTTTGAATCTTGTGGTAAAATGGGATCAAGGAGTGACCAGTTCCAGTTATCCTTCACCCAAGCATTATTTTGCTTCGTGCCATCACAGTGGACAGTGGACATTTCCCAGAAGAAAGAAAAATAAATAAATAACATAGTCATTTATACCAGTGTGAGAAAACCTGGAAAAGTATTACCTTACCAAACACCTTTCAAGAGTCAGTTTGAATGTGGCATACAATGATTTCAAAAGGAAAATGGTAAATTGAACAATGAATTCACCCAAAAACATTGGTTTTTCATTTGTCTGCAGATGACAACACAACTACCCAGACCGTGACATGTGTAAAACCTTGCTCCTCAGATTAGGCAAAAATCACTAATGAAGATGTAGTTAAATATACAAATAATTTATGTGGGCTACAACGCTCATGCTCTTAACAACATGGCATTATCTTCATCCTCAATAATATATACACGTGTGCGTACTTTTACTTGTCAGCCGAGCAAGACATGATGTTCCAATGTTTTAAACTGTAATCTTTCTAAAACATTATCTTGAAAGTCAGTGTACAGATCCATTTCCTATGCCTCAAGCTCCAATCTTTCCTTGCAAAATTTTTTTTGAGGGCAAAATCTTTCTTGAGATAGTCTGAGCTGTTATGCTTCTATGAGTTGTGTCTGCTTTCCAGAAACATAACTAAACAGTTTATAGATAAACCGGTGACATTTGAAGAACCTCACACGTTATTTGAAATGCATGTTTCTTTAAAAAATTTGGTGTGGCCAGGCTTTCCATAACTTGGAAAGTTTCACAGTGAGGCAAATGATGGAGAGCCCTATTATGGCTGCCTCTCAGCCAGCTCTTGGATTGAGGAAGGAGTCCCACCAGGACACTCCTCTGGCCGGGGGGAAAGAAGGCTCATTTAGGGCCAGCCCACCTGGCTCTTCCCGGGCTCTGGCGAGCTTCCCCTCCCTCTCGTCTGTCCTCACCACGCTCTGCACTTCCGATCCCACCTGCCCACAGATGGCAAATTAACGCAAAGTCACACCTTCTCTCCTCGCTGCATTCCTCAGACAGTCTAAATAACATTGCAGGTACAAGAGAAACACCTGCAGTCTCGCATCTCTATTATTTTTTCCCCTCTTAATACTAAGAGGCAAACTAATTAAAGCTTCTGAATACAGCATACGTTGTTTTTATGCCCGAAGGTCAGCTCCAGAATACTGTATATTAACGAGCTTATGATACTTTGACAGTTTGAGTCAGCAGACAGCCCATGGCAAGCACTTTTTTTCCCCGTAGTGATTCGTAAAACTTTTGTAAAATGTAAAATGGTGACAGCGAGGTATGGGTCAGCAAACCTGGAAGAGATTAACAGAGACAGTAAATGCTGTTGGTGACCATACGGCTACAAATAGCTGAAAACACTATGTGTGTGTGTGTGTGTTTGTGTGTGCGGGCATGCAAGGTCACATGCATGTGTGCAAGTGAACAAATGTATGCATGTATGACCTGTGTGTGCGTGTGAGTGTGTGCGTGTATGTGTGTGTATGAGTGTGTAAAGAGGTGGCGGGGGGAGCAGAGCCAGCTGCTCCTCACAGCTTCGTCTGAGGGCTCAATCTGTTACCAGGACTGCACTGGGAGTCAGGGCTGACATTCAGAAGCTCAGCACCCGCAGCCACATTGACTGCAGCCCAAGAATCCCGCTTTATTAAATGCATTTATAAACACAGTGAAAAGGGCCACGTGCGCTCATTGTGGCCCAGAGGGCAGTGTGGTCACACTAGGCAGTCCTGGCTCTGTTTAGCCATACAGCGCTGAATGTCCAATGTAAATGTGCATGCGCAAGTAGACCAAGGCTGAGCTCTGATGCAATTTTGCTGGAAATCCATCACTATTAGAGCTATATTTGATTTTCGAAACATGAACTTTAAAAATATTGAATAAGTCCTAGAGCACCAATTTCTTGCCCTTTTACTTTTTTGCCCTTATTGGGGAATTTGCTGTCAGCAGTGTACAGTTCATCCATTTTGACTGTAGTTGTAGGAAGAATGATTTCTGGTGGTTTTGGGACAAACCAGCGTTTACTATTCTTATTGCAGATGAAGCTATTTAAAGTATATGACCTCTATAAGAAATCCAGCTACAACCTACATTCTGGAGCACCGATCTCCCACATCTCCCTGCTGTTTCCACTGAAGCTGAAACTTCCTTTACAGGAGTGTTTAGCACTGTAGAGACTATGTAGCACAAATTACAGCTTTGTGTGTGTGCTTGCGTCTGTGTGAGCGTGTGTCCGTAATAAGCTCCCATCCAACTGACAGACTTGCATCGGGATGATTCCCCAGGCGTTGGATGGCGGAGAGGGAAGACAGACTATGAATCTGAACAGGAGATAGATTAAACTAATCTGAAAGAGTGTGCGGATATGTGCACGTGTGTGCCCATATGTGAGGACATGCCTATATGTGAGCATGTTTTTGTCTGCAACTGTGCACGCAACAATTATTTTGGGGATATCAGAGAAAGAAATGCGAAATTGGAAAGGAAAAAAAGAAAGCAATGTCTCCCAACACTAATGTATTGCCTCCTCATTTCTAAACAGGTCCATGTGACACTGGCTCTTGAAACGTGACATATGCCATTCAGGGAATTCTGTGAATAAGGCAGAGGATACAACCATCCGGTCAGATTATTGTAATCTTCCTTCCTAAGACCTATATAGGGGCAACATTCATGAAATGAGCTTTAGTTTGTTTCTAGATCTAACAGCGGAATTGAAAGAATCGCAAACGGATAAAGTCAGGCGGAATGGTGTGTTATTCTGTGTCAGTGAAGCCCATGTTAAATCACACGCAGTATTAGCATCTGAATGGAGCTACGCGGTCCATCTCTGTTTGCTGAGGCTGGCAGTCTGCTCGCATTCAGAGAAGGCGCCGGGCTTTGATCCGCTCTGGAACACCTGTCTCTGAGAACAGAAGCCTGTCGGATGCATCTTGTTGAAGGTGTGGCTAGCCCAAGCAGTGAATGTGAGGGGATTTCACTTTCAGCCATTAAGACTGCCTCCTTTCTGACACAATTCATAGGACATGTCCCTGAACAATTAGATTCACCGAGTAAAAGAACCCATGCCTTTTCTTACAAGGTAGTTATTGTGTGACTGGCTCTCGTTGTGTATTCTGTTGACTGGATACAAAATTAAAATTCTGAACGCAAAGTTCTCCGAATGATGAGAGGTAAAATTGATGCGAGGAAACATTTGTGTGAGTTTTTGTATGGGAGGTGGCGCTGGACTGGCAGAGTAAATTGCTTTTCAATACAAGAGAAAGCTATTAAGTGCCGCGTGTCAATCTGTAGCGATTTACAGGCCCAAATAATTGAAAGAAAAAGCGTAGGCCTAATTGTATGATTGTGAAGGTTTTTTAAAGTAATTGCAGTAAATCCTGAGGGGTGCTTTCCAACAAGCAGCTGGATTCCGTTCTCACCACGAGGCAATGAAACAATGAAAGCCCGAGAAAGTCACCGTTTTTCAATGTGATTCAATTTCCACAGCCACCTGCTTGAAAGCCCTGCGTGTGTGTATTATCCAGGCCCTAGACCGTTTATATTGTATGATAGAAAGAATAACTTGATGTCACACGCCAGGTGACGCCCCAGGGAGGGACAGTATAGCTGGACACTGGGAGATGCGGTAATAGCAGTTTTCACTGGCGTTTTATTTGCCAGAGAGAGAGAGAACAGGCTGTTTAAACAAAATGAAGTGAATAAAGAAAAACCTTCGCCGTTCATCCTCATCCTGGCACAAATAATATACTAAAATAACAAAGACAAAATTAAACAAAACACCCCAACAGATTTTCAGCTTTCCGCTGTTCAGCTCAGTTTCAGTGTCTCTCGCTCTCTCCGTGTGCCAATTCCAGTCTCAGATGCCAACTGTGGAAAGAAGCGCACTTTTAAGTCCTGGGCTGATTAGCTAATGCAACCCCAGATTGCCCCGATTCCCTCTGCCAGACCACACCCTGGAAATAGTGTATGGATTTAACCACAGGAAAAAAGAAGTGCATTTGTGTTTCAAGATCCATCACTTTGAAATGATATTATCTTGTATATGTTTGAAAATGTAGGTTAGGGATTTTGGGATATTAGGAAATATCTTATATTGGGCCCCACCAACCCAGAAAATCCTATGTTCTAATATTTTTTTAGGGCTCCCGTCAGTCAGCCCCTCCTCCTTTATAGCACCCCAAGCTGAGGTTAGGAATGTGGATAAAATGATGGATGGATCATCTTGCTATTGTACAGTTCTCACAGCATTGTTCAATAGGAGACTTGACTCACTTAGACTAGCAAGGATCTTTGATACCGTCGTGTTTAGGGAACATCAGTAAAAAAATAGATGAATTCATTTCAAAAGACAGGTGATGTGAAGGATAGTATCAATGTCATCAGTGAAGCCCCACATTCAACTGCCAGCCATTCACAAATCTGCGAGTAACAACTGGGGTTGTGTCCCACTGTTCCACAGTGGCATACAAGTGGTCAGATAATGATAGACTGGATCAATATGACGTGGGTGGCTAACCTGAAGAGTAATATGGAGCACATAATACAGAATGACTGTAGCAGCAAGACTATTTGAAAAAAAAAGATGTTTAGCGCACATGCCGAGGTACAGTATATCAGCTTAATTAATTTTCTGGATTTACAATGAGCAGATGATTAAAAATAGTCCACTTTGTATAACTGGTCATGGCTACAAGACTGCTGGAAAAAAAATATTTCATTGCATTTCAACCTCGACCCTATGAATGGATGGTCCAGCTAGAACAATCAATACCAGTGCAATGACATGGTAGAAAAAAAGAAGAAGCTGAACCTTGAATCACATGTGCAGACTTGAGTACACCAAAGGACACAATTTTGTGTGTTAGCAAGACCGATGTAGCAAGAATGTTAGTCTTTTGTAACTTTAATTTTAAAGTGAGACAAAGTTTTCTTATGTAGGTTTGTTTCCAGTTTGGAAGAGAGCTGGTGTGCTCATTGTGCTTCTCGGGGCCAGTTTGACAAATCAACATGAAACTGTACACAAATAGTCTTTCAGGTGTCATGGCCTGGTTACAACAGCCTGACCTCCCTGAGCTGAAAACCACAGTATTCTGCAGCCTCCCTATTTTTTTATATAATCTACAATAACCCATTTTCCAACACTACTCCAGTGTTGACCTGCTTACGCAAGTGTGAGCGCATTAGCACAGACTGTGTCTGAGACAGGGATGTGAGCTGACATTTTGGGAAGTTTAGTAGCCTCTCTGTCAGGAAGATCATCCTCTATAACCATTCATGTCTAACATTAAACCAACCGTTAGTAAGTGAGTGCCTCTTTTTGCGTCAACCATTTAAAAAGCATTCTATCACAAAGAAAGACCGCTGATTTGGAGATTATTATTATAATCAGTATGATCATTATTATCATTGTATTTCAGTTAGCAGATTCTCTTACTCAGAGCGAATTACAATGGCTATGATCATTTCTGAAACAATAGCAACATTAAAGAATACTTGGCATTAAATATGGGCTTTTGGATATAGGAAGAACAAGCTGCATTACCTTTTAAAATAGAAATAAAATTTATATGGAAGCAATTAAATCAAGTGGAGGGTAAAATCAAGCTGAGAAACTATGTGTTCTAGGAGACAATAATGGAAAATACCATGGGTTAGAGAAGCAGAGGAGTGAATAGAGTGAAAGTGAGAATACTCAAGAAAGGCATAGGTAATGATTAAAGGTAATAATAAAAGGTAATAAGAAGCTGAAGAGTTCTGTATTGATGGGGAATTTGTTCCATCACTGAGAAACTAATGAATAGACAGAACCACAGTTACCAATGGAAGATCAAAGAGGATCGAACAAAGAGTCAGTAGATTATATTTTTGAATAAGAGAGTGTATGAATAAATATAATATTGATTGATAGTATTGTAATACTGAGCACAGTATTAGAAATGATTGTTATTGTTATTTTTGTTTCGTATAGATATTATTATGCAGTTTTTTTACATGCCTCATTTCATATTCAGAAGGACAGGACCAGCTCATGAATAAGTGCTTGGTGCTCTTCAAGGTACAAGGTACTCCAAGTTACCTTGTATCTTGAAGAAAAAGTGGAAACTTGAAGCCTTCAAGAGGGATCCTTGAAGATAATACTCAAAATGCTTTTGGAAACCAAGCTCATCCAGATCAAAGTACAAATTAATTGGGAATCCCACTAGAGGCCAGAGCTAAGATAAATGAAGCATCTTTTGTGGTTTGGCTCCTATCTTTAGTGCTGCAGGTACATGAAGGATTGTGGATGGACAGTCAACATCTACAGACATCATATGTGGTGGTTAACAAGGTTCCCAGATTGTTTGGCTCATTCGAAAGCCTGATTGGATAACATTTGAACTTCCCACCATGTGATCCAATGGCCGTGTTACTGGAGAAGATTAATGAAGTGCAAAGATCAAATGTAGCCATTCAGGTTTGAATGACACATGGCAGTGCTGTTCTTCTAATCACTGGGACACTGCAGGCAACTGGAGGAGAGGTAACCAGGGGTGATGTGACCCCTGTGATGTAAGCAGAATTAGAGGACTTTCCCTTATTCCTGGCTCTTTCTGAAGTGATGTTAAAAGGGCAGAGGCGGATGTTATTTAAAGGCCTGTGCTTTCTCTTCGACAAGTGGGGAACACTCTGGACTTTTGGGATGGTGCAACAAAGTCTGCAAACGGTGCTCTCGGGTGCCCCACACTAATTCATCATGCAGTGTTCCTTTCTCTCCCTCCTTATTAAAACCCACACATTATCCGTAGCTGTTGAAGACATGCGGCATTAATCAGTGGGACAATCTCCTGCTTTCCACAGTGAAAGAGGCACAGATGGATTTGTTACTGTGCGCCACTTTTCTTCGCCCCCTCGTGTGCAATCACCAATCACATACTTCCAATTATCCTGTAGAGCAGAGGCTCTCCAAGCATTGGAGACTCATTAAGGAGATTATCCTGGAAAATGGCACTTGGTAGCTTCAGAACGCATACGGGGGAAATTCAATTTAATACTTCATTACACTGTGGCCTCAGCCAGAGCCCGTTTTTTATGTCCCTTTTAAGTCAGGGGAATTGTTTTGAGTCAAATGGGCCCTTGTTCACTCTCTGATGGTCAGCCCTGTATTGTCCAAGATAGAGGGGCTTTCAAAACCTGAAATACTTTTCAACTGCTGTACATTTTCACATAGCGTTTCTACCATTGTTTTTAAAATGAGCTGGCAGCTCAATGGACAGTCTCATTAATCTTTGTTCTGCCCTGACGCTGTATCATTTTATGTATTTTCAGTTATAAAAAGAATTATATTTATCCATGAAGCTAGGACTCTTTTGAAAATTTGCAGTTTGCATACATGTACTTGTAAATTCCCTTTCACAGTTGCACAAGAGGATTCTTACTGCTTTGTATTTCCTGTATGCGGGAACCCCATTTGGACAGTAGGCTGGGAAAGCAATTAAATGCTACACTGTAATAATGGTTCTGGTACTGAAAGGCTAGTGGTCTGCTGAAGAAAAAAATTGTATTAGCGAATTGAACAATTAACTAGGTACTGTGATTTTTTTTTAAAGTGCTGTAATATATGTTCAGAATTGTGACCAGGAAGTACTCCATTATAAATGAAAGGTCCTCAAGTGATTTAAAACCTTTTCACAGTTCTCAAGTTGCCCATAAGACACAGCGTGTCTTCATAAATACCATTATATTTAATGAATGGAAGGTAATTAAATAACTTGTACTTCAAAGAATTTTCCAGTGGCATTATTGTGTCCATCCCCTTGACGTTTTTGTGTAATTCCCGCCTTTTCCAGAACGTGTTTGAGAAGCCGTCGCTCCCGGAATACAAGGTGGCGGCCGTGCAGAAGTCCCGCTTCATTCTGCTGCACTACAGCGTCTCCAAGGCCCTGTGGGACTGGATGATCCTGCTGGCCACTTTCTACGTGGCCGTTACCGTGCCCTACAACGTCTGCTTCACTCCCTACGATGACTTGGATTCCGCTGCTCGCAGCACCATTGTCAGCGACATCGCCGTGGAGATGCTCTTCATCCTGGGTGAGATGCCGTGCCCTGGGATCCGCGCTTATGGATCAGTGGGTGGTCTCCTCGCTGCCAGTTATGAGGATTTTAAATGACAGAAATTGTAACTGTTAGCAGTATGTTCGCTCACAGCGAAGCTATTTTCTCTATTGGTGAACAAGGAAATATGATGGAAGGAACATGGATGTTAGTTGGAGGATTGTGTCAAGGAAGAACGTAGTAGCAGATGGACATAGTGTGGGATACCAGGAAGCACAAAGCCAGAACCACAAATTTACCACCAGCTCAGAGATAACATTGACTCAGACCCGCTAATGGGCTGAATAACCCTTACATGTATTAACTCCTATTATCTTGTCAATAAAGTCACAATCAGGACACTTGATTGGTTTTAACACAATCAAGAGTAGAATCTGCATCCCTCTTAGGCATTCCTTTGGTACAATACTCAGTATTTCTCCGTGCGTGAGATTGAAGGCCATTTTTAATTTCCCAGCTTTTATTTTAAACACCCATTTGCAAAACAGCCCAAACTAGTTTTCTGCATATATGAAAATGTTCTAACTGAGCCAGCTAACAGTAAACAACATAAGACTTTATAGTGTTTTTCTCCTGCCTGACTGAGGTTGTGCTACTCAACAGACATCATCCTCAACTTCCGCACCACCTACGTGAGTCAGTCCGGTCAGGTGGTGTACGACGCCCGCTCCATCTGCATCCACTACGCTGCCACCTGGTTCTTTGTGGACTTAATTGCCGCTCTGCCCTTTGACCTCCTCTATGCATTCAATGTCACAGTGGTGGGTATCCATTCTGACCTCATTTTGCAGGCTTTGTTGTGAGGATGGGCTGTAATGTTTCTGGGGCTCCCAAAATAACATTGCAACATTTGGGATATATGTGATAGTACCCCCCCACACTTCTGAAGTTTTGTGGGTGCAATTTTATTTTACTCAAGTAAGTGTTTCTGTATTTAGTAAATTTTTAATCTCAAAGGAAAGTAAAATTTCAAAGCTGGTTTCACCAGTTTGGTTTTGCAAGGTTTGTTTATTCAGTGCAATTGACAGCCAGGAATGAGGTAATTGACAGCCACAGCTTATTTAAAAGTTGGCAGTTCCCAGGTGTCTGCCTCAATTCACACAAAAATAAAGACTGTAGCTTCTGCCAATCTACACCTCATCCACGATTTTAAATGAAAAAACATATGCTTTCACGGTGTAATTCAGCTAAATCTTCCCAAGGCTGTGATGCATCATTGCTTCCGAGGCTACTTTTCTCAAAGCAGCTTTATGTGCCTTTCTAGAGAAATATCCTTTCCAAATGAAAATGCTCCAAGCTACCGAGCGTTTAATTTTATTGGCTGCCGCCGGCGACTCATATTAACTCACCTCGGGGGTCCAATCGTTGCCCCTCTGGCTGGGTGCTACGCAGACTCTGATAGGCCCATGCAGTCACGGGCTCTGCGCATGTGTTCCGCCGCAGACGTCTCTGGTGCACCTGCTGAAGACGGTGCGGCTGCTTCGCCTGCTGCGGCTGCTGCAGAAGCTGGACCGCTACTCGCAGTACAGCGCCATGGTGCTGACCCTGCTCATGTCCATGTTCGCCCTGCTCGCCCACTGGATGGCCTGCATCTGGTACGTCATCGGCCGCAAAGAGCTGGAGGGAAACAACCCCGGCACCTGGGACATCGGTGAGTGTTTGGAGGGACGCGCCGTTCGTCCACACGTCCCCTGCGCCTGCTTCGTTTAGGGTGAGGCCTTTGAGCAACAGAGGTGGAAAATTCTGGTTCGGAAAGTAAAAGTCCTCCCTATTATTTTGTCCTAATCACCTGGATTTGCAGGTGATTAGAATTCTTCAGTCAGGATGTGGAACTAATTAGTGATATCAGCTGGCTGAGTTCATGGCAAGAAGAAACACAAGGCAGGACTTTTACTTTCTGACCCCTGGACTTTCCACCTCCGATTAGCAATGATTAAAGTGAAAGGGGAGGCTGACCCTTGCTCTCAGGGCCCAAAATAGCTTTCCTTGTTGTCCTTTTTGCTCATTCCTCGCCACATGCAGTGTATGGTTCAGACTCAGACAATATTGTAGAAAGAGGCCAGATTCTATTTATTCCGAGTCTAACAGTCCAAACAGTTCCCCCCTGGGAAAAAATAAAGTTCTCTTCTATTCTGTTCTAAACTTTTGAGATCACATGCTCAGAGAATAGAAGTCCCCCATCCCAGCACAATGAAAATGTCCTCACCTCTCTGGTGACTGAATGACTGCTATGGCATCGTGTTCAGTGGCACCTACCCAGCAGGAAGGCAACAACATGACTGAAGCACAGTAGGATTTCTACTTGCAATAGAGCAGACACTATAGCTGAGAAGCTCACAGAGTCAGTGCCAGGCCTGATCACTCTCCCACCACAGTTAATTGCAGTGACCTGTTGGGTGGTGTCAGTACTCTGCAATTACGACTGGGCTCAGGGGACTCCCAGGGCTGGGGACACTCCTCAGATGTCTCTCATTTATTCACGCGGGTACATCCAGGTCACAGACAGTAATTATGTTTATTCCTTTCTGGAAGTTACTGATTCTCCCCAGTCCCTGATGTGCGGCTATCGTGACAAGATTTAGAACTGGCACATCTCTCTTTAATTAATTGTCTGTTGACCAAGGACCTGAACTGTGGACTAGCTTCTCGCTATCCATGGCTGTTTGGTAGTGTGATTGCGACGTATTAACCTATTCCTTTGGTAAGTGCTTCTAAATGGGATGCGCTGTGCTGTCACGCTGATTACCTTAAAGTTCATTAGCTGCTTAAGGAGTTCAGAGTTGCCTTCTATTTATTAAATACTATTTCCATTCCACTTGTTTTACATATCTATAGAGGCTCAAGCAGGGACAATGGGTGGATTTCCTTGGATTCAGCTGAATTTCTCTCTCCTGCTCTCTCTCTCTCCCTCTCTCTCTCTCCTGCTATCTCTCCCTCTCTCTTTTCCTTTCTCTCTCTCTCCTATTCTTTCTCTCCCCCTCCCTCTCTCTGTCTTTCTCTCTGTCTCCTGCTCTCTCTCTCTCCTGCTGTCTCTCCCTCTCTCTCTCCCCTACTCTTTCTCTTTCTCTCTGTCTTTCTCCAGGCTGGCTGCATGAACTGGGGAAGAGGCTGGACACTCCTTACACTAACAGCACTGTGGGGGGCCCGTCGGTGCGCAGTGCCTACATCGCCTCGCTCTACTTCACCCTCAGCAGCCTGACCAGCGTGGGCTTCGGCAACGTCTGCGCCAACACAGACGCCGAGAAGATCTTCTCCATCTGCACCATGCTCATAGGCGGTGAGTAAAGTAAATTCTGTTTAGGAGCACTGGTATAGTGCCACTTTACCCTGTGACCATAAAACATATAATGCATATGGAATGGAGGTTGTTTGAAACAGAACTGTTCGTGAAAAATCAGTAGCCAGCTGAAACCCTCTCTTCTTTGGGTGAAACGAGAGCCAATTGTGCATTGCCCTACAGGCCCTACAGCCACACTCTGCACTAGGACTATCAGCTGGAGCAAAAAAATATATATAATTAAATATTGTATTCCAAACCCAATTATCAGATTTGACTATCTTCAAATAATTTATAATTATTGTATTACCATAAAAAGAATGGGCACTTTCTGTTATGCGTATTATGTCCACAAGGGGTGCTAAAAGGGCACAAAGGCAAGAGAAAGTAATGTGTCACTTAATTTCACATAAAACATAGATCGATAGTAACAATACGGAAAGCAGGGCTTGTTTGTAAAACATACCTGAAGTAAACAAAAAGCTAGAGTATCACATCATAGCATAAAAACAGTGATCCGTGTATCTACAGTCTAGACCCCAATATACAAATTCTGTAAGACTGAGGGAACAAAATAAACTACTATTGCAATGAAAAAGTAATGAAGAACAGTATGGTAGCCTGTATTGGCGTCATCCTTTATGAGATTATTTACCAAAAATCCCAGGCGAGTACTGCACAAGTTTTATATCAATGTTCCCTGCTGAGAAGAAAAACAAGCTCTGCTTGAACAGAAGTGCCTGGAGTGCTCAGGTATTTCTGCACTAGCTGCAGAATGGTTTCCCAACACATGAGGGGATTCTGGTCAGCTGGTAGTGGCTCTTGCTTTGCATGCATCATCACCTCTTGTTGCAGAACATTAATCTGCTATGGTATTTTTTATTTTAGTCAAAACCTGATTGGCTATGCTCCAGTGGGAAAAAGGTCATTCATAAGCAAGAGATAACATTTTTAAACACAAGCCATATTAGATTTTCAACACATACTTAACACTTACATAAAAAATAACTTATTCAAATATTCACTTCAACAATACAAGAATTTCCTATCTGAGGAATATTCATATTTAAAATCGAAATCTGGCCGCTCTAGTTGGCGTAAGTATGGCCCAGACTCCAGCCCAATTGTGCAATGTAGTGCCCTAACAGGATGAGCCACCAAGCTGCCCTGGTTGGACTTGAGTTTATATTAGTTTCTATAATATGGAACTGCATTCCAATTATTTTTTCTTACAAATATAAACTGTACTCCTTGGACTTAGACAGTGCACTACTATTGACACACCTTGAAAAGGCCCAGTCCTGCTGTGTCACACACAACTACACATGACTGGGCTCCGGCTGTGTCACACACAACTGCACGTGACCGGGCTCCACGTGTCCTCCTCAGCCCTGATGCACGCGGTGGTCTTCGGCAACGTGACGGCCATCATCCAGCGCATGTACTCGCGGCGCTCGCTCTACCACACCCGCATGAAGGACCTGAAGGACTTCATCCGGGTGCACCGCCTGCCGCAGCAGCTCAAGCAGCGCATGCTCGAGTACTTCCAGACCACCTGGTCCGTCAACAACGGCATCGACGCCAATGAGGTACAGTAGAAGCTGTTTTTCTTGGAAACTAAAGCAGAGCCAACACAACCGCAAGAGGGCTGTATATAGCCAAAGAAGGCAAAGCTTGTAGCCTCCCATGACTTCGGTGAGATATTTAAATTATAAGCAGGAAAGCGAAAGGTTTTCAAACAATGAATCTTTATCAGACTGAAAATGAGCTGGGACTGTACGGCTGATTATGGGAATGGAGGTTCAAAGGAAAGGACAGTGCCAAATATGGCATTCATTTACACCCCAATCAAAAGCTCAAACATAAATTATTCACTGGTAGGCTGCAATTTACATTTCGCCGGGTAATCACCAAAGTTGATTCTTGTCACTTGTGACTGTACTCATTACCACTGATGAAGCCAAGTAGATTCCTTCTCCAATTCTGGAATTTGGCTCAAGCATATATTATGCAAGCAGACTGCGAGTGGAGTTTTGTCGTTTTTGTGCGGCTGCTATATTCCACCAGGAATCTAAAGCTGGGAACTGCTGTTAAACTGCGTACTGGCCTGATGCTTCTGTACAGGCTACCCTTGTGGGGGCTCGTTTGATTTGATTTGGTGAATCGCCGAACGCCTGCCTTGCGCCTTGCAGCTCCTGCATGACTTCCCAGACGAGCTGCGTGCCGACATCGCCATGCACCTGAACAAGGACATCCTGCAGCTGCCCATCTTTGAGTGCGCGAGCAGGGGGTGTCTACGCTCCCTCTCGCTGCACATCAAGACCTCCTTTTGTGCCCCCGGGGAGTACCTCATCCGCCAGGGTGACGCCCTGCATGCTAACTACTTCGTCTGTTCTGGCTCCCTGGAGGTGCTGAAGGATAGCATGGTGTTGGCCATTCTGGGTCAGTCTGATTCATTTAATTTATATTAAATACTCTCAATTAAAGCTCAATGCATGTATTCAGTGTAAGCCACATATAACTAGTATAAAATAATGTGGGAAACTTAAAACTTCACTGATGTTTCTTACATCATAAGCTGCTCCTCATTTGTTGAAAAAACGCATGATACCTGCATAAAATGACTCACAATCACAATTCCTTTAGGTACATTATATTTTTTATTCAAAATGTATTTGAATTTCTTTTGGTACACTGTCATAAACATTAGGTTTGTGTTTTTGACTAGGATAGACTGTTTTAATTTTTTTTTTTACAGTGATATCCATATTCTGTTTTCAGGTTTTCATTAAGTAACCCTTAAGAATAATGGGAAATAAAGTTTCTGCCTTTATTAGACAAAATGCATTAATAAGCACAAAAACTGCAGTTAGATAAAACAAGTGCATCAATGAAGATAAGTGCATAGGCTGAACAGAATAGTCTATAGAACTAAATCTAAGACACTAGAGTGTCTTAGCTCAACTACAGCAGACCACAAAATTAAACTGTTGGTGACTCCATGCATTTCATGTCAATCCCACTATGAATTACATCCCATATCCTGAACTTTCCTATTGAAGTTTTAAATTGTACTGATTGTAATTGAAAGAATCCATGCGCAGAGTATCTCTGGGACTGAAAATGAGATAGCATCTCTCTGTCTGACACCCTGCCACTCTGTCTCCTGTTCTAGGTAAGGGAGACCTCATTGGGTCAGACCTGCCAGCCCAGGAGCAGGTCATAAAGACCAACGCGGACGTGAAGGCTCTGACCTACTGTGACCTTCAGTACATCAGCGTGCGGGCGCTGCGTGAGGTGCTGGAGCTCTACCCGGAGTACGCCAGCCGCTTCACTGCCGACATCCACCAAAATCTCACCTACAACCTGAGGGAGGGCAGCGAGGCGGAGGTACAAATCACGCATGTACAGACATAGACATATGCGCATATACAGTACATCAGTACGTACACACATATACACAAATACAAACATACATACTGTACAGACATAGACATATGCGCATATACAGTACATCAGTACATACACACATATACACAAATACAAACATACATACTGTACATACACAGACATATGCGCATATACACTACATGTGCACACGCACATATACACAAATACAAACATACATACTGTACAGACATAGACATATGCGCATATACAGTACATCAGTACGTACTGACATATACACAAATACAAACATACATACTGTACATACACAGACATATGCGCATATACACTACATGTGCACACGCACATATACACAAATGCAAACATACATATTGTACATTCACAGGCACATACACACAAGCCTTCTGAGAAATGGAAATGCAGAGACACCTACAGGGGCAGCAAGGCGGCACCAGCTCAAACGTGCCCAGCACCTCACGCAGGCTCCCATTCAACACAAACGCAACAAACAAACAAACAAATGCATTCACAAGCACGCATGGATGCTTGCAAACACACTCACTCATAGACATGGAAAAACAGGCAAAGTCTTGCATTTGCAAAAAGTCGCACTTACAGGCATAGGGACAGAATTCCATGTATGTGCGCTGACACTGTGACCCGGTGTGAAGTAAAGCAGTAAGGCATCTGTGTGGATGCCCCCTACAGGCAGATAGAGCTGTGCTGGGAGTGAGAGGCTGGGGTTAATGTGACTTGGCAGAGAACCAGGAGGGACATTTCCTGGAGTGGCCAGCAGAAGGACACAGGATTAGAGGGCAAAGTGCTGTAATCCATGATGAGATCTTCTCTTCTAGGCTTTCCACAGCCATGCTGCCTGAACCTCAAAACACATCTCCTTGTGCTAACGTTGAAATGAGAGGAGTCATGTTACACAAACACACGACACACACACACACATACACAGACACGCGCACACACACACACAAACACACGCATACACACACACACACATGCACACCCATGCAAACGCATGCATACACGCACACATGCGCACACACACACACACACACACGCACGCACACACATACACTGACACGCACACACACATGCAAGATATATGTTTTTAATCTGCTTGACAACATGCTTACAAATACAATACATAATACAAAAGTACAAATAATAATCTGATACTCAGAAAAGATTTCTCCAGTAATCAGGCTCTAATAATCAGAAAAAATTTCATGACTTAGATAGAATAGTTATTAAGCTAGCTAATTATTGTATAGCCATCATTATTTCCCATGAAGCCAATAGCAATGGCATTACTGGCAATTTAGCGGTGAAGATGAATTGCTATTTATTGCAACTAGTGACACAATGAGTTGTTGTCACCATAGGAAGTCATAACAATGCTGACAATAATAGTTAGGTGGATCATTGTTTAAGAAAGAACCGTAGTATCATAATTACTGTAGATGGTCACATATCTAGTTACTGTAACAATGTTTAATTCAAGTTACGTTTGAATAGCATAGTCATGTTTGTCTATTGTCGTATATACAGTAACTTTTTCTATTTGTCTTTAATTCAAATTTCCTAGAAATACAAATGTATTTCAAAAACAAATAAAAAATATAATTCAATTGCTCAACATCATGAACTGCCCAAACTGTTCGTACAATATCCAGTAGTGTAGCATAATAGGGAAATTAAGTTAAATATTGCTGGCAGTCAGACAGTGTAGACCAAGCAAAAGGTCATGGGTTTCAAATAAATGCAAATTCATATGTATTATTTATCAGTGTTAAGAAATGCTAATCCTCAAAAATGTGGTAAATCTGGTATTTAGTTTTGGGTTATCAGCAATAATATTCTGAGTGCTTCCTCGCTACCATCTGTTACAAGTGTGGTCTGGCTTGGGTCCGGGTGCCCAGCGGCACACAGCGGAACCTCTGCAGAATAGATATGGCCTCTTTCTGCCTCTTAATTCTCCTCTCCCTACTGAGACCCTGTGCTGTTCTGCGAACACAGCTAAACAGGGAAAAGTGGTACTTAAGAAACGCAACACTCCTGTTTGGTATAGCCACCTTGCTCTTTGTTTTATTTGAAACAATGAACGCTAAATTTAACTGTTCTACTTCGGCGGGATCATTTAATATAAGTTATCAGAGGGAGTTCAAGTGCTGTGGCTCCTGTTTCCATTAAAGAAGAATGACACAAGGTTAAACGGTTGTATTTATGATTATTATTATCCGGCGCACACAGGCTTCTGAAAACCCAGTGGTGTGCTCGAGTCAGTCTGGGGAAATGACAAATTCTTAGGCCTTTCAACCAAAGATCATTGTTTTGTCCTTATCTTTTGTTGAAGATTAATGGTTATTGCCCGAGTAAAGACCATTACAATCCGATATGTAGACCTAACCCTCTTTGTGTTTAAAGTTGTACATTGCCATAATTATTCCAGCTTAGAAATAATCAGAACTGCCTAGCTTACCCTTACAGCACTGAAAATTTGAATTCTCTGGAATCCAACTGATATGGCCAGTTTGATTATAGGGAAGCCACTGATGCCAAAGTGATAAGTTGCCTATATGATAACACATGAAAGAACACAGTTACATCATACACGACTTTCCAACCACATTTGAAAGGATGCCACAGGCTGATAGAAACATTTTAAAGATTTTTTTTTATTCCAAGTAAAACCAGCATGTTGATGCTCTGTGGGCTATTCCTGATCTTTCCACTTAATTAAAATTCTGTCGCTGTCTGTTGAAATGTTGATCCTGGCATCATATTTGTTGTCATCACTGGCTGTTTCAACTTACATGTATGTATACATAAATACAATAGTATGAAACGGGGGTTCCGCCAGGGAGGGATTTTGGCCCCATGAAAAGATCTCACATTGGGCCCCACCACCCCAGGCCACCCCATACATGCACAGTTACAGCACAATGTTTTAAGGGCCCCTGTCAGTCCGGACCCTTGGAATTGTTGCTACCCTCCCCATAAGTGATCTTGGTAGGAATAGTTTTCATTATTATTCGGGCTGTGTATTACTCTTTTTTAAATGCTTGGTTTAGAATAACTTCTTTGCCTTGGCATTTGTAAAAAATAATAATAATAAAAAAAATTATAATAATTTCAAATAAAAACAAAATGTTATCTTTTAGCCATTTCATGAACATTTGGCTGTTGCCTTTCCAGGGCCTTACAAGATTTTCACGATCACCTAGACTCCCCCACGTAAGTTGTGAATGGTTTTTTTTTTCATTCTTTTTGCTGTTGCCATGATGCATGACACAACGTTGGTATTTCCTGTGGTATGTAGCTTGTGACATAGGCGGCTAGGGTGTATAGGTCTCCGATTTGGAAATGCATAGATAATGCGTTCTGTACATAGGCCTATATTTTTCTTCCAGGAACTTTACGGGAATCACTTTTGGAAACAGGAAGATTTGTTACTTCGGAAGAAGTCGTGACTCGCAATAAACGGAAATAAGTAAAGCTATTCTGTATTTTTTTTAAATTAAATACATGTCTCTCCCTAGCTACTTGCCTGTTGTAACTAATTTTCGAAGGAGCAACATATAATGAAAACAAGACCGTTGTAATTTATTGTGCACAATAACAGATGCCTTATTAACAACGTAATGGTAGTCTTACTTCAGCTGGTGGTCAGAAGCTGCCTTCGCGTCCGCACTCCACAGACTGCTGCTCACCTTTCACGTCACGTAGTATTTTATGGCTTGACAAGAAGCATCCCAAGCTTGCTTTGACCTCCCACTTGGCCCCAGTAGTTCTCCTTCTAGTGCTTTTCTTGCATAGTAGTTTTCAGTTTATCTGTTATCGGCTCATGTAGGCTACTTTCTTTCTGCAGGGGTTAGCAACTAAAGTCGGTAGTGTTTTTCTGTTAAAGTTAACTTTCTGTTATTTATAGCCTGCTCTTGTCTTGAAACCCTCCACATCCAACAGGATCATATTTAATGGGAGGGGACGTGTCAGGGAAGCAAGTTGCTAGATTAATTGGTTGTCTAGCTAGCCAACAGTGACCTGGTAGATTTCTAGCAACAGCCCTATGTTGCTTTTCTGACTTTTTTCAATTGACTCAGAAGATGAAAGTTGTGGTTGGTAGAGATTTGACAGAGCTGCCTATTCCTACTGCACCTGCAATGTCTGGTGTGGTTATTGCTTGTGTTGCTCAGACTATTGGAAGATGCAGTTGTATATAATGGATTAATAATTGGAACATATAGGTTAGTGTTGCTTGTAATATACAGCTTTAAAATGAAATTATCTATTATTCAATTTCATGATTTGTCAGTGTTAAATCACTAGTTTGCTGCTTTGAAAGCGCAGCACTTCCAAAGGCAATGTTTGTTAAGCTAGAAAACTAGCATTTTCTCTACACAATTTATGGTGTAAATCTCGCCCACTTTGAATTTTATGTTTCAATACAGGTTAATATACAGATCGTTTTGTTGGTTTACCAGGTACAGGTACAAACATTTTGGTCTCTGCACACTCTACCTTCTGGCTTCATATACCAACTGAAACTTCTGTTTCCACATACTGATCTATTTCAGGGTAATGCTCTAATTGTAAAAGAAATAACTAAGTAAATAGATTATAGCCAGGTAACTTAGTTCTTCTCATGCTGACTCGATCGGTTCTTCAAGGAGAAATTATTACTTTGTTGCTTGCTCTTTCCCTCTAGGTGGGGACTCATTTGTGATGGCGTAATGCCTTTTATGGCTATCAAAGAGCTTAATTTCCTTAACTCCAACCAACCAACACATTCTTATTAAAGAATGTTGACACACAGAAGAAGCACATGCATTCACACAGCAATAATGCCGCTAAGTGCTACTGTTCACAATCCTGTAACAGTTAATTGGAAAATGCCTGTGTAGTGTATAGCTCTTCAATGCATGACTGTGCTTTCCGGCAAGTGAACCCAAACAGGAGAGAAGCTGGTTGTATTAAATTAAACAAACATAGACATGTAATCATATGAAGACCTGGAACACTGGAAATGATTGGTCCTCAGGATGTCTCACTCCAAGTTAATTAAATTTCTGACTATACAATAACCCCCTACTTGCACTTCAGTGTTACTTTTGTGTTTGAATTTGTAATGTCTTTAATATATTCATTGAAGGGTGGCAATGCTTGTGTGTTGAGAGTGCTTATGTGACAGTGTTTAATGAAGAGTCTATATAGCAAAGACTTCTCATTTCAGTATTCATACTGCAGTGTATTTGAGCTGGGGTACAGTTTGTAATGATCACTCCGTAATACCTTTGGTTATACCAAACAGAGATAATTAGTTCTGTGTTGAAATACAACAATTGTTGAATTGAAGAGGAAATTGTTTGTTCCCTATTTTCATTGTCCACTTGCCTCTTGAGTTGCTTTGGTGTACCGAGAATCCTGATGCTTGTGTCCAGCATGCGTTTTATTCTTCATACAGTTTGGTTATCTTTTCGGTTTAGTGCATTGTTGGCTGGTTCTTGTTGCTACTGTGCTGTGGTGTGTACATTTCAGTGTACATCTGCATCTTAGTCTTTAATGTATTCTGCACCCTTGGGCTGATAAACTGGAATATTAAAATTACAGCTTTATAATACACTTGGGAGCAACTTTGAAACCTGAACTCGCTTGAGGGCCAACCGTGTTCATTGCCTCCCTGCTCAGAACCGCTTGGATCAGGGGCACCTCCCGGAGCACAAACTTCCCTCCATTGTGGAGGCCGAAGCCGAGCCTGAGGAGTACTTCCACCTCTCTCCCGCCTCCAAGTCCCGCAAGAACCTGATGCTGCCCAACCTGAGCAGCCCGGTGCGCCGCACCTCCTTGGGAAACCTGCTGGGGGATGAGCTGAGGCAGTTCAACGCCCTGCGCCACTGCCGCTCCCCCGCTCGGGGCTGCCGGGGCCGTAGCTCCTCCCCCCAGCAGCTGCTGAAGGAGGAGCCTCAACGCTCGCCGGCTCTCCCCCGAGCACCTCCTCCCACCAACAACGCCGAGGCTGGGGCCTGCCGCAAGCCAACCAAGCTGCTCATTCCTTCCCTCAACTGCTTCGGTCCTCCAGACCTCAGCCCCAGGTAAGGCCCTGAGAGACTGAGCAGAAACAGGACTTAACTCCCTGACTTGGTCCTCCACTCCATAAAGCTTGAGGTCTGGGCCTCCGTTTACCTGGTTACCAAATATAGATGGAACACTTATGAATATGAATACAGCTGACCACACCTGGGAGGAAAAGTTAACATACGTTTTTTTTTTAATGTATACTGTTCACTTTCAGTTGTAAAACAGATATTCAAGAAGTTTGTTTTTCCAGAGACATAAGTAAGTATACATGTATGTGAAAACTTTTTGGGCAAAAGTTTTTTTTAAAGACAAACTCACATAATCTAACATAAGTGAAAACTGAAACTAGATGTAAAAAGGGCAAATGTTATAATTATCCAACAATAATTTTATTGATTGCAAACTCGGATTGTGCAGCACATGAAGATGAAAATAAAGAAGCAAAGCAGCAACTTTATCTGTGCTTGATGAGTGTAGACATTAGTATATAAAATTAACCACTCAGCATTATATGGAGCATGCCTGCGCCAATAACTTATCAGAAGCCTAGTACACGTAACCATTCAAGCAATTAAGTGGGCATAGATGTACATGCAAGTATACTGACCGCTTGCACGCATACTCTTGAAATTCTGTTCAGAATTATCACTGTGTCTCCATCATATAAGTAAGCAGTGGCAGTAGAATCAACAAAACAAAAAACATACACCCACACATACACCCACACACACACACATCCGCAATATCAGCTGGCAGAATTGTTGAAAATGTATTTTAAATATAATTGCCCCAAGGAACTGCACACAAACATACTAAATCAATCCAGACCAGCTCAATATTTGCATTTCACATTGTGCACAGAAAATAGAGCCCAGTGTCCTTCAGTCCTTTCTGATAGACTAATAGGTTGCATAATTGCACAGTCATGGTACAATTTGCAGTTAGCAGGATGTCATAACAATGTACAAAAAGATCCATTGGCATAAATACATTTGTATATTAAATCTATTACTGAGAGGAGAGGATAAAATGTAGATTTTTGTTTCCAGAGAACATGACAAATATAGGAATACATCTATTTGCATTTGGTTTGTCTAAAAGCTTCCCAAGGTTAAGTGTCCATTATTTCCTATTTGCAGCTCATATGAAAATTACTGTAGTGCAGCTGGATGAAGGTTGTATTAAATTGCCTTTAGCAGTGCGTATTCTTGAGCGTACTGGTAGGTTGGAAACAGATTTTGGAACATTGACAGCAGTAAGAGAGTCTAGATATTTATTAGTCGAATATCCTCACACAGAGCTTGTCAGGTGTCTGGAAACATGATTGGTACAAAAATTATGATTTCAGACTTTAGCCTGTGTTGTGTCTTGTAGAATTGATTCTATCAAGCTGATGTGTTATCTCTTCAGGTATAATTCAATCTATTCATTCTGAACACATGCCCTGTATCGGATAACTGGTTTTATAATTGCAATTCTGTAATAGACTGAAGTTCAGTTTTATTTTGGTAAAAGTGAATGTTTTGTTGTCTATTGGCAAAAAAAAGCATATACATATTCATCCCTCTCTGTAAATCTACAGAGAATATTAACTGTTGCACTGTTGACCTGAAGGTCCAATTTACAGTTGAGTTTAAATTGCAACTTTTCCTTATTGGGGAAATAAGTCAGCTGAAATCAAATTTAAAACATTTGCGAATATCCGGCTCAGTCTATAAAAGGCTTGGAGTTGGTGTGGGACCATGCAACAGAGCTGTTGAGCTATGTTCATCAAAATGGAACAACCATTTACCAAGAATAAAAATTTACCTCTTTTTAATAAAACAATGATTTGTTCAATGTTCTTGATCGACAGCACATCTTAGCTCTACTTGTGATGGAGTTTGTAAAGGCTCTCTCCTGTTAGCTTGAAGACAAGGTGGTCTGCATCAGGGTTGGGTCATATTCTCTTTTAATTCAGTCGATTCAGGAAATGAATTTAATATCAATTTGTGAATTGAAAAATCAATGAATATTAAGGGCATTTTTTTCTATTTAATTCAGTTTTCCACCCTTGAGCTGATAAACCAGAATTATAATGTGACTGCTTTGTAATCGCTTGGGAGAAACTTTGAAACCTGAACTCACTGGAGGGCCAACCCTGTTTGTTAATTCAGTTGATTCTGGAAATTTATTTAAATTCAGTTTCTGAATTTTAAAATCCTCGTTTAAGATTATGGATTTCTTCCAGTTCATGTTTTGAATTTCGATAAATTTTCTGAATTGACTAAATTAAATTGGAATTGATCCCAGCTGTGGCCCACATTGTCTTCAGTTTCATCAGTATCACTTTCCCTGGTTGAAATGCTTGAAGAGCCGTCCTATTCTCTGTGCCTCCTTCCTTCTTTAATGTGACATAGTGAACCGAGCCTTCCTATAGGAATCAGTCAGCCCTTCACAACTGTAAAATTGTAGCCCCCATGTCAGTAATTTTACTGTTTTATTTATCCCCTGTAGACACATCTCTTGTATGAGACCATCTCATTGTAACTGCAGGTGTGGGTTCACAAACCTCGAGGCTTCATCAAAGTCTTTAAAAAGTTTGTTCTAACTGGCATTGGTCAGAGCAACTTTATTCTTTTTTCCGTAACTTCACAACACAGTAAGTTTATTTTCTAAATTGATGGTGAACTCGCTGTAATGAGTGACTACACTGTAGAAGGACAGAAAATGGAGCCTTGTGACTTTCAGTCCTGGCTGGGTGAGATGCTATTAGTTTCTCCACATCAAAGCCCCTTTGGGGTTTGTGCCAGTGCACGTCTGGTGGCGGCTCCTCATCTTGCCCAGTCCCGCTAATTGGAAAGGATATACTGTTTCTCATCTCCTGCAGGGTGGTTGACGGGATTGAAGACAACGGGCACACATTTCACTTCAACATAGAGCGGAGCGGGGCCAAAGGCAGTGCGGGCAGCCAGATGGAAGGTAACCTAACCTCTACTGAACTTACGCTCAGCGTTCTCAATGCACCCAGACTGCAGCAGGCACCCACTGACATACAACACCAAGAACGCTTGGGCCAGCGTTATGGAATAGAGTCAGGGCACTGAAAGCTGAATTAAAGTCCACTGTAAGACATCGCTGCTGCTCACAGTACAGAGAGTGGCAGTATAAGGTTTGAAATGTAACCCAAGATGAACTTGCCTGCAAAGCTCATTGACAGTGTGCTGATTTATGGAAGTGGGAATCCACATGCGGCTCTTTCACTTGGCTCCCCTTTCCCCGCCCTCCACAGATGCCAATCAAGTGAATGCCACTCTGCTCCTGGAGACGGAGGAGGTGAGGCAGAGCATCGCACAGCTCAACAAGGAGGTACGTGGAGTGGGTGTTGCACATGCAATGGGGCTAACAAATCATTAGGATGTTAGTGCTTACTAATGAATTATTCTTATATTGAATTGGTGACATAAATGGGTTTTTCATTGTTGGTGGTCTTACCTTTTAACACCATAGAATCCACAGCACAGCTTGATATTGTAAATGGTAATAGTATAGTTTTATTTATACTATTTATATATCATAAATTGGCCAGTGTATTTCCTGTTCACTATGACAGGATTTTTCATGATTAACTTAAAAAGTAATTACTTACTTCGTGACAGTAAACAAGCTGTCTTTACAATGACACTAAAGGAGTCCCAGATGACTGACAGTTCCCTTAATTTATCAAAGCCTGCTAATACGTCCTCTGTCTCTCCAAAAGTGGCTGGTAGTTATTAGGAAATGTGGATGAGCCTGAGGAAGCATTGTTTGGAGGTGATGAGTGATTAATAAATATACCGGGTACTCCTGCATTGCAGATGAAACTCAGAGGAGTGCTGAGTCAGGGATCTTTAAAGATCTCTGCTCCGGTGCTTCTCCCTCCCCTGTCTCACCCCATTTTCTCTTTCCCTCACCATGTCTATTTCTTTCTCTGTTCCTCTCTCTGGAGGTTTGGGTGTCTAAAAACAGGCTGCTCCTGACACAGTTTCACAGAGATGGGTGGCAGGTGTACTGTACAATGTGCAGGGTACTGAGGTTTTTTTCATTACTGCTTAAAGTAATAGGAGTGGGAAATGTTACAGAAAACAGCATTTAAAAGTGGGTGGGGCATACAAGGAGAAGATGTTGAGCTGTTTCATCAACATTGCACAGGAATATTTTACATAATGATGTTTTTATGCTGCCAAGACTCTTGTGCAGTGTTTCTCTGCTAATGGCCAATATGAAATGACTGACAGTAGCCCACTGGTGTCACATTTGTGAAAGAAAACTGAAGTATCTTTTCTGGTCCCCTAGCACTGCCTGAAGGGATGTCATTGTTACGCAATCTTCCCTCTCACATTGCAGGTGGAATTCTGAATTTGATGTGGTTAGCCAATGCATAGCTGGATGTTTTCCCAGTTAAAGAGGAATGAAGAAGTTGGTATGATGCCAGGCAAAAAGGAATTTTAACTAAAATAATTGATATTCATTTAAGTGGTCTTAAATTTTGTCAGAATAATGTACAAATATTTCGACAGTCATTTGGGAGGGTAAATTGGCATATTAAACTTATTGGGCTTTCAAAATGCTCACGGACTGTAGGCAGGCAAGTTGGTAATTAATCCTCAGTAATGGCCCCAAATTTAATATCATTTAGTTTATCATTACCTATATTTTTGTTTCTTTTTTATTCATTCATATTGCAACTGCCAACACATCTATTCATCATGTCTTCTTGCCCAGTGATGAAATTCTGTGCTTTTCCCCCTTAGTCTCTGTTGCTAAGGGTCTCAGAGCTAAGTTACCCGAGTGTCCGAATTTCATCCTCAGTCTATGTCTGCTTGCAGTGGTATTTATATCCTAAATCTCATGAAAGGTAATGTCAGGATACAGGATTTTATTCATTCTGTCCTGTTTTCCTTTTTATAGATGAGCCACTTACACCAGGAGGTGGCTCAACTGGGCAAGGAGCTACACCACATGCTGCACTTCTTACAGGCCCACATGACGATGCAGCACTACACCTCCACCCTCTCCACCTACCCCTACGGCGTGCATGTGGTCCCCAACCCTACTGCCAATGGCAGCATGGCCTACAGTGTCGCAGCTGGCCTGCACCTGCACCACGAGCCCGTGAACCTGGAACCTTTGGGCCACCCTGGGGGCACGTGGAACTACAGCGGGTCCCACGGCGGCAGCGCCCTGCCTCGGGCCACCGTCGCGGGTCAGCAGGGGGAGGCGGAATGCTTACACCAGCCCTCCAGCCCCAGATCATCCTGCTTGCATGCGCACTGCTCCGTGGACCCAGCAACAAACCAGTGCTCAGGCCCAGCCTCTGGCAGCACCCCCAACTCCCCATACCCGGCCCATCAGAAGACTCAGACTGGGGCTGGGCCGTCTTTGCTCACCATCAGTCCGTCCTTCCAGGGGTTCACCTCTGGCCCAGCTTCTCAAGCTGGGTATGGAGGAATTGGCGCTGCGTCTGGCCACAGCAGTTCCTCTGTCAACCTCAGCCAGTCCCAGTCAAGCTTGTGTCAGCAGATACCGCTCGCTTCCGAACACACACACTCACAGTCCAGCACCCCCACATATGCCCACTCCTCACTGGCGGCGACCAGTGGTTACACCAACCTCCATTTCTCCACCAGCCCGCTGCTCCACTCGCCCAATCCTGGCGTCGCGTCCGGCTCCCTCCACGTCCTGGATTCCCGCAGCCTCCTGGACCTTCACCATCTCCCTGGCTCTTCCCACTCAGGGCCCTCCCTCCTCCCCAGGCAGTCGTCACTCACCTCTCAGGATTCCGGTCCACCGAGACTGGATGCTTGTGACAGTGACCACTTGGGTGACTCTGCTGGCGTGGAGCACATCAGTTTGGAGTGCCTGCTTGGTAGGTCAGGGTCCCGGGAGAGGAGGGACAGTGCAACCCCGGAGTCACGGAGGTCCAGTATTGGAATTCAGACTCTAGACACAGAGCCCTTCTGGAGTGTGGACATGGCTGAGTAGCTGGCGTTGGAGAGATCCTGCTGTTAACACTAGAGCTGCTGCTGAAGCATGGGGCACCCTGGTTTACAGCCCTGAAAGACAACTTTGGTGTTTGAGTTGATCTTTTGGGAGTTTTTACTGTATGTTCTGCCTATTATTCACTTTTTTCCTGGTTTATGCGGCTCACAGCTCTTCTATGCAAAGCACATACTTTGTGCACTCCCCATTCCTTTATTCCTCCTGTCATTATGGGTCATACTCATGTAAAGAATCATTGTCTCCCATCTGATTGTTCGGCCGAGTGGAAGGGCTCTGTAGTCCATAATGTTGGGAGAGAATTACCCCCTTACTATTGGCAACAAACCTCTTCACTTTGTTTTTTAATTTTTCTCGGGGGTTTAAATGTGCAAAATTGACTAGGAAGGCTTTTTCAAAAACATTTTTCATACCCATTTAGCTATGTTTTTGGTGAATTATTCAGGCAACTCAGTGGAGGTCACCAATACAACAAGGTACTTCATTACATAACTGGAAAAAATGATGAGACAATTAAAATGTACTTGTTGTACTGTGGTCCTACATTGGATGGGAAAGTCAAACGTTTCATTTACCCTCACTCAAGCATTTGAACTGTGTCACCCACAGTACTCATGTGGATAAAACACACCTTTGTCACAAAGAAAAGCTGTTTATGGATATTGTCTTACCTTCTCAGTTGGTAAAGTTCATTAATTCTTTTTTCCTAAGGAAAAGGTATCCAGCTGAAATGTGTTTACATTGTGAAAGACTTTGATTGTCCTGAGAACACTGGCAAGAGGAGTCAGTGGACACCCACTTTAATTAATGCACTCTCTGAATGACACTGGAGGCTTTGGTTTTTCTATGTAGCTGATTAATGAAATGCTCAATGGTATGCCTTGTAAAATCCTTTCTTTTTATACAAAGATATTTATTATGTTTTTAATATATGTGAATTGATGAGACACAGAAATGGATTTCCACAGAACAAGTTTTGTATTGAGGGCAATGTGTTCTTTGTCTACAGTTTTATCACAGTTAGCATCATTTTGGGCTGAAATGTAGTTATAACATACACAGTCGGCAGTATATGTCTGAAATCAGACCCCTGTCTGCTATGCAAATTAGTTGGAGAGAACTTTGACACATCTGCTGATTTTCACATGACTCAAATTGTGTCAAACCTTCATTGATGTGCTGGTGTGATTTGATGTGATTTACTCTAGGCGTATCTCCCGCTCAATAACAAAGCACTGGAATTTGCCTTGTTCTACGTATCATGGCTGTCACTCTGCATTGGGTTGCTGTGGCCCACCGCACTTTAATCACACTTGTTCTCTTCTTATTCTCCTCTGTTTGCTTTGGCCCTGCAAATCATTACCACTCAAAAACTTTTACTAAAATATATTCCTGTCTGAGCCAAAATGAGGTTCTATGGGATTTTGTGGATTAGAATGCCTCCCTAATACTTGCATATGACCACAGGATTCGATCTGTTGTGGTTGTGTATTTTATGACCTGCTTGGTATTTTAAGACAAATTGCATGCTTGCATGCCAGCACGAAAGACACAAGCTCATTGAGAGCCATCAACACAGGTGCCCACTATATCTTTAGTAATTAATGGCTTGTGAAGTTTCTCCTCAACTGGCTACGTTACATGCATGAACGATTTATAGGATGTACACTGCTTGGATAGTTTGCTTTCCAATGCGTAGATTCAGTGACAGTTCAACTGAAGCTTGGACTGAGTTTCCGAGGTTGTGACCTCTTACATAAAGCTGCTGCTTTAGTTTATGAAATAAGACTGACACTATCTATGAGATGTTAGGTATTCTCTGTAGTAGGCTCTGCCATGAGAAATGGCTCTTGTAGTTTTTTGTCAAAAAAAAACAAGTAAAACATTTCCATATGTTTCTGCTGCCCTCTCCCAACTGTCACATACTATTGTTTGCAGAATACAGTAAATAAGAATGTCTCAAGTAAGGACTCTTTAAAAAAGTGGTCAACCAAGCGGGATTCCCTGTTTTCTGCATAACATGTATATTAAATAACTTACGCAATATATCATCCTGAGGGTGGAGTCTGGGGAGAACAGTACTATACTGTATATGTACATTGGAATATAAGTTACTGCAAAAATGCCTGCATTGGAATAGGTCACTGCAAAAATTCCTGCATTGGAATATAGGTTACTGCAAAACTTCCCACAGTTGAATAGAGCTCCAAATCAGTTTACAGAAACAAAGTCAGAAACAAAAGGCTATCTGTCTAGTTCTATCACATTTTAATTCACAGCTATGGATATTGTTTCTTTTACAGTCCACACAGACAATTAAAAAAACATGCTCCATTGCAAATGGTCTGGGAATCTGGTGCTCCAATTTGCGACAAGAACAATACCGGTTAATGGCAGAACCCTTGCTCAGAACCAGCACGAATAAGAGGAAAAAGAAGGCTGAGCCTCTTGAGTATGTTGTGCATTTTGGTGACCATGGAAACTGGTTTCAAAACAACCATTTGGAAAAAAAGGGTGGTTCAGATGTTATGTAAATACAAGGCTTATAACACTTCAGGTTTTTCACGCCTTCAAAGCATCTGGCCATGTTGCTTATTCTGGTTTCAAGGTAGATAACACTATTTTAGGAATCTCCCCTTTATTTTATATATATTTTTAATTTTGTATTTTATTTATTTGTTCAGTTAAGTTATAAATTATTTTATTAAAATGTTCTGAAATGCTTCCTTGCATTGTTTGTTATTCTAAACTATATGTACACACACACACACATATATATACATATATAGTATATGCACACAGTCAGTGGCCACATTATTAGGTGCCAAAAACATTCCGAAGGGATTTTAGTCCATACTGACTCAATAGCATCACAATAGCATCACAGAGTTTGTGCATGTGGATACACATTCATACTGTGAACTTCTTGTTCCATCTCATCCCTATGGTGCTCTATTGGATTGAGACCTGGAGACTCTGCAGGTTATTGGAGGGTACTGAATTCACTGTCATGTTTGTGGAACCATTTTCCTGCTGGAAGTATCCATTTGAAAAAGAATAGACTGTGGCCATAAAGTGATATGGTCAGCAACAATGCTTAGGTACGCTGTGGTAAATGATGCTCAATTGATTTGCACCGCTCACGCGAAAGGCAGAACACATCCATGGATTCATGCTGTTTACACTAAATTCTGACCCTACCATTTGCATGCTGTAGCAGGAATCAAGATTTTCCAGACCAGGCAACGTTTTTCCAATCTTTACTTGCCCAGTTTTTGTGATTACGTGCCCACTGTGAGCTTATCTTCCTGTTCTTAGCTGACAGGAGTGGAGCCTGGCGTAGTCTTTCACTGCTGTAGCCCAGCTGCTTCAGGGTTGAAGTACGTTCAGACGCTCAGAGTTGAGACGCCCTTCTGGCCTTCACTGGCCATCACTGTTGTAGATAGCTGTTATTTGTCGCATTTCTGTTAGCTTGAATAAGTTTGCCATTATCCTCTCACCACTTTCATTAACAAGTTATTTTTGCCCACAGAACTGCCACTCTCAGAATGTTGTATTTGTTTATCGCACCATTCTCTGTTAACTGTACAGACTGTTGTGCATGAAAACACTAGAAGGGCGGCTGTTTCTGAGATGCTGGAATCACCTCGCCTGGCACCAACAATTACATCACAGTCAAAGTCACTTATATCATGCGTCTTACCCATTCTACTGTTTGGTCAAACAACAAATAAACCTCTTCATGAACATGTCTCCATGTTCTATATATAGAGTTGCTGCCACATGACTCACTGTTTGGAGGAGCAGGCTGTGTTAGCAAGCAGTTTCACCTAACAAAGTGGGCACTGAGTGTGTGTATGTGTGTGTGTGTTGCTAGCATTAGCTACATTCAGAGAGACACAAAATAAGTACATTTTTTGAAGGTTAAAAGGTATTGTTTTAAATGCCGTCATAGCTGTTTCTCAGATGGCACATGTTATTATATTTCTTTATAAATGTCAGTGCCTACAACTGCAGTATCCATGTCTTAACACATGTGTTGATTGTTTCCAAACATGGTCCAAATAGATATCATTAGAGATATGGAGGCATCCACAGATTGCCTGTAGTATATTCACATAGTGTCAAAATTCATTTATTTTCCTCCCTTACAAAAAGTTTAGACATTCAGTTCTCTAAGTCTTCAGATTGCCAATGAGCCCCAACAAATTACCCTGCTCTGTTGAGATATTTCAGATATTTCCATCTATTTCTCTGCTCATAGAATTTTTCTGCTGGTCTTTTATTGGTACATTTTTAGTAGCAAATTGGAATAATCATTAATAAAATATACCTCAAGATAATTTACATTGTGCATGCTTCTGAGACAGATGACACAGGGGGAATATTATATTGTATCTCTGATATACCCACTAGATGATCAAGTAGAACAATACTGTATGTTGACAGCTTACAATTTTAATTCTGTGTGATTGTGATTGAACTTCCAGCTAATATTTCCTAATGATTATAGCATCCCAAATATTGGTCTCGAGTTCAGCACAAATAGTTGTTGATAATGAATTTCTCTCTGGTTGTTCAGGGGAGCAAATATACAATTTAAATCACAATGCTGTTGTTTATTGCAATGTATTAATTTACAGTTTTTCTATATGCAATATATTGTGGTTCTGCATCCTACAGGAAAGCTTCCATGTCTTTTCCATCTTCGTAGTGATTTCCCATGAGCCAAAGCAGAGAGGAGAAACTATCATACCGAAAACAATCAGTCTGACCTAATTTTAGGGCCAATCCAAATGATAAACAGAACTTTGAATGTTCTTTTCTGTCCTTTATTCAGACTTTGAGCATGTTGTGTGAAAATGGTGAAATTTTGTCTTGTTAAATATGGACAATTTTTTTTGTCCAGCCTTCAAGGACAAAAAGGGCAAAGCTGTCAACACCATGTCTTTCAATGCACGCTGTCTGTGGCATGACTCAGATCATATTTTCCCCCTCGTACACTGGAAACAATCTGATTGGAGATGGCTGGTTTGTATTTGTGTACACCGTCAGGAAAACATCTGATCACTGAATATCTGGTGTTTGTCACTCTTCCCCTTGGTATTTCTCAAATATCATTGCATCCATGTCTGCAACTGCCACACCGATCTCTTTAGGATCCAGTGTCTTTCCATGTATCATGTTCCCACATTGCCTTGAACAGCTGTCACTTTACTCATTCATTTTTGGGAAAAGGCTTCAAAGAGGCTCTGCCTAAGTATTTGGCTGGGCACGTAGCCTTTGTGGGAGTGTGAAGTGGAGGTCAGAGGTGTAATTGTGAACCGTATGTTGTTGATGTCATTCAATACCCAGACATGCTTACCATCCACCACCTGAGCTCTTAATAGCCTCACTGAATTAATGGCTCGTTAATGAAAGTGCTTTATCACGTGTCTTTGTATTCTTAGACACTGGTGGTAGCGTTGGAAATATTCTCGACTTGGCATCCCTACAGGATTCTGAAAATAAGCACTGCTGTGGGGGACAGGTAAGGACAGGTGAACCCCTCCAGTGCACCCCTGCTGGCGTGCTAATGCACTGGGGAATGGACTGGGGAGGGAAAATAACCGGAACACAGTCGCCCTCCCATGGATTTCTTACCAAAATGTATTTCCTATTTAAAAATAGTAAATTTGTCATCTGTGCTTGCCATCAATGAATCCTGTGAAATATCTCCATATCTGGAGTAAATATGGGGAGCCAGCCATCAGAAAAAAGGAGGAAGGAAAGAATGTCAGATTTAATTGCTGAGAGGCTGAGCAAGAGGAAAAAAATTAACATCTGCTCCCTGTAATTTAGACTAACAAGCTCCAGCTGTCTGCTGCTTTACTGAAGTTCTTCCTTCTCTCCTCTCTTTAAGTAGGGATGTATTAGCTCTTTGTAGATGCAGCACATGACAGGTAAGTCCATGTTTAGGGCAGCGTGGGGCATATTGTGGTATGTGTGACTGTAAACTTGACTGCAACAGCATTGGGGGGGGGGGGGGGTGGCGCCATTCATATAGATTATTTCAGGATCTGATTGCATGTGTATCACAATAGCATGATAGTATGAGTCAATTCAAAGCAAAAAATAATAATAAAAAGTACAAAAATACAAACTTGTTACCTTAGTCATGCCCAATGTACCACAGTGCACCCTGAAATGATAGCTCGTATGAAGTTGAGACTTGAATTGAATAAAATCAATCCATCTCCAAAACTGTTTGTGACTGCCAAAAGGTAACTGATAAAGGGTGAACGGTGAAGTCATGTTGATGTGGTTGTATCACTTGTTCAGTGTGAGACTTCCAGGAGAAGCTGGCTCCCATTTCCCTCTGTCTGGCAGGAACATGGTGGAAAGCGCTGGAACACATCACCTTTCTCTGCTCCAATCACTGTATCTGTGTTAGGATACAGTAGGCATTGAAAAGGGCACAAGAGCAGTGATGTATTGTGGGGAAGAGGCCTATGTCTGTGTGAATGATGTGGAGAGGACAAATCATGATGACAAGTGCGACGATACACCACATATTTTCCCAATGCTGTCCATAGAATCTTGCGCTTGTTCTTTCCTGCACTCTCCCTGCTTTGAAACATCACATATTTGACTACTCAACCACCACCATTTGTACATACCCCACTTACTTTTAACAGCATCAAGGATGGCGGTCCACATCCTGGCCCTACTGATCCACTGTCTCTGATATTCCTCTCCAGTTGAGCTCCCTTGAGTTGTTATCGGGGCAGTTCACTTACTGCATTTGTAAAATTATATTATTCCAGTTTTACTACATGTTTTTGATTGGCCCTGTCAGTTGTGTTGTATTGTATGTGTAATTAATGCAACAATGGCTGGTATAGGGGCATTTAGAGATTTGTGCTCTAAAGAACAACAGTACACTTCAGGTAATTTGGAAGCAGCTTGTACAGTGATATTGTGTTTACAGAGGCTGTACATACGATTTGCGTACTGCCATTTATAAGTGTATAAGTGGACTTTGCAAACAGTTTTTCTGAAATACATCAATGTGTCGTCTTTGTTTTTTATGAGTTACTGACCTTCTTTAATGAGTCACAAGGTTTTATGCAGAACTAAATAATATTCATGGTATTTCAGTGGCCTGAAATTATAATTTGGGTTGAATGTACCTGCAGCATACTAGGCTGGTTAAAACAGCTTATTCAGTACCAGAAATGGTAAATACTACTCTAAGTTTTCAGGGGGGCACATGCCCCAGGAATCATATGCAACATGGAGTCACATTGTGTGCATCTGACAAATAAGTCCAGCTCAGATCCTGGCACAGCCTATCTACAAAGGACAACTTAAAAGCCAAAATATTCTGCTGCTAAAAAGTTGAGATAGTTGGATTAAATGGCCTTGCAATGATAAACTGGGTTGCCTGGATACAGTGTTTGAAAATGATTACGCTCAGCAGAAAGTCTTTGTACCTTCAGAGACGGGCGTATTACTGAGCACAACAGTGTCTACCACTGGTGCTCCCTCCAGAGACAGCAAAAACATGCCAGAGATAGCGCTGATCATCATTCCCAGAGAGCTGTGAGGGACAAGACAAATGACTATGTCTACAGCCACTCCCCCTGAAGCCTGGACATTCTGATTAGGAGCTGAAGAACAGGTACAAAGTGGCTGTTATGCAACCGCCTGGTCTGGCCTCATGTCACTGCATCTATTTCATTCACCACCGCCAGTTCTGGGCTATCTTTGGTTTGTGCTGTTATATTACTATTTATTGATGCATTGACCTATTGTGAGGCTGATGGAAGGTATAACGTCATTGTTTTCAGGAGCAATTTTGAATGCTCTACCAATCGTATCACGGTGGAGACACCCTACCCTGTACCTTTAGTGTTGTCTGAGGATCTTTAACATTGGCTCAAAAGCTTATCAGAATAATATAATAGGTTATCATGTGAACCAGCTTCATTCATAGATCCTCAACTGTCACCTGAACCCTTTTCAATTGCTCTCATCCTTTTGTGGTGGAACAGCTGATGGGGGGCAGGAGATAAATTGTTCAGAGAGAGCAAACATTGGGTGTCCTGGAAACTCGTTAGATGTCCAACACCATTGCCACATATAAGTAAATCAATACTGTGTTCACTGTTAAAATAAATAAAAGAAAACATTCACCCAATGTTACATGAATGGCATGAAATAAGTAATACATTCTTTGTGAAGGCTGGTGCTTTATTTAAAATTTTGTTAATTGGTTTTGTTATTGTTTTAAAATTGGCTCATACGCTCACTAAAAAAGCTCACATTATTCTGATATACAAAAGGCTAGCTATGTCCTCTGCTGGACAAATTATGTCAATGCTTTTTGAATTATCTTTAGGCTGTTGGGCTTCTGTTCTGAAGCTTCTTAGCACCGCTTAGTGGTTTGAGAATGATAATGTGCCAACGTTGTAGCTCGCAGTCCATATGTATTTTTGTAATGCATTCAAAAGCAGTGCTAAGATATGTTTTACTGAACATATAGGAGAATGAAATGTTACATTTTGAAGTGTATTTGAAGCTCTAGCCAACACCTCTTATCAACCCTTTTGAAACTCTGATGTTTTTTCCAGTTGCATTACACATCAGACTAGCACAATCTAGTCTGTCAACTAACCAGGTTGACACTCCATTGGGAGACAAATTATATGGTATGGCTGCTGAAGTTCCAGTGATGTGTTTTGCTAACAAACAACTGGTCAGATGCTTGTTTTGATGCATTCCAATCTTGTGTCTGTAACACTCACTTACCAACCCAAGCCTGGTCAAACTAGCTAATACTGATTTTTTTTATTAAAAAAACAAACAAACAAACAAAACAAACAAACAAATAACCGCCTGTTATTTTCCTGTTTTCACTCCAGGAAACCAATTAGTAACAATTTAAACAGCTTTGTCTGTGTAATTGAACCTGTCACTGTCAGTGGGTACTGTACTTCTGGAGAGTAGTAGCCTACATTTTTTTTCTCACATAATTTGACAAAAAAAATATTTCTTTATTTATTTGTCATGAATTTGAACATAATATTAAGTGAACTTGTAGAATCACAGATACTCTAGCATTCTCATGATTAGTCATAGCCTAATCATAAAAACTAAAAATTCTGAACCTGTAAATAGTCAGGTTGTGGCACATGCTAGAGAATTTAAATCTTAGATACTGACTTCTTTATCATTTCAAAAATCAATATTTTGTTGCTGTTGGTTGATATAAATGATTACGTTCATTGTGCCTGTGTAATGCTGCCTGAACCAGGGCCGTGCACACAGATTGAAGACAATTTTAGTCTGGCCATTGCTAGTGTCCTGTCTGTTCGCTGCAAATAAAGCAACTGCCATGAGGTGTCACTGTGTCATAAACCTAAACGCTGTACGAACATTTTTCAAACTTCCTGCTACCACCAACTGTATTTTACTACATGTCCCATACAAACCAGCGCACTCTGTGGCGTACTAACTAAGCGATTACATCATCGTGTAAACGAAAGTGTGTTCAGCTCATATGTCATTGGTTTTCCATCCATTCTGTCAGGAAGTAGGAGGTTCCCGGAAGTTAATCCACAAGGCGGAAGCGAAGGCCATAGCCTGTGATGAGGAATCAACGAGAGCCGAGAAAGTGAAAGGGCGAAAAAAAGCATTTATTTGTGGCAATTCCGATAACTGAACACATTAAGCACAGAAGGAACTTTTTATTAATCACTGAATATCACGGTAAGAAGTTCTGTCGACAACGGTCGATTCCTATCTAGTTAGCAAGCAAATATTACAAGAGAATTGTGTGTGTAGCTAGCCAGTTCTGCCTTGCAATCCTGTCTTGGCTTACTAACGTTGGATAGCTACACCATAGCTAATGTATGAGGATTTTTCTCACAAAGCTCGCAGACAATTTTGTTTCAATGTATTTTAGTGTGAAAGTTTTTTATGCTGTGACGTTGCTTAACTAAGAACGTTGGCCATTTGGCTAATTACATTGCCCTACTGTATGTTAGCTAACTAGCTAGCTAACTTCCTTGCGAGCCATGGATAGTAACGTTATCATTTTTTGATAGCTAGCTACCTGTTCGCTAAATACTGTCTAAGTATGATGTATAAGCTACAGAGAGCTCTTGGTTTCTTTTGTGTATGATGTGTACCAGTTTATGTCTAGTTTAAGATAAACTAACCACTTGCAAGTTTCTGGTTTGAAGTAGACTAACGCTATTCGGTAGATAAATAAACCGAACACTGACCTTGCTAGCTACCCATTACGAATGGTCTACAGCAGTGGCCTGTGGGACAAATGATCTTTCGAGGCAGTTTGCTGCCACTGTCCAACTCGTTTGCTAGCCAGTGGTATTAATTTGGAGTTGATAGACTCGTTAAGTTGAGCGCATTGGGAAGACTAAAGTTAGCATTAGCTATCAATGTGAACGGCATCGGCCTTGACAAGATGTGTGCCGCTGCGATGTTCATTAACGCTCGTTAATAGTTGGTATGAAATTAATTTGCTGACTTTATAACTTATCTAGTTAAAGTTATGAATTAATCAAGGTTATTAATATTTATAGTACTCCAAACTAAAAATCTTGCTTCAGGCGTTATTGGTCAAAGAAGTTATCTTGCTAGCAAAGTTAAGGAAGTTTGAAAAGTTGGTGCACTAGTTAAATAGTAATCCAACAGTGTGTAAACGTAATCACAGCTGGTAGTTAAAAGTAATGAATTATTTTTGGATCACATGACTTCCGAAAATGGCTGAATTTATGACTTCATTAGAGAAACGCGTCCACTATATTGTGAAATCATTCCATGGTCTAATAATGTAGCTATCGTTTTTGTTGTCTTCGGACGTTTTTGTGCGTTGATGTAACGGTCTCTAAAACTTCACTACCAACTTTACATTAATTTATGATATTTGTAGTTTTTGTTACAAGGCTGCTAGCATTATCTGCTTCTCACTCTTGCCTATATTGAGCTGTTGTTTATTTTCCAGCCTTATTCTAACATTTAATTATTATATCATTTGATTGAGAAATGTTTAATGTGGCTTGAGATTATGTTTGAGCTAGCGTTTGTACTAGTGTTGATTTTTTTTCTATGCAGCCTCTAACGTATTTAATTTCTGTGTGCTTAAAATCCATATATAGTAAGGTTTTTTAAAGTTGTATAAAATACACAAGTATATCTACCAGTGACAGAATTGCTGTCACTGAAGTCAAGTAGGCATATTGGCACAAGAAAAGGCATATTTCCACTGAGCTGAGTTCGTATGTTGATTTGTGGGGCACTTGGCAAAGATTTGCTAGCCTCCGAAGAAAACGAATCATGTGTCCATCCTGCCAGGAAACCTAGCAGGATTTTTAGAACTTCATGTTCAATGTCTTGGGGAAACGTTTGGCTTCTAAAAAAAAATCTTCAAAAAATTTCTAGGGCCTTTGCATCCCCAAAGCAAGCCAGCGGAAACATTTTTTCCTGCAGGTTTTGTGCAGACTGAGTGCAGGCATCAGCAGCTGATTGCACAGGTCAGTTTGGTATGAGGTTTATGAATGTGGTTGACCTGCAGACTTGAACTTCATGCATTTAAATTCCAGGCAACACTTTAACCTCACAGCTTCAGCACAGCATCTATATGTATGTACGCACGCACACACTCATCGTTATGTGGCTGGAGCATGAACATCACTTTGAGGCTTAATTGCCTGTCTTGTTAATTAATACTGTATCACTACAGTACACTATAAACACTATAGTGTACTGTAGTGTAGTATAAACACTATAAACACATCTAAAAAGCCATTATTATTATTATTATTATTATTATTATTATCTTATTGTAAACTGAAGAGAAATTGAACCTGGCATTTGAAAGGAATTTTAAACCATGTACACCAGGTTACCCTTCTGTGATCTGTATGTCGTCCTTTGTTTTATTTATGTCACCAAAGAAAATGGTTGACACCTCTTCATGTTTTGAGAACAAGGCTGCAGTACAATGATGTCATTATGGCTTGTGTGCAGGCTGTTCCTCCCATGTCACCCTTTGTTTGTTTACAGTTGGTAAAGTCTGCCATCCACTGCCATCTTCCACTAGAAGTCTGAAAACACTGCAAAATGATACAGCACTGTAATACCACTTATTGGAAATACTGCAATTTCACTAGCTCAGTGGGCTCATTTTCGTAATTTCTTATCTAGGTTTTTGACAGATAGCCCACTGTTATTACTGTCTAAAACCTGTCTTTTAGGCACAATACACCTTTGTAGGTAGTCTCTGACAAAGAAGACATTTAAATATTTTTCCACAGAATCGTTCTGGTCTGACTCACTATCTTATTGAGATGTGGTTCCTCACCCTTCGGCTGGCTGCGAAACGGGACTCCATTAACACAGCAAATGGGTTTTTTCTTTTCTTTTTTTGTTAAACTTATTGAGAAGAGATGTGTGGGTGGCAAGCCCAACCCTCAGGCAATTCACTGTCCTGCTCTATATAACTGACTTTCAGACCGTCTGCAGCAGCGCAGTCGGAAACCTGTCCTTATCTGCCATGTCCACTGTCGATCACCTGACCGGCAGACCAGAACCTGTCTGGCCACAAAATGATTTATATGCTGCTGTAAGTAATTTGGTTCTGACAGACATTTTCAACTCTCCACTGCACTTGTCACGTTCAGTTGTTTTCCTTTGTTTTTTTAAAAGTATATTTAGCCGAGGTGCTAGTTAGCCATGTTAAAAAAAGTGATACAAAAGTATGATTGTGGAGGAAACATTGCAGTAAAATGCTTATCTTCGTAGCGCATTATGAAATGGCAATTATCAATTAGACTATCTGTGCGCCTCCCATTCCCCGATCAGCTATTTGCAGTGGGCAGTTTTTGTCATTCAGTGCAGTTTTTTTTAAACTCTTATCTGATCTGATTCAGATCTGAACATTGTCCAGGAAGACCTTTCAAAATAAACACAGCCTGCTGTTTTAGCTGTTTCAGGTTAAGCTGTATGCGGCAAGTAGAGGTATTGAAGGTTTGCTGATGGCGATCTTTGTACACAGAAGAACTACCTGGTCTCCAGTTACAGCAGCTCTTTATTAAGAATATGGTGTGTAAAATTAGGCCAACAAGTTCTTATAAAACTCATGTCGCCCACCTGAACACTCCTTATGTGTTATTTCTGTCACTTTTTGTTGTAGAGACATGGCTATTCGAGTCTTAAAGTGGAAGGACGTGAGTTATGCAGTTTTGGCAAATGTAGTTGCATAGTTTTGAGCCTGTATGTCCTGGCATCAGCAGGCGACTTTCGGTGCTTATTTCCTTGTGCTTCGCATAATGTAGTCCCCCCCCCCCCCCCCCCCCCCCCTCCAAGTCACATGGCGTTTCCTGCATTACTAAGCAGCTGAGTACCTGTTAGGTCTGCGTCACAGTTTTGACCGCCCCCCCGGCCATTGCTCCAGTCTCACATGCTCGAACCGTGTGCTTGTCAAGACCTGCTGCATTCCTATACAGTGCCTCTAATTATTGAAACATGCTGGCCACTTTCAACTGGAATGTCGGTGATGATTATGACATGACAATGATCTTGTATTTCCTGGGGATGTTCTGTCCAGAGTAAGGCAGTAACCTGTACTGTGTGGGTTTTGGTCTATGCTTCACCCATAGCAGGCTTTCAAATAGCAAAGGAATTAGTTTGACATCACTGAAAAATAGCTATTACCTGCCAACTTTAGTGCAATTTCCTATTTCAAAATAAGCAGTAATGCTTTGAACATTGGGGTCATTTGATTGCTTGGCCGAGAACTTCTCTCCAATGAAGCCTTCTTGGTGGACATGCATATCCAGTCGTACTAGCCCATGGAATCCTGTGTTTGTGGAACACAGGCCTGTTAAATATAACTATTTTTGCAACTCATACTAACAGCTCAATTAATGCAGGCTGTTTATAATTTTATTTGACGCATGTAACTGAAGCGCAATTGAACAGCAGGATTAGCGGGAATAAATAAGATAATGTTTCGACATTTTGATCAAAACAAATTTTCACCACACAGGCTAATAATATAAAAAAATACTAGGAGTTGTTTCTGTTTTTGTTTACTCGTATTGAGCAACCACGCAAACGTGACATCTTGTTTTCGACTTTTCGTTCACATTAAGTGCTTTCACTTTGAATCGCGCAATGCTACCAACGGCTGTACACATGTTATGATCAGAAATGTCGGACACCAAAATACAATTGGTTCAAAGAAACAGGAGTAATAATTTTGTTGTGGTTCAAGTCCGGGTCATCACTTGTTGTAGTCTTGTTGTTTTGGCTAATTTTTCTGCATAAAAAAGTTGAATTCTTCATTAACGCGACCACTGATGTCTCATTGAATTAACCAGTGGTGTTATTTAGGGTATTTTTTATTTCTGTTTCATTTCCAGAAAAGGTAAACCTTTGGGCAGGTAATGGCATGTGTGGCTAATTATCTCAGCTTGCAATTCTGGGCTCTGGAGGATGCCAGTTTCGTTTTGTTGATTGACTGGTTGTGGTATTTGCCCGTTATTAATGCTGGCTGCAACCATTGAATAGTTCAGGCACTGACTTGCCCATCCCTAATATGGGATGTGTATGTGTGAACGGTATGAAATGATATTGTGACCTCTGATGTTGCTGGAGTGAATGCAAATGGACTTGACGGATGCCCGCAGCGAGTGCCAGTCCCTGGAAATGCAAGGAGCGCGGAGGAGAAGGCCATGAATATTTCATGCCGTCTCTAGCTGCCGCTTTACTGACCCACTTTGCCTGCAAACCTCCTGAGACAACATGCCATTAAAAATTAAAGCACAGTCCAGCGAAGCACACCCAGGCTCCTAGTTTACTTTCCCATGAACAGGCAGAGATGTTTTTCCCTTCCTTTTTTGTCCAGTAGATCTGTTCTGGGTTAAAGAAGTTGGAGGAAAGGCGAGAGTAATCGTAACATTTCTTTGAACTTTGTGTGCTATGCCTGCACATTGACACTGTTCAGTAGCCAGCCTACGACCAGTATACAATAGATTTGGGAGCTTGAGTTCCCACGTTGACTTGTTTTTGTATCACAGTAAGTTTTTTTCCTTAGTATCCTCAACAAATTAACCAGTGCTTAGTTATTGGCATGGTAAACCGCCATGATAAATTTAACCTTTATGTCACACTTCTGCAGATTATTTGACTATTTAGTACAATGTCCACTGTTTTGATCGCTACAGGACAGCCGAGATGGGAGTCTGGCAAACAAACGGTGGATCACAACAAATTGTCAGCCAGATCAGTGTTTTTTTTGTGTGTGGCATTTCCTTTTGCAGTCTTGAGGCTGCAAAATAACCTGATTACCGTGCCTTCCTACTTCTTTATTTGTGCCAAGGGATACTATGACATTGCATTTTGACCCTTTTTTTTTTTTTACTAGTCTGCCAATGGGCAGAGGGGTCTGTTTAGTTTGTGCACTTTGTATTTTTCCCAGGATTTAACTGTCTGGGACAAATTGCAGACAAATTCCGCAGACCGAAGTCAAGGTCGTCACTAAGTGTAAGCAAATAAGCGACGTGATCAAAACGCACTCTCTGTTTGTCTGGGTCAAGATCCAGACTCCCTCGTATTTTTAATGTTTCATTTTCCCGGCACCAAATCTGCACCTCTCTTGTAGTTTCAGCCAGTAAAGACGAGCTTTACGGCCGGTGATCAACAACAGCCAATGAGCTTGCGAGAAAGCCGTGTGGAGGAAGCTCGGAAGAAATACAGCACGCTAGTAGCATCATGGCCTCGATTAAAAACTGTCACCTCATGTTCTGCATGGATGCCTGATATGGAAGGGAAGCTAATTGAACTCTGGCACCGACACGATTGCCTTTTCAGGAAGACAGACTCACAGAGCAACAGGAGAACGCCCGGTTTTGTTTTTTAATGTAAGAAATATCACTTTGACCAGGGCTCAGTCAGTCCCTCTGCTTTAACAATGTAGCGTTAATATCTGACAAATTGCCTAAGAATTTGTTGAATTTGCTCTTGTGGGACAGCGGAGTATCAACATCCCTCTTGTCCAAAATCCAGTGAAGACCTCTCACCCACAGTCTGTGCTGCGGTGTTAAGTATGTGCTCCACTACGTCGGCAAGAAAAAATGTAAAAGATAGAATGTTGGGTAGTGTGAGCTGTACATAGATCTTAAGATTTTGTTGGTTCATGTAATCTGAGCCTGAAATGAAATGGCTCAAAATGCAGAACTGGAACTGGTAAGATTCACAGAGAAGATGTGTGGTAAGTTCTTGAAACTCTGGATGAAATTTTACATCCACTGAATAATAATTAGAAATTACAAGAAGCTGTGTCCAAAATCCCGCTCCTACATACTGCTGTTTGCTGCAGAATTTTGCTTGCATGGTTGCTCAGATAGATTCTATTTACACAAAACAAAAGTGTATTCCTTCGGTATGATCTATAATGGCATGCTGAAAATTAAGTCCTTCTCAAGAGCTTGCTGCCAGTGACCTTGCACCAGTTGTTTACCAGTTCTTGCAATTTGACTTGTTCCTTTTTTCTGACTTTCACCTTACCTTTCTACTCTGAGAAGAGCATCAAGCACAGGCCCACTTTTTACTATTGTCAATTTCAGTCCGTTTTTTTCACAGAATTTCAGTTTGTTCACGGACTTTGTTGAGTAGATGACACAAAGAATGTGTTGGGCCTTTTGTTTTTGTAAAAGAAGAACAAGCCTTAAGCTGCTTTGCATTGAAGCTTTCTGGCAGTGTGACCAGTTGTTTGGGTTCCAGGTTTGAAAAACAATTCCGATCAAATGCTGTGAGGTCAACCAAAGTCCAAAGGTACACACGTGCCGGCCATAGGCGCTGCTGAAAGAAAACATTTTGTAAGGTTCCTTTTTTATTGCCTTTTATATTGCCTTTTTGTCTGTCTGTGTGTGTGTGCGTGTGTGTGGAGGAAGAAAAATGCTTTCAGTCACTGCCTGTGCAGTGATGCTGAATAAGGCTGACCCTTAACAAGGACTGTCACAATGATGACAGTTGGGCTAACGTAAATCGCCACAATGTATGGTATTATCGTCTGGGGGTAAATAACGGTCTGACTTTTTAAAATCAACATTAGTTGTATTTGTAAAGCCATTACAATTATTCATAATTACCTTCAGTTTCAAAACCTTACTTTGAGAACTTGTGTCGCTCTTTCCCATTCTCCCCACACCCCCTAGTAGCACCGGCCAGTCAGCTGAGTACAGTGTGTAGGCTGTACTATTACTCCTCTCGAGCAGAGATGCACACGGAAGAGTGCATTTTAGGAGTGTGTACACTAACCGAAGTAGCCTGCATTACTGTTGTTCCTCATTCCGTAATTTAGAATACTCAACCGCTTCTGAATAGCAGTCATTTACAAAATGAAACTGAAAGATGTTATGAACCCTTCGTCACGATAACGGGAATTTTAAACATGGTTATTTTTGTAGTTGTCATAATGAAGGTAATCAAATGAGTGTTAGCCAGCACTTTGTTGGCTCGACAGTGTTGAGTCGGGCAAACTTCAACTGTGTTGGGACATGCATGAAAACCAGGGCTGTTTGTTGGTAGGCCTTCAGTTCTGCCTGTGACTGAGGAACATAGAATTTTGGTCAGCTGCTACATTTCAGTTCCTCTTTACATTTTTACATTAAGCAGACTGTCTTGATTGTTGCAAAGTTTCAGCTTGCATTCAAATGCATAATCCGTTATCTGTGTCCGACTGTGCCGGTTGCTGCATTTTTTTTGCAAAAATGTTTATGTTGTATGATGCAATTTTGTTATAAAAATAATGTAGTTTGTTTCTCATTTGTAACCAGCTCAAAAAGCATGGTGCTGGTAGTGAAGCTATGGGTGGGGGAAACTGATGGATATAACCTGAATATATTTCAAGATTGGTAATTGTGATGCATTGTGTGATGGTCATGTCATGTTAAGATGTGTAGGCTACTCTGTTGTAGTTGTCTACCCACATAATTATTGGTATGCTACATATAGCTTAATTTTGGGCATAATAATGAACAGACATGCATTTACTGTTGAATCTTACTTGCATCTTTGAGTGAAATTTAAAATGGAGCTTGGATTATAAATTCATAGTACTGATGTATCTATCCATAATGTGAGCATTTCATACTTAACATTTGTGATTCCAAAATATTTATTTTTTAGAATTGTGTTCATTTACTTTTTATGTACTCGGTTATTTGACGTGGGCCTAATATCGCAGTGTGAATGAAACATAGGCTTGTCACACTCCACACCCGTAGGATTGGCTATATATTCTATATTGTGTGGATTTTATTTTGGCATCATTCTACTATGACTGCAGTGATATTGAAACTTTTATGTGTTCCTGCCAGTTGCTCTCCTGTCACAGTGTTGTACATCACAGACAGTGAGCCATGTTCAGGGTCAGAATGCTGTCCATTGTCTCCGTGCTGCTGGTGGGTGAGGGTGTTCCCCGCTCCCCGGCTGCAGCGCCAGACTCTGAGGACTCGGTGTGAGTAAATATAATTAAAAGATAAGTGAAACTCCGCCTTATCTGCCTGGCTGCAGGTCCTCATTTCCCCTCCTCCTCCCGAGAACTCACGGCTCTGTCAGCACGTCGATAAACGCCGGTGCGAACAATTCACAAGAACGGCAACGGCTGTCGCGCAAATGGATAAGCTTGTAAATTGAGCGCTAACCCCGCTTTTCCGGTTAGAAATTTCTAACCGGAAAATTCAGAGGCTGTTATTAGGTGTCTGACGTTAATGTTTGGTATATTGGGATTTAGGCTCCCAAGTAACTCCGTAATTATAGGTGCTCCATGAGGGCAAGTTCTGCAGTGGCAAGGCACAGTTGGCTTTGTCTTCCCAGGTGAGGCTGGGCTTCAGTAGGAAGGCAAACGCTTCAGCTGTGGGTGCTTTGTGGCGTAGTAGTAGAGTGAGAGCCGAGCACAATCAGCCATATCAAAGTAAGGCTGTGTCCAATGTCTTCAGTGGTGCTGCTTGAGGACTGAACTGGCCTCTTTGAATCTGGAGGTTTCGATCTGCTGTTTCTCTTACTTGCTGCCACTGTGATATTACACACTGTAATGTATCTAGCTTAAGGTACACTACTGCTTTTCATCTGAAAAGGGTCACAAACTAGGCTCACAATGATTAGGGTGACTTGTCAAGTTAAATTCCCTGGCTTTTTATATGAGGGTATAGGGTGAGGTATAGGGTGAAGCCCGTCCTGCAGTTTTGGACACATTCACAAGCTTGGCAGTTAGGTGTGCTAATCGGAGCCTGGTGAAGGGCCGCACTATTGGTGTTTTTATGTTTGTATCAGCAGCTTACAGGTCTTCTTTTGTGCTCCTAGTGTTCCAGGACCAGGACCTCTCGCCTTCGCTCAGCCTCAACTGGCCTAGCCTAGCCCAGCTCTGCCCGGCCACGTCCAGCCAAGCGCACCCTGGCCTAAACTCCGCCTCCGACCAAGCAACCATCCCGGCCTCAGCTCCGCCCCCCTGGCCAAGCACATCCCGGCGCGGCGCAGCCACAGTCTTTTTTTCTCTCCCAGGGTAGCCTCTGCTCAGCTCCATGGCGGGTCGGGGAGGACCGGCGAGATCAAACGGCCCGGCGGCTGGGAACAAGATCTGCCAGTTTAAGCTGGTGCTGCTCGGAGAGTCGGCGGTGGGCAAGTCCAGTCTGGTGCTGCGCTTCGTAAAGGGCCAGTTTCACGAGTACCAAGAGAGCACCATTGGAGGTGAGCCCAAACCCGCGTGCGCCGCCTGCTCAGGTCTCTGCCGGTATGGCTGCTAATGTCAAGTTGAACATCCAGTCATCCTGGTTTTGGCGATAAGATGCAGCATAAGGGCCTGTTGGCCTGCAGTGCTAAACCCTTATGTGTCACATGCTAAGAGACACTGAGCGTACAGCATCATGGGTGGAAATACAATGGGTTTAGGTCAATACTTGTAGGCCCACTGGCTCATGCTCAATCCATATGTTGTCAGTTATGTTTGTCGCCACCTTTGAATCCATTTTCATTGGCTGTTGCATGCTTTGTGGCTCTTTTTTTAGTAAAATTTGGTTTGGAGATCCTGCAGTCTGAAACCTCAGACCCAAAATGGATCCGATTCGAATGTGCTAAAGTGGCTGTTTCCATCCGCACATCCTGTCATGCTCACCCTCTTCTGCGATCAGCCTGCAGGATGGGGCAGAAAGGCCTGTATTGGGCTGGCTAGTGCTCACCTGACTGCCTCCATTGCTGCACTGGCTCTGGGACCACATTCTTCATTTATTACGGAGGCAAAGATCAAACCTGAGCATAATCAGCTGTGACAAGGAGGCTTTTTATTTTTTTAAAGCCCGTATTAAAATGAGTTTGCCTGTGAAGTTTGGATTTCCTGCCAAAGGAGTGGGTAGGTGCTGGCGAGGCCCTCGGCCTTATGAGCAGAAAGGAAACCAGGAAACAATGGAGTTTCCTGTCTGAATGGGCCGGCGGTCATGTGAGCGAGGTGACTGGGGAGACCGAGAGGGACGTTCAGTGCATGTTGTTAACCGTTTGCTCTTTTCAGATTATGGCACGGAACATAACCAAGCTTGAAAAAGACGTGCAGTCTGAATTTGGCCTTGTGGCGGTGAAAACGAGAAAGAAAGAGGAAAAAGAATTTGGGAATTTGATGGAAGCCTAAAAAGAAAGGAAGCCAGAACACGTCAGGTTGAGCCAAAGGAAAACAGTCAGCAGATTTCCCCCCCCCCCCCCCCCACCCCTTACTTAAATCCGGCATCAGCAGCCTGGTCGAAGGTCACAGGGCTTTGCTGGGACCTGAACTTTGCAAGAGATCGGCATTCCCTTGAGTCATGTGACTGGTGCGCCGCACGCTGAATGGGCTGAGCAAGTAAAACGCTTAGGACCGCATGATTAGCCTTCCCTCGCCCTCTCTCCCTCCCTCCCTCCACCCCTACCCGTTGATCTTCCCTATCAGGAAACTATAGGAAGTTTTACAGGAATACTTTGAAGGAATGTTTTTGTTTCGAAGTCTGTATTCACGCAGAATTTGTTCTAATTACATTTGTTTAGTGCGTATACAAGATATTAAACTATTTTAATTAAAGCATTAAATTGGATCAGGCACAGGGAAGTGAAAGAGGGGAATTTTGATAAATTAGTTCTATGTTCATAGGACAACTTAATGTAAGTAACCAACTGAAAGGTTCAAATGCAAGGCCGGCTGTAGATTCCAGCAAAGAGAAAGACAGAGAACAGAAGGTCCAAAAAGATTCAAGAGCGATCTCAGTAAACAGGAAGTAGTGTTGGAATGAAGTATAAAACTGAATATGAAGAACAGCAGCACAGTTAACGCTGCAGGACTGACTGGGGTTTTGAGACCAATCGGTGTCAGGGAAGGGAGTGAACAGCAGTGAAGCAGTAGCATCACATTGGATCTAAGAAAGAGCGCAGTCAAGCCACATAAGAATTTCATATTGTTGAAAGAGAGCATACAGTTTACGTGGTATAGCAGCAAAGAGAGCATCACAGTAATCACGATCATTATGATGGACAGTCTCATTTTGTCCTCTCATTAAAGCAATGTGGAAGTGCACAGCATGACGTGATGCTAGCCAGGCTCTGTTGTTCCAGTGAATAATGCAACAGGGGTAAGAGACGGGAAGGTTAACCAAAGAGAGGCCGGAGTGATGGGCTACTGTACGCTACTTTCGGCTCGATGCGCCGTCCGTTAAGGAACAATGCGTTTTTGTCGTTCATATCCGCCCTGACAAGCTTCCTCTGCCTGTGCGCAGTGAGGCTGCCTATTCTTCAGAGACAATTAAAATCACCTCAGCCCCCTCAATAACAAATAACAGCCAAGAAACTTTCAATTCTGCATCAGTGTGACTGATGTTTTTGCAGTCAAATCCTCAACAAATACATTTTTGTATGCATATTTGTCTGTCATCGACATAGGGAAATTGTGACCAATTTCATTTGGTGCCGCTGTCCAGATACTTGAGTATGGGAATTCTGAATATTTCAGACTTGTACATCCTCAGAGTTCAGTGTCCGTGTTGATGGGTCTAAAAACATAAGTAACCCGGTGTTACTCTTGAAGGCAAGAAGTGTAGGACCAGACAGTTGACCATTGTTGTCACAGGTTGATCTTGTATTCATATTCCAGTCAGAAAATTGCACATTTGAGGATGTACATCTTCAGTGTTACTTGTAATGACCTACCATTTCTGCATGCTACTGATGACTGTGGGTTATTTTGTGCCAGTCTGAGCTGTGATGCCATATTCTGTTGCTCAGACATACTCAATAGCCAACAATAAATTACTTTGGGATTTTAAGACACTGAATTAAAATAATTTTTTTATCTCCCCTTTGACCTTTCATTTGGCACAGTAACTGATTAGGATCTGATCAAGATTACGAATGGAGTTAGTGAAATTGTTGCAGATCATGTGAAAACAATGGCTCGAACCCAGCTGTTCAATTGCTCACCAATTGGTGATTTTTCTTGGTGGAAAAAGTACTGCCGCATTTAGTTGTACTTGGTTATGCTTCACTGCTTTATACACAATTTGTATTTGTAATAAACCAGGAAGCAACCTGGCTGATTCTTGGCAAAGTTCTAGAATTGCTGCAGGAGTTTTCTTCCGTGTATGCTGTTTACATGTTTGTGCTTTTTTTCTTTAATGCCAAGTATTGCTTCAAGGGTAGGAGAGCCCAATCTTTCAAATAAATTTTTCTACCAAATGATGATCTTTAAATTGTAGCCAACTGCTTGCTTAAACATTTTGTGGAAATAGCAGACTCACTATTGCTCCAGGAAGCACAGTGATGTGTGCATTACTTTCCTGGTGAATGGGGACAGCAGAGCTCATTTCTAAGCCTCAGCATTTAACTTAGAATAACTGCGACAAATCGGGGACCAAGTTTTGTTTGTTCCGTGATTTTAAAATGACACGTCACACTTTTCTGCCTGAATTCCGGGCAGCTTATTTCACCTCTTGGTCTTTTCTTTGTTTGTGCTGCAGACTGTTGTTCTGGTGCTATTCATTTTTGAAAAAAACTTTTGGTTGTCATTGGTTGGGATTGGTATTCGTGTGTGATGTAAACCTTTATTGTAAGTTGTGCTAAATGGATTCAACCCACAGCTTTTTAGATCCTACACAGGTTCACCTATTGAGTTTCATCAGTAATGTTTCCTAGATTGTGATAATTCATCCATTTTCTAGTCAGTTTTCGCACAGTACTCACACATTCTCGATTTCTGATGTAATCACAACACTAATTGCTTCCACAATGAAGACAACAGACTTTTGTTTGGTATTGCTGTATAATTGACCCGAAAGCCTTTATCCCCACGGTTACCAGTTCTTTTGCTGGTATGGCTGAACAGCTGAAGCTGTAATACTGAATGGTTGTAAGTGGACTTGTAAAGATGAAACAGAAACCAAACGTGTGACTGTAATGAAAAACTTAATTCAATGTACAGTCTGCTGTCTCTTTCTGCCTCTTTGGTCAGCTCCATTGCTAAAATAATGAAATAAAAGTTGTGGTCTTGTTTGTGCATGTCCTATTTCATGTCCTATTCAGGTGAATGAGTGAAATCACTGTTTGCTGGGCTGTGTGCCCATTGGATGTCCATACATTTTTCAGTTGCGCGCTGTGTGTGTGCGTATGCGTGTGTGTGCGTGCGTATGCGTATGTGCGTGTGCTCTCGTCCCAATGAGGGAACTGAAATGGCCTCTGCAGAGCCTTTATTCCTATGTGTGTGCCTTGGCAACCGGTACAAAGGGGAACTGCGACTGAAACTTGGCTCTGCTTGATGTCACTCTGCTCATTCAGTGTGCACTCTGTGTAGTGACAGAGGACATTCACTGAGTCGTACGACTGGAGTGGGTCAGACAGAACAACCGGCAATGTAACCATGACAACCATATTAGCCAAAACACGGAGTGCATGTTTTATCACAGTTGTGTGGACCAGTGCAGAGAGGCTTCGTTCTGTCGTAATGAAGCATCGGCGAGGCAGGCAAACAATATTGGGAGGAAAATTAGTGACCTTTTTTGAAAACTGCTGAGCCTTATTTATGCATTTTGTTTTCGTCCCACCAACCCCCCCCCCCCCCCCCCATCCCCGCCCTTTTACAGCTGCCTTCCTCACACAGACGGTCTGTTTGGACGATACAACGGTAAAGTTCGAAATCTGGGACACAGCTGGCCAGGAGCGATATCACAGCCTGGCGCCCATGTATTACAGAGGAGCCCAGGCAGCCATCGTGGTCTATGACATCACTAACACAGTAGGTTGCGTCTCTGCTCCGCCTTCAGCCACACATCTTTCCCTCTGTGCACTCGCGCAGTCGGAATTAGTACGTCTTACTTACAGATCAAGGCCGCATAGACTGTTTGTGTGAATGGTCTAGTCGTTTATCTGCGCTGGTGTTCAATGTCACTGAATATCACTGAACTCCCTGTTATAGAATATAGACAACTCTTACATTTATTTTACACGAGAGAATGTAAGGGTGTATACACTCACTGTGTTTTTGGCATGTAATTGTGAATTTTTAAGTACACGCATGCCTCTGGTAGTATTTTTTTCCCCTCCCTGCGTCACTTCAGTGCCAGTGAGGGACCTGTGTGCTTCCGTTTGGCCATAGAAGGCTGAACACGGTCCATGCAAATGACTGCCTCACTTAAAGACCAAGAGTCACAGTGTTCTGCTGTATTGCCCATAACTTGAAATGCCCTGTTCCTTATTTTGTGCAGCATCAGTTCTCAGTCAAATGGAAAAAAGCCTTTTCACAGTATGACAAATATATCATATACACCAATAGTACTTATGTTACAGTTCTTGGGAGTTCTGGTTTTTTGCGGTATTAAGGCAGTTGTTTTTGTCCTTTTTGTCCTTTTTTGTGTGTGCGGGGGGCTTGGGGGTTTGTTTTGTTAGGATACTTTTGCACGTGCAAAAAACTGGGTGAAGGAACTCCAGCGGCAAGCCAGCCCCAACATCGTGATCGCCCTGGCAGGGAACAAGGCGGACCTCGCCAACAAGAGAGCCGTCGACTTCCAGGTGTGGCTCAAATCCAGGGAGAGTTTGCAGTTCACCAGTGAAACGGCAGTTCTAATGCAGCACCAATGCAAAAGTAGATGGGAGCCAGGAAAAGATATAATTTCTTTTTTTTTTTATATTTACAAACTTCAGAAGTTGCTTTTACAAATTGCCATTTTTGAAAAAACATCATTTTAGCAGAGCACTAGGTTTTTTAAAGGAAGAGTGCAAGGACTAGTTTTAGTCGAGCATGTCACATGACCGTCCATGTGTTGAACAAAGTGAAGACAGCTTCTGGGTTTAGCAGCTAAATTCATTAACCAGTAAACCGTGTGTGCTCGAACACGTGCAGATCTAAATGTCCTTTTAACAAAGCTGTTCATATAGCATGAGTCTTTTATAAGCTTCATATGTTACCTTTCACAAGTGTGAGCTGAAATGGCATTCCTTTTTTTTTTTTCCTCTCCATCTTCTCAGGAAGCACAAGCCTACGCCGACGACAACAGCTTGCTTTTCATGGAGACTTCAGCCAAGACTGCAATGAACGTTAACGAAATCTTTATGGCCATAGGTATAATGCAGCTAAGTCTTCGTAGTCATGGCATTCTAATGTAAAGTAGTAGAGTCTAATGTAAATCTGAATCTATCCATTTACTGTTACTTGTCTTTAAGATTTATTATAAAATTAATTGTCAAGCTCTGCGCTATTAGAATGGTTGATTTGCTTTACCTTTTTCCATGCAACATTAAGTTGCCTCTTACTGGACCATATTTTCCATACGCCTCGTTTAAAATGGTTATAGATGAGTTCACATGCAAAAAGACAAGCAACCGGCAAATGGGATCTTTCTTGCATCTATGTCCTCAGGCAGTAATAGTCCATAGAACGAATAGCACTTTAAAATACCATGCATTTGCAGTGTTTTACAAGATGTGTTCATTTGTGGTTTATTTTTATTTTCATGAGTATTTTTTTCCTGCATCTACAAAATCAGCAAATATGAAATATTGCATATAAATCATTTTGAAATGTGTGCAATTATACCTGTGCATAGGTACATGCAACATTATTTTGCGAAACGGAGTTACTATTACCAAGCATTACTCAGTGCTAATTAGAGGAAGGGATGACTATTTGCACATTTTTGGATATTTTCAGTGCAATGAGGATCTGATGTCTTCAATTTTTAGTAATTTTAAAATGCTTTTGCTACTGCAGAAGTTCTCATTTAGCTGTAATTACAGTGAGGGTTGCATAAATCGAGAACTAATAATAACGCCTACCTAATTAAGCCATTGTTGATAAATGGAACAAATTAGCAGCCTTTTTTTTTTTTTTTTTTTTTTTTTTTTTTTGAAAAAGACCCTTTTTCGGAGATGCATGTTGTTGTTTTTTTTCTTCTAAGCCCAACTTTGTGGCTGTTAATCAGACTGGTTTATACATTGCTGGGAGAATTGAGCCCTGTATTCACAGGTGGTACCTTCAGTGAACCTATACACTAGATCTCATGGAAAGTGTCACTTAATATCAGCTTGTGTGCTTGCTGTGTTCCCGCTGTAGCCAAGAAGCTGCCGAAGAATGAGCCTCAGAGCGGAGCGGGCACAGGGGGCCGGGCCAGGCCGGGTGTGGACCTGCAGGACTCCGCCCCCCAGGGCCGGAGCGGCCAGTGCTGCAGCGGCGGAAACTAACAGTGCACCGAGCCAGCCAACAACCCGACCGATGACCAACAGGCCGCAAGACGAAACCAACCCCGAAAGAAAAGAAAACACGGAAAAACAAGATCCATTCTTACCAGTCGCACTTAACAGACCCAACTGCTTGCTTTTTTTTTTTTTTTTTTTTTTTTTTTTTTTCTGTTTTGAGCATTTTTTTAAAAAATCATAAGCTGGAGGGAATACCTCAGGGCCTCTCTCCCTTTTTCGCACATTCTTTACCCCTCTTTTTGTTATTGAACACAAATACTAATTCAATTATGTCTTAAGTCACTTTTTAAAGGAAAAGCTGTATCATACCTCCTGCTATTACCCCTCTGTTTTCTGTCCTGATCATCTCTGTGCCCCACCCAGCCCTCTGGAAGAAGCAGGGGGAGAAAATGAGGGCATCTTTTCCTTCCAGATTTAGCTATCTTGTAGATTAATATTATTATTGTTATTACTACTTTTCAGGCACAAGACATGTAGTATGTGATTTGATAGGGTAAACATTCTATGGTTTGAATCAAGTATGTATGTTAAATCACGCATTAACAGTCATTACACCAGTAAGTCATTTTTTAGCATTATGTTTTTTGAATCTGTATGATACAATGTTGACAAAAATAAAAGGATCAAGCAAGATTTTTTTTTTCTGACCAAAATTGCAATTATGAGTATTGAAAATAATTTTTGCTGTATTTGTATTGTATGTTTCTCTTCAAACATGTAACCAATCAGTACTTATTGTCAGGACAGTATCTTCCCAATATAATATATATTTTGTCTCAATATATAATTTTGTAACTCAATATAATTTTGTTTGAAGAATCTCTGGTATTGAGTGTACTGGTTCTGTCGTTCAGCTCTTGTGACTTTTCAGAATTTTCTTTTTTAAATCTTTTTTTTTTTTTTTCCTCATTTGAGAATTATTTTGACCAGTGCTGTTTTCTTCACTAATGCCATTAATGACTAGCACAACAAAAGATGCTGTGTCTGAATCATGGAGTTGCATCCGATGTAGGGGTGGACTGGGGGTGGTGGATAGGTGCTCTTGGGGGACAGTCTGGCCCATGTGAGGCGATATTATAATATATGGTATGTAGTGGGGGGAAGGGAGGGGGGGGCATCTGTAATTTTACCAATAAATATGGAGGGAGGTATCAAGTTAAACGTTGTCTGCTTAATTGCCCTCGTGTACTGAGTTTTAAACTGACATGTCAGTATTTCTCTGTTTTATACACTCCACATGGTCTGGGTAAAAGTCCAGCGGTTAAGTCAGTAATATACCCTTGAATACATGTGGGAGTTGTGTCTACACATGTTTGCTTGCATACTTAGCAATACCTATTTTGTATGCAACCTTGATGAGGAAGACCAACCCAGTTTACTTACTATTCTATATGCAATGTTTTCAGTCTAGAGCAGACTCTTTAAACAGGGACTGGCAGGTTATTTGCTTTCAGTGAAGCAAGCCATAGGGTAGGATGAGTGTACCATTTCTGAATTCTTTACATTCCTCATTTGCTAGTTTTTGGCTGGCCCGCAACAGCGGAGCCAGCCCTACAAACATGAATGTCTGTGACTGAGTGAGTGATGAAGTTACACCATTGGTTGGCCAGTCCAGCCATATACTAGGTTTTGACCTGGTCTTGTTTTACTTGTCTGCAGTCTACTAGGGTCCTGACGAGCCCCTTATTACCACATGCAATATCCTATCAGCGTTTCCTTGTCCTGGTTTTGGTCCTTCATTTAAGTAAAAATAAAATAATAGAGTATCAAGTTGAGTTTAGCTTGTATCCAGCGGGTTTTCATTCTGTTCATATACTAATTGAGCAAGTGTTGCATGCGTATACATACAGCAAGAATGTTGAACGCTATACTGTACTGTCCTCTTCAGGCAAATGCTTGTACTGGTCAGTGTACTGGCGTATTTATGAGTTGCAGTGCAAGTCTCTGAAATTAACTTGTTAAGTTTCTTAAATCACTGTTATGCGCATGTTCTAAGTATTGGACACGATTTTTAAAATGCATTTAATCTGCTGAGTTTTCATTTTATATCCATGGCTTTATCACCAACAACGATTCGAGAAGGGTTTTGAGTGAAAGTTGAACACTACAACACCCAAAATGCAGTTCTTTGACGCATGCGAGTTCTTTTATTTTCAGCAAGGAAGGCTAAAGCCCGAATAAACTTTACTGCGTGGAGACGCTGGGAGTAGTGGCGGGTGCTAGAATGGCGGATCCGTCTACACAGGCCTCCTTACAACCCCGGCCTCAACAGACTCAGTCCAGCGGGACAACTGGGTCAAATGCAATGCCTGGATCCGCGAATTGTGATCCAGCCAGGCCGGGTCTTAGCCAACAACAACGGGCCAGTCAAAAGAAAGCGCAAGTTCGAGCGTTTCCACGGGCGAAAAAGCTTGAGAAACTCGGAGTCTTTTCGGCTTGTAAGGTAGCTAGCTGGATAGCCAAAGCACGTCGCGGAGAAATATCTAGACAAGATGGAATAAAAGCTTATCCTCTTATAGAAGCCAACAATAATTCCAGCTAAATATTTTCTAAGAAAATAAAATGCTAGCTAGCTAGTTACTCATACGAATGAAAACTTGCTAATGTTACTAGCTATCTGTAGCCTGAAATCGTACCGATGCGAAATACAATGCGTGCACAACCTGGTTTTCTTCGTAGAGCAGCAGATAATTAGCTTCATAGTTTTTTTCTGGAATTGTTAGCGCTATTGCTTGCTACTTTGTAATTCTGTATACTGTCATCATGGGTAAAGGTATTGAGACTACAAGCTTGCCAAACTAAAACGTTCAGTGTGAATCTACCACAGTAATTGCACTTCGCTATTTGTTTTTAATGGACTTGTATCCCACAGCCATAGCCTCTTGTCTTATGTTTACTCCCAAATAGTTATCCATTTCAACCTAAATCTATTTTTAGGCTGTCTAGCTTTCTCCTGTACCAGCTGCCGACTGAATGGTAGTCTCTTCCTGTCATTTGCTAGCCTGTTTTTTGTGAGGTGTACTTAAAACTGGTACCAGATTTACATTTTCAGCATTTAACTTACTGGTGAGGAGAAAAATAAGTCTGACATTACCCAGATGTACATGCAAAGGGCAGAGGATTTACACCTCTAGCATTGATGCATGGTAACTGATACACACAACACAGCCTGTAGTGGTGGCAGTGTGCTGTCTGTGCTTTGTTTCAACCATCATGTGCATTTTAAATTTGGATTATTTATGAAGATTTTTATTAAAAATGTTTTGCAATACTAGTGTTTTCTTGAAATTGTGTTGCATTAGTCACTGATGATTATCTGAAGGTAAGTAAACAATTCAGGTAATTCCAGGAAATCTCTTCACCTTGGAAGCTTTGACTCTTTCCCCTTTGTTTTCTCCTGTATTACTTCCCCCAGGCAAATGACTCATGCAAGTGCAATGGTTGGAAGAACCCTCATCCACCCACTGCCACCCGCATGGACCTCCAGCAGCAAGCGGCAAGCCTGAGTGAGCCATGCCGCAGCTGTGGCCACGCTCTGGGTATGCAGACATAGCATTCTGACATTGAACCCAAGGCACAAGATGGTTGACACTGGGTGGGCTGGTCCTGGATGGGCTTCTTAGGATAGTAACCACCCATGGCCACCAACCACCCTTTCTGTCTCTGTGCTACAACCTCTGTAAAAAAAAAATTTAAAAAAAGAAGAAATTTGGTTGTGCTTCAAGAGGACCCCTATTTTTAATTCCGACTGGTGTCGACGTGTTATTGTCACATGAACATAAATATTCATAAATATCACTCAAGTTGTCATTTAAATTTATAAACAGGTAAAATGGTAATTAATGCAATGAATAATTGCAGTTGGCCTTCTTATAAAATGTGACCAGCAGAACCTCTTTGTTAGTTCTCTTAGTATTAGTCCTCTTAATTACTCTTCTGACAGTTTGAATCCACACTACAAATGTGCCTTCACCTCACCTTTCCACCTTATTCCACTTGTGCAGCGGACCATGTGTCCCACTTGGAGAATGTGTCGGAGGAGGAAATCAACCGACTGCTGGGCATGGTAGTGGACGTGGAGAATCTCTTCATGTCCGTCCATAAGGAGGAGGACACTGACACCAAGCAGGTCTACTTCTACCTCTTCAAGGTGTGTGTAGTCTCTTTCATTATTCTATTGGCTGACTTTTCTCTAAGTTGCACTTAGTCTAGTTGCTCCAGCCATATACACTATCCTTCACGTTCCTCTAAGTTACATTTAGTCCAGCAGTGTACACTGTCCTTCACATTCCTCTAACTTACATTTAGTCCTGCAGTATACACTGTCCTTCTCATTCCTCTAACTTACATTTAGTCCAGAAGTATACACTGTTCTTCTCATTCCTCTGTTACATTTAGTCCAGCAGTATACACTGTCCTTCAAATTCCTCTAAGTTACATTTAGTCCAGAAGTATACACTGCCCTTCTCATTCCTCTGTTGCATGTATTCCAGCAGTATACACTGTCCTTCACATTCCTCTAAGTTACATTTAGTCCAGCAGTATACACTGTCCTTCACATTCCTCTAAGTTACATTTAGTCCAGCAGTATACACTGTCCTTCACATTCCTCTAAGTTACATTTAGTCCAGCAGTATACACTGTCCTTCACATTCCTCTGTTACATTTAGTCCAGCAGTATACACTGTCCTTCACATTCCTCTGTTACATTTAGTCCAGCAGTATACACTATAGCTGTGACGGTATGGATTTTTTCTTACCGCGTTGAAAAAGCACCGTATCCCCGCGGTTCGGCGGTTTATCGCCAAGAAAAATTAATTAATTAATTAATGTAGACTAACTGTGTTGTGATGGCACACATCAGGGACCATTCATCTGTTGTTAGGAGCCAGACAAGCATGTTTGTGTGCTCATTCTCGAGGGAAATGCCCATTCTACAATCTACACTTTGATTAATGTTTTTTGAACCAATGGTATTCCAGAAAAGTGGGAAAAACTACCTCCCCCGTAAAGGGACACCTCGGCCTTTTAACAGTTCTAAAATCAATGCGCTACAAAATCCAGCATTCTAAAGCAGTTAAAAAAGCAACATTTTTCTTTCGATTTTGAAATGTTGTTACGTCCCGTCCCCTTCTCAGTGTCCAATTTCGCAATAAATGGCAACGTTGAATCACGGTTCTAGTTACTGGCTTCATTTAGGGATGCCAACCATCCTGCAAAATACAGAATTGTCCCTTATTTGGAGAGCAGAATAGGCGTTCCGTATTTAGGCCTAACTCATGGCTACGGGATGCATTTTCATCCGTATGTTTGTGAACGATTCAGTTTGTAGTAACCGCTGTTTTGAATACAATTCAGTAGTTAGCAAGCTAGCTAGCCGGGATAACAAGCATGCTGTGAGACCATTCTGACCTAGAACCCAGAATTTTAATATTGGCTAGGTGACAAGTGACGGCAAACCAATCATAAAGCTAACTGGCATTCAAACCCAGTTTCAGAGTGTCTTGGAAAAACGCAATGTCTGTACTGCAAGACCGCAACATTTTAAAAGCAAGACAGAGCTAGAGAGATTAATTTGATTGAGTTATGGTTTCATGTAGTTTTCTTAAATAATGTAATGACAAAATGACCAAAATTGGTGCTAATTGTATGGTATAAAACAGAAGGAACTATTTTTTCTTGATAGAATCATTGTTTTCATAAAATTAATGACCAGGTTTTTGCTTAACAATGGTGCAAATAGAACTACCAACCAGAGTAATGGTAAATGGATTGCATTTATAAAGCGCTTTTATCCAAAGCGCTTTACAATTGATGCCTCTCATTCACCCATTCACACACACACTCACACGCCAACGGTAAAAGGCTGCCATGCAAGGTACCAGTCAGCTCGTTGGGAGCAATTAGGGGTTAGGTGTCTTGCTCAGGGACACTTTGACACTCCTAGGGCGGGGAATCGAACCGGCAACCCTCCGACTGCCAGACAACCGCTCTTACTTCCTGAGCTATGTTGCCCCAGAGTTTTACTTGACAACGGTAAAATAATATGCCCAGATGCCCGCGGAAGAATATTTCACTTTCAGCTGATTAAATCTATAAAAATCAATAAATATAAAAGTAACCATATATAGTCATTGTCGGTAACCCGTTGTATAAGTGGAATGAACCCCTCTGGGCTGTCCCGTTATTGGAAAATAATATACTTGGGGGCTGGTTAAGAGACCCTCAGCTTCGCCTCGGCCGCATCACCACCCCTGTCGTACATGTAAGGAGTAAACCACGACGGGCTGTCCCATTATTGGAAAACCCTCTGAAATGGGTTTTGAATGCCAGCAAGCTTTATGATAGTGTGACGTCCGGGGGCTGTTCCAGCAGGCTGCTCCGGCAGCTCCCAGAATGCATGGCGCGCAGACTTTTGTAAATGGTTCGTGTGGGACTATAAATTGTAAATACGTGTAAAAAGTGAATTTATCGTGTGTAAATATGTGTTCTTGTGCTAGCTGTGTTGTATTTGTTGCTTTTAGTTTAGTTTTATGTCTGTTACTCCAAGCAAACCAGCGGTGCTGTACGGGGGGCTTCTCTGCTGTTCGCTATGCTGAAGTCCGAATCTGATGATTGTCTTACTTCCTGTTTTATTCCTCAATAAAGTTTCATTGAGTTTTGAACTGCTTACACTGTCTCGCTACAATAGCTTTGGCCTCTCTTGTTACCTAGCCTATATAAAAATTCTTGGTTTTAGGACAGAATGGTCTCACGGCATGCTTGTTGTCCCAGCTAACTAGCTAGCTGACTATTGAATTGTCTTCAAAACAGCGGTTACTATAAATGCAATCGTTCACAAAAATATGGATATGGATGAAAATGCGTCCCCTAGCCATGAGTTCAATACGCAACACCTATTCTGTTGTCCAAAGAAGGGATGATTCCGATTTGCGAGATGTGTAAATAAAGCTAGCAACAGTAACTAGAAATGTGATTCAACCAGCAACATTAATCTCAGTGATCACATGACCTCCTATGTATGCTCCTTAACTTCTTATGTACATTCAATGTACATTATCACAATTTTATGTACATATTCATCAGCACTCCTGCACTTTATATGGTAATGCAAAAGTATTGCGAGGGAACGCAAAAGTAGCAAAAAAATTTTTTAATTCCCACCATGACCCTTAGGGGGCTCTGTATTTTTTTCATCCAGTCCAGGTTTTTTTCCTTCCAGTCCAGTTTTTTTTTCCCTACCAGTCCAGTTTTTTTTCCCTTCCAGTCCAGTTTTTTCTTCCAGTCCAGGTTTTTTTTTCTTCCAGTCAAGGTTTTTTATTTTTTATTTTTTATTTTTTTTAAATCTCGCAACAAGTTATTTCTCAGTAAAAGGACACCTTGGCCTTTTAACAGAATTGGTTCATGTAATCACATGACATAACACCTCCAATTTACCGAGCCACATTCTATTTTAGTTGATAACCCTAGGATTACTATATGGCAGTATGATGGATTTTGGCCTTGTAGCATTGTAGCATTGCATTTCTTTTCTGACCACATCCTTCTCTCTGCACAGCTGCTCAGGAAATGTATCCTGCAGATGAGCCAGCCCATAGTGGAGGGGTCCCTGGGGAGCCCCCCCTTTGAGAAGCCCAATATTGAGCAGGTGAAGCTGCCACTTTACGTCCAGCGTCTGAAAATATTCATAGAAATCACCAGCCTTGTTCTCGCAGGCCGGCTAATGTGGCTGGGCTAATGTGTGTCTTGGGTTTCCAGGGAGTGTTGAACTTTGTCCAGTACAAGTTCAGCCACTTGCCACCCAAAGAGAGGCAGACCATGTTTGAGCTTTCCAAGATGTTCCTCCTCTGCCTCAACTACTGGAAGCTGGAGACGCCCACGCAGTTTCGCCAGCGCTCCCAGAAGGACGACGGCACGGCCTATAAGGTGGACTACACCAGGTGTGTGAAGAGCGCCCTCACCTCACAACGTTGGCCCTCCACACATCTGTGTTCACCCTGACCTGGATTCAGATGACATTGGTCCTTATCTTTGACTAAAAAAGTAAAAAAAAAAAATATATATATTGTCTCTAAAATATGTGAATGTAATCTACTGTATGTCGAACCTCACAACTACCCAACTATAATAAAGCAGGAGCCACTGTGGTGTACAGCCAATGTAGTCACAGCTAAAGTTTGTGGTCGTGTAAATTTGAACGTTCATGTGGGATTGTAAAGTTTGTAAGTGTGTTGATGAAACCGATATTTCGGCATTGTGTCCCTTTAAGGCAGGGCTTTGCTTGTTCCTGTCGGTGCTGGTTATGGCGAGTTAGGTTCATCAGTTAGGTTTTGTGGGTAATGTACTGTACCCTAACGTGTGTACGCACTGTGTTTGTCTCTCTGTGGCTCTGCTCATGTCTGGGTGTGCCCGCGCCCGTGCCCACGCCCGTGCCCGCGCCGGCCCCCAGGTGGCTCTGCTACTGCCACGTGCCGCAGAGCAACGACAGCCTGCCGCGCTACGAGACCACGCACGTGTTCGGCCGCAGCCTGCTCAAGTCCATCTTCACCGTCACGCGCCGGCAGCTGCTGGAGAAGTTCCGCGTGGAGAAGGACAAGCTGCTGCCCGAGAAACGCACCCTCATACTCACGCACTTCCCCAAGTGAGCCTCGCCAGCCCGGCTCCACAGAATGGGCACTGAACCCTGAATGGTCCTGAATCTTGTGTTTCTGTGAGGCCTTTTGTGAGGTTACAGCATGTTCATTTAGCGCCTAATATTCTTTATCTTTTATGGTTTCTCATATTTTATGGGTGGAGCATTGCTGCAGTTTCTGCCTCTGTTCCTGTAGTCAGGAACACCACTACTCAGTATGCATCTGACCCTCACATTAGCAACTATTGGCAACTGCCTCTGTCACTAATGCAGGTTTTATTCTGATTTTCTGCAGTTGGAATATTAAAATTTGAGCTGCATTGCCAAGTGCTTGCTGTTGCATTCTCAAGTCTAAATTAAGTCTTGAGCAGTCACTCGGTGACAGGCAATGCATTATTGATGACTGAAGAGATGGTGAACCAGTGTAACACTGAGTAGTTGTTTGTTTTACCTAATTGTCATTTGTAGCATATCTGCAGCCTCAATATAACCATCTAGTTAATTTTAGAGAGATTTAGTAAGCAGGTTATGGATTATCATCTATCAATCCCCATCCTGGGTTTAGGCTTATTGCTGGCTAGCCATGAAAGTAACTTCTACCAGCTGACTAACAGATGTGAATGAAGGTCAGCTAGCCAGCTAGATTAGTTTGCTTAATATTCATTTTTGATTTGATGTTGGGTGTAATTAGGTAGCATGGGATAACAGGGATTCATTGCCAGTTATCAGATTGATAGTTTATGTTATTCACAAATTGGAGTGATTCAATGTAAAGCCTTCTTGACATTGATGCTATAATTTTCTGTTGTCAGATAAGCAGTGTCTTGCATTTTTTAGTAAGTAATTAAAGAAGCATTGGGCCCTTGGGCCACCCTGCTTATGGGCAATGTCCGAGGGCCCAACCTTCCCTTGGGGAAATGCTTTGTATATTAGCTGCATGACGTGCATTTGGGTGACGTATTGCAGCTGTGATATGTCTGAGTAATGCAGTGTTCATTTTCCTGAGGTTGTATTCATTTCCTAAGTGCTCCATGATGTTCTGGTTAGAGGTATGGGCGAGATGGCCTTTCCTTTCCACAGGACAGTTTAGATTTGGTCCTCTTGACACTACATTCCCCATTTCTGACCATATGGGCCTGTTTAATCATGGATCCATAAGGGGAATAGTGAGCTTAAAGTTGTGCGGAAGGCGCATTGTGAGTTCTGAGCCCTGGTTTCAGGTTCCTGTCCATGCTGGAGGAGGAGATATATGGGGAAAACTCGCCCATCTGGGAGGCAGACTTCACCATGCCTGCTTCTGAGGGAGCGCAGCTGGGACATCCCACAGGTGACCTAGCGCGGATTCTACAGTCCATATCAGCTGTTATCCTCAACCAGGCCAAAAGACGGTTGAGCCAAGTGTCTTAGACAAGTTTAGGAATCATGTTCCCTGTGCTTTAGGCTGGTTTTAGGTGCCCCTGGAATCAATTGATCAGAATTGAGCTGTTAAATCTATAATGAACTTCACATCTCACTTCAACAGTTAGATGAATTGGAAGTGTCTGATATTCAGCTGACAACGTTGCTTATTCCACCTGCACAAAAGTGGAATTAATTGCGCAATTAATAACAAGCTTACAAGAATAATATTGTAAAGGTATTTTACACCTTTTTTTCTACTTGGAACAAAAGCCACTATGTTCAGTGGGTGTTAGATCACATTATTATTAGTATTATTTTTTTTTAATTTAAATAAATAAATATTTGTTGCCCAACATGGAGCTGTGATGCTACTGCTATAGATAGTTAACGTGTACGTGCGTGTGCGTGCATGCATGTGTGTGTGTGTGTACGTGCGTGTGCGTGCTTGTGCGTACGTGCGTGTGCGCATGTGTGTACGTGTGTGTTCATGTATGTGTTTTTCCTTGCAGTGATCAGCCCAGCCGCTGTGTCCAGCACTCCTGCTTTCACCAAGAGCAACAGCTGCAGCTCCTCCCTGGGCACCATCAGCCTGGACACTGTGGTGGCAGAGCCCAAGACCGGTATGCACATATGCACAGTATCATCTGGTTATGCCATAGACATGTCTGTGTTAACATATGGTACTGTTGGCAGAAAGTGCAGCGTAAATCATTTCATATTTTTGCCATGTGTCCCTTTTGCAGGAAGCAAAATAAGCTGAGCCATTCTGTTTGTAAGCAGTCATTTTCAGCTCTGGAACTTACCTTGATCTGTTTTGCCAATGCAGCAAGTCCAAGTCAGTGCTGTTGAAATATGGGGATTGATATGCAGTTTGTTTGCTGCCGTATGTCATATTAGCGCCTGTGAAGTAGACGGGTTGAGCACACCTATACCGAATTACCGTTGCCTAATTTCTGTACCCGCGTGTGAGCGTGACCTGAGCTTCTCTTCTTTCCGCAGGAGAGAAACGGAAGCTTCCGGAGGCCCTGACGCTGGAAGACGCAAAGCGGATCCGGGTCATGGGAGACATCCCCATGGAGCTGGTGAACGAGGTCATGATGACCATCACCGACCCTGCCGCCATGCTGGGCCCCGAGGTCAGTACTGGCGCGACTGGAGCTCCTCACAGCTACTGAAACCACATCAGTTTGTCTCGCTTCTTTGCAAGTGCTTGTCTTGAAAGTTTGTTGCCGTCTTTAGCACGATCGAAGCATGCAGAGCAAACTCCCTGCCAAGTTGACCGGCGTGTCGGTCAGGGTAGCGTTAGTGATGCGCTGGAACTCCTCCCTCTCTCAGACCAGTTTGCTGTCGGCCAACGCGGCACGGGATGAGACGGCAAGGCTGGAGGAGAGGCGGGGAATCATCGAATTCCACGTCATCGGGAACTCGCTCTCCCAGAAATCCAACAAGAAGATCCTGATGTGGCTGGTGGGTTTGCAGAACGTCTTCTCCCACCAGCTACCCCGCATGCCTAAGGAGTACATCACCAGGCTGGTGTTTGATCCGTGAGTACTGTACACCTCACTACCATGCAGCCCTTCAGGACATCACCACGCTGATCCTGGATCAGTGTGTTCACCACTCACTACATTACCATGCAGCCCTTCAGTACATCACCACACTGATCCTGGGTCAGTGAGTTCACCACTCACTACATTACCATGCAGCCCTTCAGTACACCACCACACTGATCCTGGGTCAGTGAGTTCACCGCTCACTACATTACCATGCAGCCTGTGAGTACACCACAGGCTGGTGTTGCAACAAAAAGGAAAAGGCCTCAGCCGTTTCTCCTTAAGCATTTCAACAGCTCTGTTACTGTAAATACATAACCCAAGCTTTCGCAATAATTTTTTTTGTAAAAGTTTGTCTTGCCTCTGTCCTCAGGAAGCACAAGACCCTGGCCCTGATAAAAGATGGCCGTGTCATAGGAGGGATCTGCTTCAGGATGTTCCCCACTCAAGGCTTCACGGAGATCGTCTTCTGCGCCGTCACCTCCAACGAGCAGGTCAAGGTACGGGCGCGCCCGCCTCCCGCCATGCCGCCGCCGCCGCCGCGGAAAAGGCGTGACGATGCAACCGAGAGAGAACGCCGGCCTTTGTGCTTCGTTTCAGGGGTACGGGACCCACCTGATGAACCACTTAAAGGAGTATCACATCAAGCACAGCATCCTGTACTTCCTCACCTACGCCGACGAGTACGCCATCGGCTACTTCAAGAAGCAGGTACGGAAGGGCGGGGCTCGCGCTCCTCCTTTAGTCCGAGATCGCTCAGAAACGGCGGCAGTGTAGTATGATGGCTAAGGAGTTGGTCTTGTAACCTAAAGGTCGCAGGTTCGATTCCCCGGTAGGACACTGCCGTTGTACCCTTGAGCAAGGTACTTAACTTGTACTTAGCCTTGCTCCGGTATATATCCAGCTGTATAATTGGATACAATGTAAGTCGCTCTGAATAAGTGTCTGTAAAACTAAAACTAAACGATTGCGCTGTGGCTTTGTTCCTCCTCAGGGTTTTTCCAAAGATATCAAAGTGCCAAAGAGCCGCTACCTGGGGTACATCAAGGACTACGAGGGGGCGACCCTGATGGAGTGCGAGCTCAATCCCAGAATCCCCTACACGGAACTCTCTCACATCATCAAGAGGCAGAAAGAGGTGACTCTGAGTGGCTAGCTTGCACTTACCAGATTGGGCTGCTTCTTTTATGTTGTCATGTGGAGAAAAGTGGCTTTTCAAAGATGGCTTCTCTAAAATGGCAACAAAGGGCCCTGCATCTCTTGTTGTCGCACGTGTGAAAATGAGCGGAGCGTCTCTACCTCACAGCGATGCGCGCGGCAGCGCACGGAGCGCAGCTCCTCGATTCGTTCCTCACGGGCGTCCTCCTGGTGCTTTCAGATCATCAAGAAGCTGATCGAGCGGAAGCAGAGCCAGATCAGGAAGGTGTATCCGGGCCTGACCTGTTTCAAAGAGGGCGTGCGGCAGATCCCCGTGGAGAGCATACCTGGCATCCGTAAGCTCCTGCATGGGTCATTGGGTGCGGATTTGGTGCGGCTCTTCGCCTGATTGGTCACATTGCTGTTTTTTTTTTTTTTCTTCCCCCCCCAGGCGAGACTGGATGGAAGCCTAGTGGGAAGGAGAAATGGTGAGTAATCGGTAGATATTAATCTCTGCATTGATGTGTACTTGTTAATAAATTGCTCCATGTCAACTGTTGTATTTATGTGGAGTGGAGTGACAAAGCATTTTACATTAGAAGGATGGGTAATGATAGATTCTTAGGCTAATAGGGTTCTACTCTCAAGAACCAATGTTGATAAACCTTGCTGTAGATTGTTCAGTGGATATAAAGGCTTTCTTCTGGAAAATTCAGAGTAGCTTCATTTCCTTAAAAAAGAAAAAAATTGAAATGACTTAAACTCAAAAAACTAAAAAAAGATTAAAATATCTGGTTTGCAGCAAGGAGTTGAAAGATCCTGACCTTCTGTACAACATGCTGAAGAACCTGCTTGCTCAAATTAAGGTAGGACTACAACGCTGCTCTTTGGTGGGTGTGGCTGGGACTCTATCCATATACGCAGTGAACCTGGCTGGCGGTATGACTCACCCGCGGGAACTGTTTTTCAGACACACCCGGACGCCTGGCCCTTCATGGAGCCTGTGAAGAAAGCAGAGGCCCACGATTACTACGAAATCATTCGCTTTCCCATTGGTAAGATTGTCTTTTCCTTGCTCGGTCCCCATTTTCATTAGCCCAGAGTCCTGCCCGTTAGCCATTTCTGTGTCCCCCCGCCCTCCCTCCTACCCAGATTTGAGGACCATGACGGAGCGGCTGAAGAATCGCTACTACGTGACCAAGAAGCTCTTCATCGCCGACCTGCAACGCATCATCACCAACTGCCGTGAGTACAACCCCCCGGACAGCGAGTACTGCAGGTGCGCCAACACCCTGGAGAAGTTCTTCTACTTCAAGCTGAAGGAGAGCGGGCTAATCGACAAGTGAGGCCCGGGCGCCGCCCACAGAAAAAAAAACGACGGCAAAAAAAAAGGCAAGAGGAACAGGAGCAGGCTGGGTCCCACAGAACTGCATAACAGACCATTTGGTTTACAGAACCCGTTAGGTGCCACGGAATGAGCAGTAGGGGAAGAAGAACAATAAAATGTGACAATAAAAGGGAGTGTGACGTCCTTTCGCTTTGTGTGAATGGTGGGCATTTGAATCTGTAAAGGACACACAATTGTCATGAGTAACAAATTACTTGTTTTTTTTTTCCCACACTCTGCAGATGTCATTTGTTTGCACCTCCAGTATAGGTAAACACCCTGCTAATTGTGCACTGTGGCGTGTTATATTGTAATGTTTACCCCCTGTTGACACGGTGATGAACCTTGCTGACTGGCACCTGTTTCATGTGAGCTGAAGGTTAATCTTCTTGTCGTCAGTGACAAATGCGGTTTGTGTACCACTGAATTTGGAGCCGGGGGACTGAAGGCATTCAGAAACAGGGTCCTGTGAAATAGGACACGTGTACATACTTGATGCATAATGCAAAGAGCCGTTACTTGAAATGTAGCTCACTTTGACATCTGCTGTCAGACTGTATGTATGCATACTGTAGATATCTACAGGAACGGGCTGGATGTGCTGTGTGGTTTTGGTGGTATTCTTGTAGTATTGAAAACAAAGAATACTAGAGCAGAGGATGCAAGGATTCTTTGTCACGTTCTGCATCACGCCTTGGCTGGTGGAGTTCGGACAAAACTTTCTTCTTTTTACATCACGTTGTGCCCCGTTATGTAGGAACAAGATGTGATCCCATGGAACATTTCACGTTGTGACACATGGGCCAGTTGGATTTGTTTTTGTTTTTTTTATTTATTATTACAAAAATCCCATAAAATCCTTGGTACCCCTTCATTTTGCTTTGTCAAGGACGAAAAGTAATTATGTTGCAAGCAGGACTACTGAGGAATGAGGAGAATACATCACCTTTCTCATTAAACTTATTTCACACCAATGCATTGACCTTAAATTCATTACAGGTATTTACAAGATGCAAGCTAAACTGTAAAACCTAATTGGTATTCAGAACCTTCATGGACCTTCAGCCCATCCGTTATTGTTTCTGTTCTTCTGTGATTTGTTCAAGGACCACTCTGCTCTCTGAATGGCTGTTTGTGGAGTTGTGAATTGGTTTTTTCAGTATCCGTAAAAAGGTTTAAAAAGAACGTACTGTGGAATACATTCTTTTTACTGACCAGTTACATGGCCTTTTCCTTTGATGTGCGCTTACCCGTATTGATTTTGTTTCTGTATTTACAATGTGTTACAGTTATTGTGTTGTTGCGAGTGTGTGTTGGTTAAAAACCGAGTTTTCTCTTTAAACACAGCCCAAAATAGGTGGGGCTGCTTACTTATAATGTTCCTTTGATACCGGGACTAATTTGCCTCTGAAAGGTTCAACCCCCCCCCACCATTACTCTGAACTATACAGTAACGGCAACTTCCAACCTCTTCCAGTGGACATTGTGTTGGGGTGAATACAAACGCACAAACTAAGGCTTGGCTAAAATTCCAACTCAACAGTGAACCGCAATCGTGCTTCATGATGCATGCTGTTATCCATGAACGCAGTAGGTATCGGCATGTCATAAATGGTTATGTTATTATTGTGTTAAAACTGCCAGCTTCACAGAATTGCATTTGCTGTTATTTCTTGACTTCTTGATATGTAAACAAATATTTATCCATTTTTGTTTGATCAGATGATGTATTGGGTATTACGCTCTTGTTTTTTTAAAAATATATATTTCACCTGCGTTGTTGGGCCCTTGTTGTGCACTTGAAGGGGGACAAGCTTCTCGAGCTACAGTGACGTCTGAGTTATCAAAGACGTCACTGTCACTGAACTTTGCTTTCACGCCTGTGACCCATGCCTCGTTTACTCACGGGCAAAATTGGGGCCATATTCCTATTTAAATGAGAAGGTTTTAACAGTTTTTTTTGAGCTGCTCATGAACCATCATAAAACTGTCACATCTTGTTAATGATTCAAATAAAAAATGTTTTTGTATGAAAGTGAATTTGTGCTTCACAGTAAATTGAAACCTCATTACAGTACATGTTGTGAATTTTGTGTGTGTTGAGACTATAGTGACAATGCACCAGTTGAAATATCACATTGAACCTGGATGGTGATTTACAAGATCTCAAGCTTAGTTTCTTAGCTTCGGTCACCAATCTCACATTCTGCATTCCAGCTTGAATAATTAAAATCTTAGCTCTCTGCTTTCATTTCAGTAGCTATGAGGTTACCTTCTGCCCTAACCATAATATATACTGGAATCTGTATGGGCCGTGAGAGGCTTTGGTGTCTGAAGTATTGCAAGACCTTTAATTCAAACAAGGAAGTCTTTAGGTTTCCATTTCCTGATGTCTGGTGCTGCATTTACAGAGAGGAGTTCCCCTCAAGGGGGTTAACCTCAGCAGACAATTACTTGTACCCGTGTTGAATTCAGCATTGACCACGAGGGGTAGATTGCCTGCTGTATGGAGTATTTTTCTGTGAAACGAGTGCCTGTTTTTCAGGTACCCTAGACATAAATACTCTGCTGACTGACATTTTATTAGCTTTCATTATACTGTGAAAGAAGCTTCGACAAGTTTTCCTGATCTGTCAATTTGGAGGGTTGTTGTTCAGTATACCCCTTGTGGAGCCCTTCACTGTTATTACTGCTCTTTCAGTTTCGTTTCTGTTCAGCCAGCTGGTATGCTTGAAAAAGCAATGAGAGGCGTTTGCTTTCCAAACGTCAGAGGACCGGAGCAGTCATTACTGCGTTTTCTTTTGAGTGTTCAGCAGAACTTCAGTGCAAAGCCGGTAAGTTTGTCTCAAGATGCTGCTGTATGCATTAATTTTTTTATAGATCCAATAATCTTTAAGAAAGTGACATGTTCTGCCGTGGCAAGCTAGGAGTTTTATTATTGGGAAATTACCTTAAATTTGTTATGTTGAAATGTCATACTTTTCATGTACAGCCGGTGTTCATGTTTTTTTTTTTTTTTTTAATGTGTTTCTGTCAACTAACTAGTTCTTATAGAGTCAGTTGTCCTCTAGAGTCTATATCTGTATTGCTATTTATGCTATTGTGACAGATTCACAGTACTTCATGGTGGCTTCAGAATTATTAATGGTCTGATAGTGCTTCAGGTAAGATTAATGGTGATCTCACCTTATAAACAAACTACGCCTAAGACACGGTTTCTGCGGAGTAGGTGTTTCTTGTTGTCGATTACCGTGTATCCACATGTATTTTGGGAGTCCAAGTAATTTAACTCGATGTTTTCTGGAGCCTTTAAAGCTTCAGGAAAAAAAAAAAAAAAGATAATCAGAGCAAATTCTTTGATGTACATTATGCGTATTGCCTGCTTTACCGCTCGTGATTGTGTGGCAAGATGCAGTTGCCTCAGTGACCACAGTGAAATGGCAGAGATGTCGTTTGTGTTTACCACAGCGAGATGGAAGAGATTCAGCTGCGAGACTACCAGAAGGAGGTGGTACAGCCAGCTCTGGAGGGTAAGAACATCATTATCTGGCTCCCAACGGGAGGAGGGAAGACCCGCGCCGCAGTCTATGTTGCCAAGAGACACCTGGAGACCAAACCCCGGGCCAAGGTGGCTGTCCTGGTTAACAAGGTAAAGAACAGTCTATAAGTCATGCACAGTTTAACCATTTACCATTTTAAATAGTTGATTTTAATAATAGTTGTGGACGTCTCATAGTTGTATGATTGTTGTTTATTTTGCTAACATCCTCGTTGTTACTGTCAATTGTCAGATTTGTGTCAGAATTGATAAAAAATTGTTACAGCCTCCTCTGGGACATCGGTTCCATTTAGCCATAATTACGGCCTACCCTTACAAATGCAGCACGTTCTCTTTTAGGGAGCAATCCTTACTTCATCTCAAATCAGATTATTCTTCCTTTGATGGTTTTGATGGACTGGTTTTACATCTCATGTTGCCTAGGTCCACCTGGTGGACCAGCACTACTCCAAAGAGTTCCATCCCTTCCTGGGGAAGACTTACAACGTGCAGAGCATCAGTGGTGACTCCGCCCAGAAGGACTTTTTTGCTCCCGTGGTGCGTGACAGTGACGTGATCGTCTGCACTGCCCAAATCCTTGAGAACGCCCTGAGGAGCACCGAGGAGGAGAAGCACGTGGAGCTCACAGGTACGATGCTGCCTGATAAAGCTGCGTCGTTGCTATGGCCCGGCAGGGCATCAGGTCTTCTGTTCAAAACCGCTGATCCTGGCTGGGATTCGTAAGACCCTTACTGAACAAGGGTGATGAACAGTATTCGCTCTTTGGACTCTTCCATTGTTTGTTAATGTTCAGCTTGCTATTTATGTGAGTGGTATGGTGTGTAAATATGCAGAACACATTGTGTGAGCTTCAATTTCAGTTTCCTTTATTTCTACCCTAAACGGTGTCATGCTCTCAATTAGAATTTTTTAGATATGTACTATATGTTCCCTCCTCACATTTCATATTTTAGCAATGCAAATAGTTTAGTTAAATAAGCTTATAGCTTCTTAGCTATAGGCTTTGTTTGGTTTGAATTCTCTGTAATTGTTTAAGGAAATGTTTTTTTAATTGAATGTATGGGAATCTATGGCCTAACCATTGCTATATTTTTGATGCTTTTGTGTAACAAAAAATGGTATTACATATTCATGTTTTTGCCCTGTCAAAATGTTCTGTGCATATAATGCCTCAAACTTTTATGTGTTTTTCCCATTCTTATATTAGACTTCACTTTGCTAATCATTGATGAGTGTCACCACACCCACAAGGAAAGTGTCTACAATAAAATCATGGAGCGCTATGTGGAGCACAAGCTGGAGGGAAAAGCAGGGCTGCCTCAAGTGCTAGGCCTCACTGCCTCTCTTGGGACAGGAGGCGCACGGACTCTCGAAAAGGCCATTAGTCACGTGTTCCAGGTGAGGCCAAGCATTTAAAGGTTTTTAAAATGCTGTTCTAATCTTTCTGATGTACTGCCTGATCCCTGAATGGAATAGCCTTTTGGAATACCTTCACCTAATCTATTCACCTAAATAGTACACTTTCCATGCGTATTCATGGTTTGTATTGCAAGTGACTTCCCCCGATATTGACCACGATTAAAGGCTAATGGAGTACTTGATTAAATGTTGTGCTAGTAAAGGCATTTGTGATGTGCCCTGTCTGGGGTGAGATCTTGTGCCCTGTCTGCGGTGAGATCTCTTCCCCAGGTCTGCTAACACACTGGAGCATTCTGTCTCAGCTGCCATTAAGTGAAAGTCCTAAACTGTCATGTATCCCACCGGTGGCAGTATATCACAGCATTGACAGCCATATCCAGTTGTACAGAGTCTTAGTACAGTTCAGTCTATGAAAGCCATTGTGACGGCACATGAAATCATGCGGTCCATCATAATTCACCGATGCACCGTCGGAGGGTCAGCCCAAAGCACCGGCAGCTTGCGATGGTTTGCATGCAGACTACCAGGAGTCAACAGTGGGAATGGGCTCCTATGAACGCGCCATCTTTATAGCCAACGCCAGGGTTATCGCTGTGGATGCTCAGCGCTGTTTGTTTGGCAGATCTGTGCCAACCTGGATGCCACGGCCATCATGTCCTCAAAGGAGAATGCCAGAGAGCTGGAGAAGAAAGTCCCAAAACCCAGGAAGCAGTACGACATTGTGGAGAAGAGATTTCTGGTCAGACACTAACGCCCTCTCATGGAAGCGATGAACAATGTGATAAGTGATGAAGAAACCTTTCTCTGCATCTTGAGCAGGCGTTATAAATTTTTTGAAATCACTTTTTGCAGCTTCATCATACACACACGTGCATGCACACACTTAGGTATATCTAAAACTATACATGTTTGAACATTTCTGTACTTAACCCTGAAAGACCACTGACAAATTGTAAGAAGAGGAACTACGGTCTGTGCCATATGAGATTTTAAATGGTGTGCTGGAAAGCCTTAGAACATGTCAAGTAAATGGGCTTGGAGTCTATTTACTTGACATGTTTTTAAAATGTCCTTGTTGAGGCTGTTTCGCCACTCATTTTCCTTCAGTTATAAGTTTTTAGGTCAGGTGAGTATTCTCTAAATTATACAGCTAATTGTCCTGTCTGGAAGCGGTAATAATCAGGTCAGGTTTCAGGTTTTCTTTTTTTTTTTTTAATAATATGCAATACCTCTAACAGATTTTTAATTCTGTTCATATTCTTAAACACAATCCTACCCCTGTGACCCAGGACCCCTTTGGGGACTACCTGAAGGACATGATGGGTCTCATTCATGACTTCATGGGGACAGAGGATGTTAGCAGGAGCTTCGGTAGCCAGGAGTACGAGGAGGAAGTGGTTCTGCTGCATAAAAAAGGTGGGGGACGGCACTCAAAGGTGTCTCTTTTTTGGGGAGAAGGAAGTAGTGTGTCACACAGAATGGAGAAAATGAATGAAGAGGATATACTCCTGGTACTGCCAAGTATTGCTTATTTTCAGGGAATTCCCCATTGCGAGAGCAACCCCATGTCAGGAGACAAGGTCAAGGTTTTTTACAAGTTTATATTGTCTATGTGCTAATTTGTTTACACCTTAACAATAGTTTAGCAATATTTATCATTGGAACCTTGTCTGAACAATTCTAAAAGTTATTCCAGCGATAGCCTCTGCTATCATTTGTGGTTGATATTACAGTTATTGGTGTGGATCTCTTCATTTCAACTGAAGTACATTCAAACATTTTATTTTTGCAATTATTGTTCCGGTTGTAAGCAGGACTTTACTCTGGAACAGGAGAGTTACAGTGTGTGTGGTGATGATTTAGAAAATAGTGCATTGAATACCAGCTCTCCCTACAATACTTACAATGGTCTTACATTACATTACATTACAGGCATTTAGCAGACGCTCTTATCCAGAGCGACTTACACAACTTTTACATAGCATTTACATTGTATACATTTATAGAGCTGGATATATACTGAAGCAATGCAGGTTTAGTACCTTACTCAAGGGCACAACGACAGTGTCCTACCCAGGAATCGAACCTGTGACCTTTTGGTTACAAGCCCAGTTCCTTATCCACTGTAAGACACTGACCGTGCCTCAGTGGTTGTGTGATGTCATGACTATGTGATGTCGTGCTTGTGCAAGTGAAGAGATATGATGGATGCTGTGATGTCACAGCGATGATGCATTGGTAATGTGGGGATGGGGTGTGCATTTCACTAGGGAGAGTGGAGAAGAACAGGATGCTGGCCCAGTGTGCATTGCATCTGCGTCAGTATAATGACGCACTGCTGATAAATGACACGGTCCGCATGGAGGATGCTTTCAAGGTGCTGGATGAGTTCTACAGCAGTAAGCAGGCAAGCCGGATTGGACTGGATGGTACCGATGAGTACCTTTTCAGCCTCTTCCGGGGTAAGGAGGCGCGCTTCTGTTCCTACTTTCCAAATCCAGGCATATTCTGTGTAGGAATGGTAGTCTTGTCCTGAAAAGGCACTTTGCACAGTGTCAACCATTGATGTTACACTGCTTGGTTGATTCGATGATTTTTTATTGAATAATTTCATTTATAAACAAAGGAGACAATAACCATGGTCCTAGATGATATGATATATGTTGTATATGTTGGTGGATTGTGCCAAGAGGATTGTCAGTATTATTATTTTTATGGCTGGCATCATAGTTATTTACCCTGATTATTATTTTGAATATTTTTTGATATGCTGTCCATCACCTGTCTTCCATGGCCATTTTGTTTCTGCAGAGCATAGATTCCAGCTGGAGGCACTGGGACAGATGCCTGACTATGAGAACCCCAAGCTTGGCAAACTGCAGGATATCTTGCTGGAGCAGTTTAAGGGAGACACGACAGCCCGAGGCATCCTATTCTCCAAAACGCGCAAGAGCACCCAGTGTCTCCTGGAGTGGGTCACCTCCAGTCCTGAGATGCAGGCCGCTGGCATCAGAGCCGCCATACTGACTGGGGCCGGCAACCTTGCCAACCACATGAGCCAGGTACCCAAGCACGACCTCCCCTGCTCTGCTCTCTCACTTAAAGGCATACTATGCAGGATTTCTCAGCCTGTGTTTGCAATCGAAGAAGTCTCCACCGCTGTCTTCAGCCCCTCCCAATCACACCAATTAAGTTACCCCACCTAGCTGGATAACTAGAGGTAACGTAATACTGTGAAATGAGCGACCGTGAGCGACAGTAAGAAGGCAGATTCAATTATAGTTTAATTAATTCCATTATGTTGAACGTAATAGTGGTTTTATCATTGTAACTTTAAACTTGGAAATTTCAGACCCTCACCAAAGTCCTCGTTTTCCCCAGCTTCACACTGCCAGCAACATTACTTACAGGTCAAACAGAAAACTAGCCAACTCCGCATCGCTTTTAATCCCCTTATGCTTCAAGCTTCAGTTGACGACACTGAGGAAAAACAATTCCGAGGTTAACTCTAGTACTTGAATGAGCTCCGTCAGCTTTTGTTTCACTTTATCTGGACTTCTTCACCAGCTAGCTCTGCAGCCACACCCACCCATCCCCACACAAAGCAGTGCCACACCCAGAAACATCCCTAACACATTTTAGAATTACAAATACAGGTAAAGGTGCACAAATTAGACAAAAGCAGGAGATTGCCAGTGCATCATACATATGCCTTTGCATGGTTATTTTATAGTATTTTTATTTATTTTTTTACCTTGAAAATAATACTCTGGCTTTTGCCAGTTAGTTTCCTTCAGTGCTTGTTTTTTTTGCTTTCACCTAGTTCTACTTTTCTTTTTTGTCAATAATTCTTAATATTTTGTTTGGTACAATCACCATCCTATGAAGCACAATCTCAATATGTTATTTAGGGCAAAAGGACAGTCCATCCACATGTGCATGAACAACTCAACACCCCCCACGCGCTCACACACAAACAAGCACACATACACACACAGCTGCCTATGCACATACACTCGCCTACTTCCATGTCCATATGCAAGTACATAAAATGAAGTCCTGGTACATGTGTGCGTCCACCACCCAGCATCACCAAAAGATGTACAGCAGGGGTGTCCAATCCTATCCAAAAAGAGCCGGTGTGGGTGCAGGTTTTTGTTTTAGCCCAGCATTACATCATCTGATTTAACTATTTAACTAATCATGGCCTTCAATCAAGGGCTTGATAAGTAGAATCAGGTGTCTTCATGCTGGGCTAAAACAAAAACCAGCACCCACACCGGCCCTTTTCGTATAAGATTTAGACACCCCTGGTGTACAGGCTTGTAAATGCACACACATCCAAGTCTTCTTGTGCCAGTCAACCACTAGTCCGTGAGTCACTTCTATGGGTGTTTGTTCGATAAATGTTAACAACGGTGACCATAACTCTTCAAATATTGAGTTTCAGTGATTGTTTTCTAACGAGTGTTTTATTAACGGTAGAAATTCAACACTTAGGTTTACCCGTATCTTATATGTTGCGGGTATTTCATTTCACAGTAAGATGATTCATTTTTTTAATGTCTTTGAATCAAAAGTTAAGTTTGGCATGGAATTAAGGGGATGTAAACATGGGACTTGATCATGTTCAATCTAGTTTTTGTGGTAGAATGAATTGAAAACCAAAAAATACTCAGTTCATCACAATTGCCAGTAAAGATACATAAATGTCCATATTTCTGTTTTACATTTTAAACAGTTTGGAGGAATATCTGAGGGCATTTTCATGTCACTTAAGAGGTCTAAAATAAATTATTTTCAAGTTCGATATTTCTTCTCCATTTTGTATTCACTCAGTTTGAGATTCTTTTGACTCAGTTGATTGCAGGGTTATGTGGATCAGCTGTCTTGGAGAGTGACTTTCAATTGGTCATTGAAAGCAGCTGTTGGTGCATTCTTCTCTTGTCCAGTCAGGCTGTGACAACACCCGTGCTATAGGGATTGAAAGAGGCAGGAAACTGCATATCTATTTTCATCTCTGATCCTTCTATTTTTTCCTACATTATTCAGCAGCCTATTTGAGCTAGAAACCCGACTACTTTTAGGATTTTCATTTGAGTTGGGTTTTCAGACCAATGGAGGAGTAGTAGTAAGGGTATCTTCTAGGAGTTTTATTTTTAAAAAACGTGCCTTGGCTCGGTCGCCTCTGCTAGGCTTGGCCATCCATTGCAAGTCCATACATTTTGCCAAATGATTGCCTAGTCATGTAGGGCTTATTTCTTTTATTGTATTTGTTTAAGCCCTCCTCCTATCTACACATTTCCTTCCTTTGTCGTTTTCTGTTGAAAATGGAAGAAAATAAATAGTAAATTAGAAAGGAAAATGGAGGAAACACTGCTGAGAAATATTTTAATTTCCTTGTAAACTGAAGAGGCATTTGTTCGTTATTTCATATTGAAGAGGCTTTTGTTTATTGGTATATATTGAAGAGGCGTTTGATCATTGATATATGTTCTAACTTCTATTGTCCTGAATATAAATGTGTTCCTCCTTTCCTGATTTACGTGGTTGGAACTGGTACTTGGACTCCTACTTGATCAGCTTGGGTTTGGGAAGAAGGTACCTCCATATGCAGATCCAGGGTGTGTCCCATGAATTTTCACTCCGCACCTCGTTTCCTCCACTACCACTCGTCTCCTCCAATATTGGGATACTGAAGGGAGGACACAAAGATCGGGACACGGGGGAGACGAGGTGGTAGTGTTTTTTTTTTGAGTATTGGGATGCACCCCAAGGTCTCTGTAGAGAGGATCAAGTAAGCCTTTATCATGGTTCCAGGTGACGTGGGCACGCATGCATGCTGAGGTCCTCCACAGACCTGTGGATTCTAGCTAAGTCACGGGGAAAAAATGAGCGAGTTTTAGGTCAAACAACGTCTTTCTCCACTGTTTCTGTAGGGGGAACAAAGGGAGACCATCAATAAGTTCCGCACTGGTCTCCTGAACCTGCTGGTCTCCACCAGCGTGGCTGAAGAGGGTCTCGACATCGCTGAGTGCAATCTGGTGGTGCGCTACGGGCTGCTGACCAATGAGATCGCCATGCAGCAGGCCAGCGGGCGGGCCCGCGCGGAGGACAGTGTGTATTCAGTGGTGGCACAAGCAGGGGGGCGGGAGGTGTCCAGAGAGCGCACTAATGAGTACCTGGAGGAGCTCTCGAAGAAAGCCATTGCAGAAGTGCAGAGCATTCGGCCCCGGGACTTCCGCATTAAGGTGAGCAGGATGGATCATCCTGTATTCGCTCCAGTGTCCTCACGGATTTGTGTCCCTCTGTCTAACATTCTTTCCCTCCTTAATGTTTCAGTTTTTGTGTCCTTACTGTCTTTGAGACTCTGTATAAGGCCCAGTGCATCTATTTCAGTGACATTGTGCATCTGTGGTCCAGTCTCTGACCCAGTTGGTCTGTAGTTCAGTAGCCTCGTGAGCCAGTCTCTTTTTCCACTTCATTCAACACAGCCTGGCCGATGCCTTGACGTTCCAGGCATAAACAAAGGAGGCAACCTTCCCGGGATAGTTGTATTTTCCCAACCAATCAGAGTGTTTTGGCCAGGCGTGGTCTGAAACGTACACCGGAAAACATTACCGGAGGCAAACTTGCATCAATTCGCCACTATTTGGGGAAAATGATTGTATTGATTGTAACGGGAAAAAAATCAAAACCATTGCTCCTTCTGGCCATTTTTCTGGGTATTTATTTGACAGCAGACTGCATACCGTAGGCGAAGCTTGAACAATTAAACTTTTGCCAAATCTTGTAGCAAGCAAGCGAGTACATCTCTCTTCGATAACAGCGAATCCAAACAAGGTCCTTCAACGAAGTCACGCCATGTATTTGACAAGTGATATAACAGAATTAAAATTTTCTTTGAATTTGTCTATAATTCTGTTTTTAGCAGATAATTCGGGTTAGCTCAATAGCTTTGACCGTTTCGCTGGTGTGTTTCAGTCTGGACTTAGATTGCAGCACACACGGAACAGAGGAAGTGTTGGGGAGGGAGCGAGGGAGAATCGGCACACTGAGACAGACAGTTTGATTAACCAATAGGGAAGCTCCTCCCGTTTGCCCCAGAAAGTACATGCGTTCATCCAGACTAGTAGTTCAGTGACAATGTGTGTCTGAAGCCCGGTGTGTCCCTCTTCGTTTCTCAGTTTGTCTCTGACCCAGAGCGCATGTAGTTCAGTGACAAAGCATTTCTTTATTTCACCGGTCCATTGTACCTGTATTCCAGGGTGCGTGTCTCTGTCTGTGTCCTAGCTCGTCTGTATCTCTGTGCTTTCTTTTCACCTAATCACCTGCAGCGTGCACACCTGCATACCAGCCTGTGGGTCTCCGCCTTTCATTCAATCAATCAATCAATCAATCAATCATTGCATTTATATAACACTTTTCCGAACTTTCCGAACGCTCAAAGTGATTTACAGTGATGAACGGGAACTCACCTCACCCACCACCAAGGTGTAGCACCCACCTGGGTGATGCACGGCAGCCATTTTGCGCCAGAAAGCTCACCACACATTTCTGCCCCGGGCCTCTCTCAGGTTTTTGAGCTGCAGAAGGAAGTGGCCATTATGCGGCGGCTGGCGGAACAAAAAGCCGGGGAGAAGAAAAGCCTCAACCAGGCCGCCAGCGTCCGCCTCCGCTGCTGCCTCTGCGACGCCGCCGTCGCCCTTGGCAGCGACATCCAGCTCATCGAAGGCGCGCACTACGTCATCGTCAACCCCGACGTCAGGTGAGCGCGCGGCCTTGAAGTGTCGTCTACGACTCGCCTCATTTGCTTTTCAACTCGTTTGCCATCATCGTAGTTTACCCTGAGAACTGATAGAAGATCTCTGAGTCTGAAAAACAGTACTCTGAGTAATAAATGCAATATGTATGGTCTCTAATAAAAATCTAAAATGAAAACTAGCATTAAACTCATACTAGTTTAATGCTAGTTTTCATTTTAGATTTTAGATTAGGCGCTTATACATGAGAATAATAACAATAAAAGTAGCTGAAGTTCTTGCCCTTTTCCATTACTTCTCATTTTATGGACTTTGGTCTTGGTTTGACTATGGTAATGCTAAACTGATGGTAATGCTTCTTGTTTTTGGTCTGCCTTTTCAGGAAATGCTATCGTTTGGGCGGACAGATAGTCCTGAATAAGACTTTTGAGGACTGGAAGCCCGGGCGGAAGATCAGCTGTGCGGCCTGTGGGCAGGTGAGCTCTTTCGTAACAAAACATGAAGCTGCTGTCAGCACTGTTCTGCGTCACACTAATACGGTATCTCTGCTTGCACTGGCCCGTGGATACGGCTGCTTTGCGTTTCATCTTGAACATGAGATCGTTTTGTTCTTTCCTTCTGTGGTTGGTCTGTTGAGCTTGGTGTTTGCAGATGGGATGGCCTCTGGGATACTGCATACTACCATAGTATGCATTTAGCTGCAGTACATGTTTAAAGAATGTCATGCTTGCTTCCTACCTCATTTCTTTGTCTTGCCTGATTCGCCATCAGGGATCTGCTGTTCTGCATGCCTCAGTTTGCCCGAATTTCCGTATCTCACGTTTGCTTTTTGTGCTTTTGTGTGTCATTAATAATGACCGCATGACCTTGTTCATCTCCGGTTCGCTTCGTTCGCTTGTGTCCTGTTAATACTGCGGAATGTGAGCTACGCTACCATTTGCCAGTGATTAGGTATTCTGCATAATGACAATACGGCGTTTGTATGTGCAGTGCGTCGCAAAAGCTGAGCTAACGTGCTAATCTTTATTGCAATCCTTCCAAACCTGCTGTTCTTGGCCTGTTCTTCTCAACTCTATTGTAAGCAGAGGCATGTGCCTGGAAATGTGTTTGACCACAAACTGTGGCATGTCCCTGTACACACAGGAGTGGGGCATGGAGATGATGTATAAGAGCGTAACTCTGCCAAACGTGGCCATCAGGAACTTTGTCCTGGAAACGGCTAATGGCAGGAGGACGGCCAAGAAGTGGAAGGGTGCGCAATTCCATGTGGAAGACTTCTGCTACACTGAGTACTGCGAGAAGAATGTCTTCTCGAAATGACCTATCTTCATTCCCTTTTAAGGGCTGTGCACATTGCGCTGGGCATGCTGCAAATTTCTGTAGTCTACCACTGCAATGGAAGACGAGGATAATGATACACTAATCACATGTTTCTCACAAGACATTCTTTTGCGGGAGGTGCACTTTTTTTAAAAATTGAATTTAATGGAATCTCATAAATAAGAGAAATTTGTTCAAATTTGTTCAAATTTTCTTCTGCCTGAATTAGAACATTGCCTAAACCATTTATTATGGGTCCGTCCGGCTTCCAAATCAGCATAGGTTTGAATTGTATTACGGACTCATCGACATTGCTAAGCAACAAAACAGCAAGTATATCTCCACATGACATAGCTACGTACAGAATCTAAAAAGAACATGCATATAGATGGGCATAGAAGAGATAAAACCTGATTTCCACCTCACATATGATTAGTAACTGGCCAACATATGACGTACTGCTTAGAGAAAATCAAGATTGGCTGAAAATGGTTACTCTTCCCTATTGACCTGACAACATTGACAAAATAAGAGTCTTTTTAAAACATACCGAAACCACAACTGATCCAATACTGCATGCCTACCGGGATCTTCCTAATTGGTTGCTGGTTTAAACATTCATGCACAGTATGCTCTTTAGAACCAACAGTGTTTTGTCCTGCAAATATTGTAGACATTAACAATTTATGCAGTTATTTTTCATTACCTCCGTTATAACTGTCAAGGACAAGGCAATACACGTTCAAGCTAATAAAAAAATTTCTTCCAGTAAGATACGTGAGGCTGCTCACTTTTGTTGGTATCTACTAATACATATAGGAATTGGTAATGATTATTACCAGTTTCACTCGATTGCTAATTTTTCTACATTTTTGTTTTAGGTTGATGGATATGTGTATTACATGTTAGATTTATTATGGCAAAAAGAGATTGTTGCAAAATATTGAATTAGTCATCAAACTGTTTATAAAAGGAGTCTATCCATAATTTGTGCTAGTACTATTGCTGTCATTTTAACTACTGTCTATTAAAATTAATTTAAAATGATTTTTCTATTTGCGTTTATTGTCATTCTTCTCATTACAGACTGGTGTAAAAAAAAGAGTGAAATGCAGGACCACACTCCTGTCTGAGAACAGCCATGAACAATTAAAAGTAGAAATAAATACCGGAATTAGAATTATCAAAACAAAACAATTAATTCATTTTTCCTACTTCTGGAATTTATATTAAAGTCAAATTGGACAGCATTTGATCCACAACAACCGTTGATTGCCTTTTGAATAGACTGTGAAACATGTAGGAGTTGCATGGTAAAGCCCCAAAATGACCAATCCACCGGACGACGGCCTGCACCATATGCCATAGACGTGGTCTGGGCAGGCCGGTGGCGAATGGCGCAAATGACAGACTGGAATGACCCAAAAATTCCAGTGAGCTCCCAAAATTGCACTGCGCCATGCAATACAGACTGACACGCCCGCAGCAGCGACTCCCCTCTCCCTTCGGCTTCCGGCCAGTCAATTACCTCGCCTTCATGCGCGACAAAATGTATGGCTAAAATATCATTTCACCAGTGCGACGGCATGCAACATGCCATGCGCCTGGCGTCATGCAAAATACAGCACATAATCCCTGAAATATATTTCAGGGTTCCCACTCGTCCTGGAAAACCTTGAGAACCTGGAAATTTATCGACTAATATTCCAGTCATGGAAAACACCTGGAAAATGAGAAAATTTACAAAATGTCCTGGAAATATTTGAGGTCCTGTAAAATTGTAGGATAGACTATAAGTCAAGCTATTGAGCAGTATATTTAGAGCTGAGATCGTGTATTTTTTCTGTATTTTTCTCTTTGGGCTACCATTGTCCATGTTTCATGTCTGTAAGTCATGGAAATTGTCCTTGAAAATACCTGGAAAAAGATTTCCTAAAATGAGTGGGAACCCTGATATTTGCTGTAATTTTGGGGTACAGCTGTTGCCTGTGCATACCATGTACTACGCAGCATGTGTGTACACCCTATGTCATTGACACAGGATAGAAGGGAGTATTGTGTATTTAACAGTGGAATATTGACCCATAATCTGTGCATTCCAATACAAAGTATGACTTGTATGTTGTGCTGCTTAAATAGTTTTTGTAGCTGTATGTCAGTGGTTTCCTGAAGGCATTGTAACTCTGGCTAGATAAGGGTATATACTAAGAAACAATAGGGGAGTCATACAGTAATGAGAATAAAATAAAGGAACTATATATTTGCTTGCTTCTGACCTAGATATAGAAACCAATGGGAAATGATTATTCTAATGGTGTTAATGAAATGTTAATACTTGGCTTCATTTGGAATGTGTAGATGATTACCTGTGTTCAGGAAGAATTCATTTTATGCAAATTGTCACATAAGATAATCTGACAGTGTAATTAGCTCATGCGACGGAAGAGGGATTTGATTGGTGCATTTCAGATAGTGTGTTGCAGCACCATGCGAAGCCCCATTGCACAGTGACCTGAGTAAAATTAGAATGTCGGCTTTGTTTATGCCTAAGGTCCTTTCTTCCATGTCTTCTCCACAACAGCAGTCATGCATGCAAAGCATATTAACTCACATCCTTCTCCTGGGTTCGCCGCTCCACAAAAACGCATATTAACTCCCACCCTTCTGTTGGTCTCGCTGTTCCACGGAACCAGTACATTACCGAAGGAAATGCACTTTTTTACTGATGTTTGAGTCTTATCATTTTTAAACTTGTATTCATGTGTGTGTTTTTATTCCAGTGGTTTGCAGAAGCTCTGCTGTGTTTCATGTGTATTTGTCCATCAGCTTCTCATAGACCAAACATTTGTCTTCCAGCACTTGAGCCCGACAGATGTTATTTTGCCTGTGAATTTTGTATTGTTTGTCTGAAATATAATTTGCATGTAGTATGTTTCTGTTGCCACTAGGTGTCACAGTTGTGTAACATCAGTAGTTTTTAACGCCATAGAAAATAATTATCTCCAGTGATGTACCTTGCTATTGGTCACAGCTTTTTACCTGTTCTCCCTTTACACTCGTATTGAATCTATGGCAAATACATTTATTTGAAATATCTTGGCATATTTTAATCTGCCTTTTTCTGCAGGAATATTAAAAAGGAAAAATTCTCTTTATTTAAATTCTTTGCATTCTCAGTATTTTCAAAAGCATTCAACTTCTAAGTGGATTTCTCACCATCTCCCTGTAGTTAAAGCTAGAACAAAAAAATGCATCATGCAATATCATGAAGCATGCTGGTGGATGCTTTAAGAATCCACTAGGGGGAGCTATTTGATTCCACTTCAAGCTCAGCCGCTGTCCAGTTTTGGGTAAATGCAGCTCTGCGTTTGAAATTCAGTGTCCTCCTCAATGTGTCAAATAGAATATATGGTGACATAAACAAGAATGGCTCAGCAATGACTGCCACAAATGAAAGGGCCGGAATGAATGTAGATGTGAAATAATACTGACATGAGGAATTATGGCGAGATTTCTGGAGGGGAAATGTTGATCTAGGCTGCAGATGCGGCTGCGTTCGGCGAGATCCGCGCTGCCGTTCCGTTACCTGTGACCCCGCGGCCCTGATTTGAGTGCGTCGGAACTACCGAGGCGATGTTTATGAAGGATCGTCCAGCTGCCGGGGGGGGTTTCGTCATGTCAGTCAGAGGCCAGGGTACGAGTCGTCCTCTTGACTCGACTGAAATAAAACAACTGTCACAGTTCCCAGGCAGAGGCTTATCCAGCACTCCAGGTACCTTTTGGTTCATGAGCTTTGGGTTTTTCCGGAACAATCAAATGCAACAGGGACAATAGGATAATTGTGGGTTGATACGGCATTTATTGTCTGTGAGGTTCACAAACGACACAAAAAGGCCCTCGCAGTAAATACTAAATCTGTTCTGTAGCTTGAAAACATTGAATTATTCTTAGTCCACTCTCTCTAGGTCAGGCCAGACATTCCCAAAAAAAGCAAGCATTTAACAACTTCCAGACTACAGAAGGATGCTTTGTAATTGCAGTCTGTGGTTGTTATTCTGGGCAGTTTTTTGTGGCTCTGCTGTTTTATGTATTAGTTCAAAAGACTTTTTTTGTAAGATGGTGGGTGAGAGATGTGAGTGTATTTTTAGACGGTGTCAACACATTTGCTCTGCCCTGCTGTATCAAACTAGCTTTCTGCATAATGGGGTAACACATTCCATGGGTAACATAGTGGACTTGTTTAATTTTCTCCGCTTTTCGAAGTGAAGTCTCTCATAGATTCATGTGTGCAAACCCTCTCCTTCAAGGGGTTCTTCACCGATAACTGTGCAGTTGACTGTTGGCTTCTAGCTAGCAGTTTTTACAGTATGCAGTTGTGGCTCAGTTGGATCAGGTACGTGTCTTCCTGGTGTTGTGACTCATGATAATCATCCTGAGCCAGACTGAATTTGCATCTGAATTTATTCTGACTTCTGTGGTGTGAAATATGAAAACAACCCCCTGGACTGGGTGCCAATCTGTCAAACAGGCCCTGCCCCAATCCTTAATGCAGTGTGCTGTGCAGAAAAGCAGCAGTTTGTTTGTTTTTTTCTTTTGCCCTCCAACCCAAGTCATCACACTGGATACTGACCAAAAGGCCCCTAGGTTGTTTGTTAGATCAGAAATAGAAATTTAGTGACACATACCAATACATAAATGGTGTGTTTATTTGTTAAAAAGAAATAAAAATTCACAGTGAAGATTAGCAGTTATCTGATGAAATTTGCATCAACGCTTTGAGCTTGCTCTGGAATGTGAGATAACTAATGCTTTGTCTTTGCACTTCCAGTCACTCAGATAAGCTGGCTAGCGAACATACAAATTAGAATGTTTATTTATTACTTGTCAGGCAGTTACAGCTCGATTTGCTAAATGTATACCCAAAATGAAATTTATCAAAGTACAGTCACAGAAGTGATTCCGTTGTATATTGTTTGCTAATAAATGCTAACAATTTCATCGTATATAGCCTACATTGTTTTCTTCTGATTATAATTCAACAGTAGTTGAGTATGCTTACACTAAAATGGGAAGAGGGGGAGGGGGGGTTGTGAGGCAAAGGTTAGGCAACAGGTCAGATAGCCCCCTCAATAATTACATTATCTGCTTATATGTACACAGGTATATGCGTCTTATGGAGAGTGTTAAAAATTTGTTAATGACTAACTGTAGATGCTTATTTCACAGCTGATTAGGACAGGGCAGAGACTTAGGATGGTGTTATATTTATTTGTGGGATTAATATTCTAGTTGCATATTTAGAAGTGGATGTCTCCTGTTTTCTTCATCAGTTCTCATGGCATGTTTAGTTAGGGTTGGCAAAATTTTTGGCTCCTGTTTTAAGTTTATCAGCTCTTTGGTAAGCAAGGTTAGCTGTATTTATGGTGGTTCTAGTGACCAGTCAGTGAGCGAGTCTGCTGTTGGCAGCAGTGGTTCTTTCTCACGTCACTGTTCATTCAGCTCTTTCAAGAGTACTCCTCACTTCTGCAATTAGTACTTAATGCACACCTGTTGTATGATCAAATAATGCCATCTGTGATCCATAGCATGTAGCTGTAAAAAGAAATTGTAGTTCCAAACCGTGGTTCATTCTGGAGATTTCAGCTTTGGAGGTTAGCAAGTAAAGTTGTATTTTACTATCCTCTCTCTGAAATTAAACATTTATTCATATTATGAACATTAGTTAATTGTTGATCATGCATGATATTAACAGAAATCAACCCTTTCCATATATTTAGATTTTCTGATTCCGTTACTTGTCCTAAACAATGCTGCTAATCACTTATAAATGACTCATAAATGCTCATTAATTATCACTTACTTCAAGAAGGCATTATTTTGCTTCTTTTGAAATGCCTGTCCTAAAATAATTAGTTGAAGCGTGAATCTGAGGCATTAATATGAAGTTCACTTATCAGAGAACATTCTCTGTGTTGTTCAAAATTAGTGAAATAAGAGGGAAGACAAACAGAGAGCACTAAGTTCCAGGAATTGTGGAATAAGCACAAGAATGGCATGCAGGTGACTTTTTATAACCCAAGTACTCTTTCTCCGAGTGGTATAAATATCTCGTAGTGAAAATTGGTTATGGTATGAACATCTGGTAGTGGATATTAGCAGTGTGACATCATTTTATGTGATTTAAATCGCCTATATTTACAGTACTGTGAAAAAGTCTTAGGCAGCCTAGATTTTTAAATATATTGTATATATTTGGTCTTAGATGTTTATTTTTTGTTTTCTGCATTAGTGTGTCAGTAGAAAAGGGCAAATTTGAGATTTCCAAACATGAATTTTCAAAAAAATGAAATTTTACAGATACATTTATGTATTTTGTTAAATAAAGTAATATTTTAAGTAATAGACTACTTTTCAGATTAAAAACTTGATCAAGGATCTCTGGGACTACCTGGAGAGCCAGAAGCAAGCGAAACAGCCCAAATCTGCGGCAAAACTGTGGCAAGTTCTCCAAAATTCTTGGAACACAACCTACCAGCCAATTTGCTTATAAAACTGCCAGACAGTGTACCTAAGAGAATTGATTTAGTTTTAAAGGCGAAGGGTGGTCACACCAAACATTGATTTTATTTAGTTTTTAACTATTTACTGCTCTTTATATTATTTTTTCAATATTTATAACCTTTCATTTCATTATTTTTGAAAGCATCTTAGCTGTACAGCATTTTCTTTATAGGTGCCTAAGACCTTTGCACAGTACTGTATGTCTCAAATATTGCAGGATTTTTCCAGACCAACTGACTCAGTGAGGAGGTAGCATTTTTTAGCGTCTAAATTATTGTGTGGTCACAAACTACATTCCGATTGACTGTGCTGTACCCATGATGTTATTGTATCGTTCAAAATCGTTATTATTTTTGTCCGATTATTATCTCTCAAGATTTATTTTCCATAGATACAAGTCTTTTGTGCAGCGCAAGGCGGAAAGCCAGTTTTTTTTTTTCTTTTCCAGTAATGCTTCATCAATCATGAAGGTTAAGTGTTGGCAGTGGAATTTCTGCTCCAAAGTGTTTTGGCTCTTTTTTGCTCATTTTGTGTTTACATGTCCAATTTATTCGACAGCTCCAGAGGAGAGGCACCCTAATTAGGGGCTGCAGCGTTGTAGTGTGCTGAACTGTAGCGGAAGAGGCCCTGCAGGTGGCCAGCTGACACGTGCGGTAGACCCGCTGTTAATTAAATCAGCATTATTCTGCATGGCGTCTCCTCTGGGGCCCGAGCTGCCAAGAGAGGGGAAAGCTGTTTTGAGTGAGACAACATTGTGCCGTGTCTGTTTACATTTCCTCAGATTCGCAAACATAGCCGGCCCCTATTTTACCCGCGCCCCGCGTGCGTAGGTTTGTTCGTAACTCTGCATGAGGCCCGTGTTCTCGCTGAATGGCTGCATTGTTTGGTCCCATTGCTGAAGAAAAGGGATGACTGCTACTGACTTCAAGGATTAAAATACATTGTCAAGTCTGTCTTTATTCCCTAATGGAAAATCATGTTATATCTTAGCTAAAAATCACACAACATGAATTAATAAAAAGTTGGTTAATCTTGATCTTTAAGATTTTACTCTCAAACTTGTGGTTAAAATAAGGCTGCTAAATATGTCTTAAATATGTTTAAGAATTGATATTAACCATAGGCAAATTAATGCTAAGTAAAAGGCCTGTGTTACAGTAGATGTGATTAATTTGAATTGCTACAGCTGTTCGTTTAATAAAATCTAGTTTCTGGCAGTCATTTTAAACAGGAAAAAATAAGACTGAGGAAGTAAAACTCATTTCCTTAAAATTATTTTTTTAACTAGATATAAATGTTTTTCAGTTGCTTTCCCAGTCAATTTATTGTTAAGCTAATATTGTTTATATGTTGTAATGTTGTCAAACACTATATTAGAATGGAATTATGTTCTACGAATGTGATATTACAGAAATTAAACTTAACTTTGTCTATCATAAAGTTACGGGTCCTATGAAAATATTCCCTCTGGCAAGTTTTTAGTTTTGAACTCTGAGATTCAAATGCTTTTCACTGGACTACATTCAATCCTTCATAGATTAGCAGGGTCATTAAACAGACAAACAATTAAAAGCAATAAGTTTTTTTGAATATGGTCAAAGTTTGTTTTATTCAGGTTTCTTTTAAATATTATTTTCCTATGCTTTATACAATCTTTTCCCTCAACCTTGAAAAAAACAGATGCCTTTTTCTTTAAAATACACCATGAAATTAAACCTAATGAGATTGGAACCATGAATAATATACTGTGCATAGTCTATTCCTTCTCATATATAAGATGGTCCATCTGGAGATTGTAGTTGTTTTATACTGCAATGTCCCGATGTGAACCCAGACAGAGTGGCAGTCACCTCAGCATTACTGATTCATATAAGCTCAAAGACGTCCTACATGCTAATAGGCAGCAGTGTATAATGTTTTGGGGTCTGGGCTTGCAGCTCCAAAGTAGTATGTTTGATTCCCAGGGAGGGCAGAGCTGCTGTTCCCTTGAAACCTGGTGCTCAACGCTTACAATGGCAGGTTCAAGATAATCTGCATTGCTTCAGCAAATATTTAGCTGTACATTATATGTGAAAAGTATTTAAGTTGTGTAAATCACTTTGGTTAAGACAGTCTGTTAAATGCCTAAAATGTAAATGTAAAATGTTTAAGAAGCGCAGGCCAGCACATCTTACGTATCTGCTGACCCTGTTTGTGTCACTGATGTTACTGTAGTGTCTGATGAAGACGGAGGCTTGACCTCATTTTTATATTTTTAAGTGGCGTAGAATATACTTAAACAGCTCTTTTCACACCCAGCAACATAAGAGCTGAAGCGACATAAACCGAAGACAACCGCATACTATAAAATACTGTTGACACTTCATCTGGGATCACACACGTTTTTTGGGTAAAGACAGTACACTTCATCTTTTGGAGTTGTACTGTAACAATAAACTTTCGGCTATTGAAAGATATTACTAATGATATGTGTAATACCAAGCATGCAATTCAGACAAGAATGAAATAAAATCAGTGAATTGCTCTGCCAGTCAGTAAGTAGCTCTTGTTTTGAAGTATTTAACTGGTTTTTGACTCCGGATAAGGTCTCACTCTTGAATATTCTGTCCCCTTGGGGGCACTTAACCTGCACCTAGACCACAACAGAGCTGCAGTTTTGTAGATCACGGTTTCATTCATTCTCTCATACTCTTTATTTTGATTAATTTCATATTACAATGAGGCAGTTTACCACTGCAGAGTGAAATGTGTGAAGTGACATCCTCTGAATTCTATGGTTTGTTGACATCTTACTAGACTAGTGGTTTGCATCCAGTTTCAGGGGTCACTGCTAAGTTACAACGGTTATTTACAATTTGTGCATATTTAGTGCACATTGAAATTTTGTGTGCGTCTGACTGTGTCTGTTGGCACTAATCGTGTTCAACAACTTTCTAAAGATTTAGTGATGCAATACCGCTTCAGATAAGTAACGATATCTCAGCAATTACTCAAAAACTGAACAATTATGACATAACCGAACTTTGGTAAAAATTTGATCCATTTTGAAATATAGGTTTTTGCACAGATAAACTTTCAAGATTATAATCATTCACAACTAGCTTACCTTTAATTTTGGAGTGAACACAATATGTGTGATTGAATTACAGACATAGCTGGAAAATACCTTTAAAATGATATAAGTACCATTCCTATATGACCTATAGTAATGTAGATATGACAAGTCAAAGTAATGGAGTCATGCAAATTTTCACGAACATATCTCCTATACATAAGTAATGATCCGAGATGAGTGTAATTTTGGTTTCTTAAGACCAAATAAGCATGCCAAATCTCATTAAAATCTGTGACCGTGTGGTCCAAAAGTGTGTTGAATTGACCTGGACCCATCTCATGTAATGGTATTTGAAGGAGTAAACCCAATCATATTGTAACATGTTGACTTTCCTGTTGTATTCCCCAGGCCGCCTTCATGAATGAGTCAAAGTGCGAAGCAGTGTGTGTGTGTATGAGTGTGAAGCAGGGCATTGCTGCAAAAGAGCATCCGTGCTCAGCGAACCTACCCTGGGTAAATAAAGGTTAAATGAAATAAATGAACACCAGTATCTCGGAGCTGTTAGCATTATTACCAGCATGGTGCGAGTCCCTCTTCATGTAAGAGATGCCTTGTAAAGTTGCCTCTCAAACAAGGCCACTAGCTTCTGTCATGCAGTATGAGAAGCCAACGGCAGCCTCTGTCGGGCTCGAAATAGTTCATTCCTGACTTCGAGTCTGGTGATCTTCTCTTCCTGAGTCGGCTGCCTTTCCGTCTCCATGGCTTCCGCAAGGCAGGCCTGCAGCCTCACCCCGCTCGTCTCGCGCCGTCGCAAACGGTTACTCCGTGCCGATGGAGGACCCCTGACAGTCGTTCAGCTTCCTAATCATGTACGTAATTAATTGGCCGACACCGGAGGGCTTAGGATAATTCCGTGCACATTAATTGCAATTAGCTCTTCTGTCCCAATTATGGCGTCTTGTTCTTGGAGTATGCCCTTCCTGCGACGCGAGTGGCGATGGAGAAGTTCAGGAGGAGACAGTGCTGAGAGTGCGCTGGAAGGCAGTGCATGCTAATAAATGGCCCTAGTCACAAATGTGCTTTTCTTTGCCTTGCTTTACGTTGAGCAGAGCAGCCACTCACTGCTCGGGTGACATTTGTCGGTGACTGACAGAGAATTGGAAACGGCCTCCGAGTGTTTCTGGCACATAATGCCAGGTGAACCCATTAAGCAGAACCAGATACATGCAGTACTCTTAGAACCGTGCATTATCTCCTAAGTGCTCCTATTGGGAGGACACTTGCTGAAATCTGATCGTAAATGGGGCGATGGGAAATAAAGATTTATTCTCCGCATTTTGTTGTATTCTCTTGTGGACGCACCTTTTCTGTCACGCGGTGTCAAGCCTCGCTGTTGTATTTGAAATGTGCCATAAAGTGTAACACGTTCTCCTGGGACTGCAGCATGGTCGTGTGTTTTTCAGACCCCCCCCCCAATTCCCCCCTACACTCTTCAACCCATGATCACTTTCAGGTAACCTTGGCATGTAAGCGTAGCGGTGACTGAGCAAAGATCCACCTTGTTGCCCTTCATCGCTCTCTGTCCCGGGCAGTAGCACACACAGGCTCCCCGGGCCTCAGCCATCAAACTGTCGAGCTCAACATTTGTATGCCGCTGTGGACCAAACTCGTTGTCCAGTTTCCCTGCTGCGATGAATAGAATTGCAGCCAACCTGACTTTGCGCATTGTACAAGGTTACGTGCATGTGGCACGCAATATCGGCGATACAATGACACAGGAATTGCAAGGCACGCATGTGCTGGGCTTTGCACAAAGAATTTGTCTTATCGACTTTGTAGGGGATTCATTCAGCCAGGTGATGCATCGATCAGAAAGAGCGCATCATTCCACCGCTTCCACCGTCACCCACGGCATTGCTGTCCCCCTCGTCACCGTCGTCTGAGCTCAAAACAATCTTCACCAATATAGATTTGTTTCCTTCGATAGGCACGTATTACAGTGAATATCCAGGCCTGAAAGATTAATGCAGATCCTGCCTTTATCTAATACTGCTGTGTCGTATTTGTTTTGCCTCGCTGAGGATAAGAGACGGATCTCAAAATGTTGTGCGGATTTTCCTCCCAGCTGATGTACATTGCAGTGCTGAGGGGGGGACCCAGCAACTCAATTTCAGAGTGCACACGTGCTCCAAGAAAGCACAAAAACATTCCTTCTAATACACTTCTCTCTTCTTCTATTCTAAGTGTAACTATTTCTGCCCAACTATGTGGCGGAGGGGCAACTCCAGGAGGAAGAGCTAACAAATTTAAAAGGCTATTTCATGCTCTAATATCACCCAGATAAAAGGAAATATGTTTCCCTCTAGCAAACGTGGAGCTTTGCTCAGCTGCCGGCTTCCTCTCTCTCCCCCTTCCTTCGCTCGCTCTCAAAGTGGACCAGAGAGACCTCGCCGAAGATTAGAACCCTAATCGGAACGAGGCAGATTTACGGCTCACACGTTTTCCTAATTACTTCTGATTCCTCTTCAATCTGGAGACCTCGCCGCTGCTTTTAAAATTGCTGAATGGTGACCTTCCTCTGGCCCGGGGAAACTAGCCTTTCCAGTGGAAATCTTTCACCTTTCTCCTCTGACCCAAGTCAAGGCTTGTGTTTGGTGATAGAGAGTTAGAGGTGTGACCAGAACAGATGAACTGGTGCAACAACAAAAAAAAGACTTTCAGGAAATTTCCGTTGTGTTTTTACTGGCTGGTGTGAAATGATATGTACACTTCTACTAGACTTGTTTGGGGTTTTATATGGACTGGAGAGGCTGGAAGTTCAGTGGGTGATTCCATGTCATAGAGCATAAGTGCACTAGATATCTGGATTTTTCTGCATGCTTAACATCAGTGGGCAGTTGACCTTGACATCTAGGTTTGAAGACCATAAACACTTCTGTGCTTCTGTGAATCCCTTTCATGCTCCCCTCATTAATTAATTGAGCCAGTCATGTGCAACCTCCACTGTCCCTCAGTTCTTAATCCTAACTTATTTATACAACACAATGACTTCATTTTAGTTCCATTTCAATGCAGAACATTGCACGTTTCAGACCATCAGGCTGGGAGAAAAGGGGGTGATTAGAACAGAGGGGATTCAGATTAGGTCAAGATCTATGTCTTCTCTGCTTTAGGGAACAGAAGCTGTAGCTGCTCAGTTGTGCATGTACACATGAGCAAGTGTGAGTGACTGTCACAGAGTGGATGTAAGGGAAGTGTGCATGCTGAAAGTAAAGCCCATTGAGCAGCAATGTGGGCATGTGTGGATGGAGATTACTCATCCTGTTTTCCCCCAGTCTCCGCCCTAGAGGAAATTTGTTTTATTTCAGTACTTTAATCCTCCCTTTAATCTCCCTGGGCAATCGCACATAGAACGGATGGAGACTAAGCTGGAACGTGAATCATTTACAATTTTGTGTCCGCCATTCATGGTTACCTAAGTGGGGGTCATGCAACGAAGGGTTGGAGGGCTGCGTGCACGCAAGTGTGTGTGTGTGTGTGTGTCTGTGCGTCTGTGCGTGTGTGTGTGTGTGTGTGTGTGTGTGCGTGTGTGTGTGTGTCTGTGCGTGTGCATGCATGTGTTGTGTGTGTGTGTGTCTGTGCGTCTGTGTGTGTGTGTGTGCATGCATGTGTTGTGTGTGTGTGCGCGCGTGTGTATAAGTAGAGATTTAGGATGCCTCCTGCAAATGTGCAGTAAAACTTGCTGAATATGTTGTCGCAGATTGTTCTGTGCCACAGCTGGATTGGGGATTTGGACATCATTCCTAATCAACATATCCCAGTGCAGGTCTTCTTTTTCAGGACCACAAGGAGTTTAATCACAGAACATACTTTAATCGTGTGATGTGTTCTGATGAACTAAAATATGATAACTGTTCTGTTCTGGTTATCCATGTTCTGTTCTGGTTATCCATGTGTTTTCAGATTTACAGTAGTTCAGTAGAATATTTTTGGTGTGCTTGCATATTGACAACACTTGCTTGTAATTAAATATATAACAATTAAATATAATATATTATCATTATTTAAAGCATGATGTTTTGACAACCCTCCCATTCATCAGGTAATACAACCATATTAAAACTATATAAAACACATAAACCAAATAAAGGTGAGATGATGCTGCAAAAATTCCAGCCAATCAGGCCTGCAGAATAACAGGACATGGGCATGCCCTAATTGGTATAATTACCAATAAGTATCAAACATGTATGCCTTGAAAGATCATATTTATCTTCCTCTCTATGTTGTAGCAAGTTCAATCACCCCATTCCTTCAGCTGAGGTTTTGCATAGTCTCGAACATAGTTTGAGAAAAGCTAAGGGATTCGTCAAAAATTGGCGAAATTATTAGGCAATCAATTTTTATCAATTTTGAAAGAAATTAAATTTGCTGTAAAATCATGACACGGTAATAAATCCACTTCGAATTTGTCAGGGCAGTCAGAAAGATGATGGTAGACATGTCTAAGTGCCGTGGTGATATCTTGATATTTGAAGAAAATACGTCCCTTTGAACTTTGACACCAAAAGTGACACTGATTGGCCGATAGGAGGCGCTATAATAAGCACAAAGTCTAAGGCTCAGCCTGCTTAGAGTCCTAGAGATGTAACCCCTGGTTAATTAACCAGCCTTAATATCTCAGCCTTAATGTTTCATACGGTCTATGGACACAGCACCTTATACATGATAATACAATCTAACTGATTAAGTTTTCTTTTCTGCACTTCTGATTTGTCAAGACAACACGTTTCTACAATTATGATAGGTCAGGGGGCGGGATTACTGTATCAAAGACGCGTTAGCAATGAAAATCTCTCTCTTTGCATATCGTCAGAGGAGTGTGAAACCCGCAGTGCAATTGTGTGCGTTTGTTTTCAATTTGTAGCGCATAGCTAAATCCGTAAGTGCTTGTAATAGTGCTAGTAAAAGTGCAGTTTTAATAGAATAACGTTATATTCATCCACGTCATTGTCAAAGTGCGTATGTTATCAGAGCGATTCGAGTGGAATCCGCATCAGTGAGCACCTGTTAAGTATTATCGGAGCTAGCTAGCTTGCTATTGCTGCAGAGTGTTGCTTCAGTTTGCATTTAGCTTTATGGCAATTTAGCTCGCGCTAACACAACGCTAGCGCACATTCAGCACTGAGGACTGGAACCTGGACACTGACCGTTTATCCAGATAGCGCTCTATGCTACCAGGGATACCATAGTAGAACCCCTGGCACCGGGAAACCCCGCAGCGCTCCGTGTGACCGGAAAAGCACGGAAGCGACAAGGGAGAAAATCTGCATCGTTCACAGTAAGCACATTTCGATCAGGCCGGAAACGGGGGTTCTTTTATTCTTTACATTACATTACATTACAGGCATTTAGCAGACGCTCTTATGCAGAGCGACTTACAAAACTTTTACATAGCATTTTATCCATTTATACAGCTGGATATATACTGAAGCAATTCCGGTTAAGTACCTTGCTCAAGGGTACAACGGCAGTGTCCTTACCCGGCATTTAACGTGAACATAGTTGTAATTTCACAGCTGTTAAATGAAGCTGTTTTATATTGTGGTAGCCATTCCTGCATGGATTATATCAATATTGGAACTTAGTAGTATAACGTATTGACGCTAATAGAACATTATTATTGAAATATACTATATTGTATATTATATTATTATAGGGTTTTAAATAATATTGGACAGCTTAATAGCTAAACTTGTTGAATTCAGTTATTGTATGAATACATACTAAGTTTTGAGCTAAAGGGTAGCCTACCTAGAACTTAAAGGTATATTGCGTTCAATAACCTTACATTGAGTGAAAGATAGGGTTCACTTTATTTTTTGCATACTTACCTGAGGGGTTAAAGAGTGTTTCTTTCATACTCGCCTCAAGTGGTTTGTTTCCACTTACCTTTGTTTTACTGTTTACCTTAAGGGGTTGAAGATTAAAAAACGTATTCCAACGACACATTTTTATTTTTGTAAATAAATTACATATTTTTGCTACGTCTTGTTTGTTTATTTAAATAGATACATTGAATCTATCAAGGCTGAAGGTTTAATTCAGTTAACATCGGCCATCTTATATCTTATGGTAGGGTCATATAATATTCACCTAGGTGATCAGAGTATATCCAGTGAAACGGGGAAACACACTTAAGACATACTGAGTAATCTTAGGTTTAAAAGAACAGGTGCTGTATCTCATGTCCAGGAGTACTAAGGCAGCGTTACAGAGAGGTGATACATCTGGACCAATCAAACTATTTAGCCTTTACAATCCGTTTTATCCATTCCTTGTCATTCAGTGGAACCCGGTCCATTGCTGTCATGTAGCTATATTTTAAAGTGAAATTTTTCCATTTAGAAACATGTCAGTTTACAGTATGTGTTCCATGGTAATTTTCTTGAATTTTATTAGTTCCAAGTGTGTATTTAAACTTAAAAAATGTTACCTGTGCATTTCCTTCTGTGAAATGAATTGAAAATGGGATTTACTGAAAAATATGTTGGCTAAAGATTTTGATGGCATCCTGTGTCCTTTTGCATTCCTGCCCTTAAGCTACGTAATAGGTTTAGAAAATTAATAGAACAAGGTGGTTGGTGTATTGAATAAAATCACTGCGTGCAAAGAATTTATTTTTTCGTGCACCTTGGCATTTCCAAAGCATGTTGAATTGGCTTGCTTGCCTAGCAGATTTATAGCCTGTAGCCATGGGGCAGGTCCTAGTGACAAACTGTGCATTGAACATTTTATATTTGCTAGCTTCGACACCCAGAAAACCCAGCAACATTCATTTTTCTCAGTAGTTTGAGCTTACATGCATAAACCAAAGTTGCTGTAAAGAATTTCCAGTATCTAGTATTGTCATTTCATGACAATTGCAGATTTTTACTGAAATGGTTAGCATATTAGCTCAAAGAACTGATTATACTCAATATTGGCATTCTAATAATAACATACAGCTTTAAAGTAAGTAGGCTAAAGGAATCCCGCCAGCATCTACTATATCTATTTTACTGAAGTGTTTGGTGCTTTCAATGAAATGTGTATGACAAATAGCTAAAGCATTTTTTTGCTCACACTGGGTTGTTTTTTTTTTGTAAGGTGAACCTGGCGGTGCTGAAAACGAACCCTGCTGTTGAAAGCAGGGTTCATGTTCCACTTCTAAAATGAGAGAGCGCAACTTTTCTGGTTCACTAACTGCTGTTTGTGGACCAGGCTCTTTAGTCAGGTAGCTGAATGAGTATGCTTTGAATCTGGCTCACTGTCTCCTATTTGTACTGGAAATTTGTGTTTGTAGGTTTGTAATTTGTGATATCACAGCACCACATTGTATTTGGGTGGCGTGCTTTAGGCCTGTGGTGCAGCTGTGTAGCAGTTTGTGGGGAACCGTGGCAGGATTCAGGGCTCGGGTTGTTTTCACAGCTCCGGGACAGAACAGACAGTCTCTGCAGCTCCCTCTCACCTCACTGTGTGGAGAAGTGAGTGGGTGAGAGAAAGAGAGAGAGACTGACCCCAAACAGATGCTTCTCCCTCGCCCACTCTCCTCTTCTGTCTCCAGGACTCCACGACGCTCCCCGCACATCATTGTTCAAATAAACACACACCCTCGCCCTCACTCTGAAGTCTGAAGTACTTACTTGCATGCACACATTTACGCGCAGACACAATCATCGATCGCATTTTAAAGCGTGCTTGGCAGTCTGCTTGTGTGTTCTGCCACTCTTCTCAGCTGCTCTGGGTGGGGTTTAGTCAGAGGGAAAATGACAACCCTTCTGAGGCGCTTTCAGTTTGTCAATCCACCCACTCCCATTCACAGCTCCTCATTCCTGATGACTTGTGCTTATGTGTTGCATTATTTGTGCTCCCTTCTTCAACACGTCTCACCTTAAAAATTATCTGTAGCACATGTGCTCTACTTCTTGAGAGGAGAACATGGCCTCTGAGTGCATGTTACTGTGTTTTCACAGGCTTTCTACAGTGGGCAAGGTCTGCATCAATGGGACGTGTTTAACCAAGGGAGTGTCATTTTTGACAGCAGGGACTTCCTTCTCTCCTTTTGCTGACAATTGCTAGGATGTCAGGAAACAAAAGCCACCCATTTAGATTGGACCATTAGTGAATTAGCAAAGAAAGATAAGTGCTCAATCCAGAGAACTGGCACAGGCTTGTACTTTGAACAAAAGAGGCAGATGATGGAGCAAAGTTAACTGCAGCTTCCTCTTTTCAAAGGCAAAGGAGTAAATTCATCACAAGAGAATGCAGCCAGCTTCTGTTCCTCATTTCCATTAATGTGTTTCTGGCAAGCAGTGGTGCGGAGTTACAACAGTTAAAAAAATCATTAGATAAATTCTGAATTCTTTTGAAGCGTAAGCCCTCGTTTTCAGAGTGTGTGTAATTCCTAGTGTAGATTTGCGCTACGCAGTGATGTTGACTTCAATGCTAAAGATTGAGAGATTGATTTGGCTATTGGGATGAGACCCCTTGTAAAGCTACTGGTACTAAACAGGCACTTAAATAGAAATGTGCATGAGAAATGATGGAACTCTATTGGAAGTTGGATGTGGGAGAAAGTCCTGCCCCATTAGATTTAATTATATAACCTGTTCATTTATTTAATTACAAGTAAATGTAATTATTTCTCCTCTGTGTATGGATGCCTCCCCAGCGTAAGTGGCGGCCAAGTGTCTTTTTTGACGGGGGCCCGGCGTGGGCCAGCGACAGACTGATGGCAGCATTAAGGTAAGGCCCTATAGTTTCTGTGATAACAGAATCACGGGCGGAGTCACGGAATTGAGAATTTAAAAAAGCTATAACACAGATTCCATAGGGCCCTACATTAAGTCAGTGCTAAAAGCTGACTGGAGAGTTGAAAATATGACTACGTAATGTGAATGTTGTTATAAATAAGTCATTTATTCAACACATTCTAAAAAATCAACAATTATTTACAGCATAGCAGAGTCTTACAAAGAATCTGACAACAATGTACAGTCTTGGAATGCTGTGTTTTCAACAACAAAAGAAATTAAAATAAATAATATCAAGGTTTTTGCACTCTACCAAAAACTTGTATTCAAGTCCTGATTGGCTACTGAATCTTTCAACAAGCCTTGGAATGCTGGGCACATTTAAACATTTAAAATACTGTCCTAGGTTTTTTGGCTTTTACAGTAGGCTACCTTTCCTTCTTGACATTATCCCTAAATGGCACCAAGGAAGTATCTGTGTTACTGACTGTTTGGCTAGCTAGCTAAGTTAGCTACATGACCACGTTGTCATAAAATTTTTCCCGACCGTGAAAACTGCCTGACTTGTTTACACTTTGGACAGATGTGGCTCCTGAATAAATCTATCGTTGTTTCCGTCGCAGCGCTTTAGACACAAGCAATATCAAAAACATCCTGAAATTTCTTCTTACCGCGAAGAGTGCCTGACCCTCAACCGTAGCGTTTTTTCCCCAAAGATGGTATTTCTAGATATAGCCTAATTTTGCCGCTGTGTTAACACATTTCTACGGTTGCCGGTCAGCCACTCTTCACCGTAAGAAGAAATTTTAGGATTTTTCCGATATTGTGTCGATAGTGCTGGGACGGAAACAACGATGGATTTACTCTGTAGCCACATCTGTCCAGAATGTAAACAAGCCAGGCAGTTTTCACGGTCGGGAAAAATTTTTATGACACCGTTGGCTTGCACATCAATGTCATCAAGCTAACGTTATTAATAAACAAGTGAAGTTATTTCGTTGGCGATTAATAAGTCATGTAATGTTACAATATATGAGAACATTACATTCATGCTACTAGTTTAACATTACCTACACACTGCTTAAGTTAATATAAAAAGAATGTACTTACCGTCGAGATGAAGTGATAACGCAGTTTGTAACGAGGTTAGTTAGCCTACTAAATAAGAAATGGTGGCTTGCTAGGTAACATTAGATTGTGAGAGTTGGAAGTGTCAAGTGCGGAATGCAGAGAATGAAAAGGTTGAATGTCACTCTACACACAGTGAGGGTAAAGAACACTGATCTCAGACCTGGTGTTTTCCTATTGCGTTCACGTTTTAACCAACAGATGTCGCTGGTGAGCTTTTCAACCGAGCCGCCCCACTGTAACTAGTTTAAAAACATCTTAAAAATACATTAAAAAAATAAATGAATTCCCCGATGCTTAGGCCCGGCGGGGTCAACTTAGGCCTTGCAATACACTGGCGGAAACCCTGCCTGATTCTACTTACCCAGGTCTTGGTTGAAGATTGTGATGAATTAGTTGCCTATGTTAATTAGTTGAATAAGGTTTCATAGTTTCACGGTGACCCTTTTCAGTTAAGATTTGACGCCCCTGATAGAATGTTTTACTTTTTTTATTTTCAGTGTCTTTGGTGGTATAAGGCTGTTTGAAATGATCTGTTTTCGTTAGACTGAATTACAACTTTTTTATTAAGAGGGTGTTAGGTGCTTTCGCGCTTAAGTTCAAAGTTATAGCAAATCCATCTACTACATGTATATTCTAATCTCATAAAAAACGTTTTCAACGCACAAAAATGCCAAGTTACTCACACATACAAGACATACACCGTCTATAACTCATTCATTCAGACTGCCAAAATCCAGGCCTGCCATTAAAAGTATTGATATCAAAATGACGCCAAGTTACGGTACTACAAACAATATAGGCTATCTTGCCTCACCCAAATTAAATAAGATGTATTCCAAAGCAATGCTACCCAATATTTCCTCAATTCTTTCAAGTAACTTGGCCCTGTGTGTATAAGCATGCAGTACATGGACAGGCCAAACATGTGTGTGGATGGCTTTCTCACAGTCAAGATTGATTGAATAGGCGTGTATATGTCCAATTTGTATTGGTATGTATGTATTTAGCTGCCCAGCCTGTCTGTTGCGTGAATGATTGTATGTTTCTTGGTATAAATGTCTGTTCGTAAATGTGAATGCAACATGCTGCGAGGGAAATGTCCCCATGGGGATAAAGAAGTTCTCTATGTATGTATGTACAATATGTAGGCTATTTTACATGCAGTATTTATTGTACGTAGCAAATATACAATCACTTGTACATTTACTCAAATTCAGTTCAGAAGCAAGTATAAACATATGTTTTCTGGAGAAATATGCTTCCTGTAGTTACTCACCAGCAGTTTTCTACATGAATTTCAATGTGTTCCATGAGGCAATTCGAAATATTTGACACTTCTGACACAAAGTTTGCATGACATTGTAAAATGGTAAGATTAAATATTGGGTAGCATTGCTTTGGAATACATCTTATTTAATTTAGGTGAGGCAAGGTAGCCTATATTGTCTGTAGTACCATAACTTGGTGTCATTTTGATATCAATACTTTTAATGGCAGGCCTGGATTTTGGCAGTCTGAATGAATGAGTTATAGACGGTGTATGTCTTGTATGCGTGAGTAACTTGGCATTTTTGTATGTTGAAAACGTGTTTTTTTTATGAGATCATTTCTTTCTGCAAAGCATTTTATTATGAGAGTGAGAAATGCGAAGTGACCCTGTAAGAAACGGTTGTGGATTATGGCTATCCTTGTGTGAATTTGTACAGTCTGATGAGCGTGTACCGTTTAGCAGTTTCGGTTTGCTATATATGTAAAACAGTGGCTGTGACAAAGGTTGCGGTGGCGTAGGTGTAAACGCATCAGAAACGCAGGTGAAATATGGCCAGTGTATGTACTCACTGATTTGACGGCCATCCAACGAGCCTTGATTGACAAAAGAATCAGCAAGCCCGTAGAATTAGAGCTCCCTAGGTCGCAACTTGTCTACCCTTCTGTCCTGCTCTGTTGTCTGTTATTTCATGGAGATGCACTTTTAGTGTTTGTAAGGTTTATAAGGCATTTTGATAGGCTTATCTGCAGGTAGGAATCCTCTTCGCTGTTTTGCTAAGCTAGAACCGGAAAACTTGATAGTGGAGAATAGGAGCAGACGCATATGTCCCAGCAGGCTTTGTATATGAGAAAATAACAACAGTGTGAGAGAAATTAGGAGAAATTATGAGTGAGAATGTACAGAATTTAATGTTTTTAAGGGCTGAGTGTCTGTGGCTGTTGTGGTTATTTCTGTGGGGAACCCTGAAAAGTGCCAACCTCTCGGTGCTGTATAGGTATGGGGCATGCCCCCACCAAGGTGTAACTTGGCGGGATGGCATACCTGCCATCCCAATTTCATAAAATCTCATAATGTGAATGGCTGACCATGAGATTGGAATATTTTGTTTATAACATGTCCTTGCTAATATAATATTAGTTCCTTTGTTAGGAAGTTGAACTCAAAGCACTTCTTTATGAATGGCAGAATACGCTGCAGTCAGATTCCTTTCCATGACATTATTAATCTTTCAACCTACTATAGGTTCTTTAACCTTGTTACAGGTCGTGAGGTTTGTGTTTTTCTCAAATGCAATCTCTGATCTGTTTTATGTTTGTGCTCGTCTTGACAGAATGTGCAAATGTCACCACTCACTAGTTAATTATTTAGCTAACTATACAGATCAATTTTTTTTCATTGTTAAAAAGTGGAACAAAATGTGCATATACATTTATATTATATTTAATCCTCACAGCTTTGAAGTTGGCTTCCTAGCCAGCAGCTTACTAAGTGCGGAGATGAGCTAGCAAGGGAGATGGGTTGCTGCATGAGTCGTGTAATGTACACTGCTGGATGATCAAAGGAAACCAGAGCAGAGCCGGCTGTACCATCGTGTCATAGTAACATGGGAGAGTGAACCGTGTGGACGCTTCAAATTATTCCCTCAGGTGCTTCAGGCAGAGGGTATCACCGACAGGGTTGCAGCAGAACATTTCATAATATTGATGCTGCTTTTATTTTGATACAAACAGCAGTCAGAGTTTCTAAGGATATGTTAGCTTTATCTGTCACCATTCTCCACTACAAAATGTTTTTTTACCTTTCATAACGTTTGTTTAGAAAGTTCGATGTACTACGTGAAAGAATATAAATTCACCCACTGAAGTGATTTGCGCAGCAGTGCTAGACCTGGCTAATCCCATTCCCTGACCAGCCCAGTTAGAGGGAAACATCTCTCAAGCACAAAATGTAAGTTAAAACTATAGGTTGGCACATTTATTATACATGCGTCTGTTTTTGAAGTTATTTTTGTGTCTGTTCATCAAGGACTTTTCCTGGCAGTATGTGGCAATATAAGGGAATATGACGAGGCTTGACGAGTATTGCTCTCATGACCAGTCAGCCTAGCCCATCTGGACTCAAGTGGGGAAGAGCTAGAAGTTGCATTATATGACTATCACATTTTTTAAAAGCATACACTGTAAACGGATGTAGTTGGCTTAGAAAAGATTTTTTGTAAGTCATACATTTTTGTATTTTCCCCAAAAAGCATCTGATAATTTGAAATGGAGCGATAATGGCTGAGGGCTGATGCAAAGAAAAGAGGATGGCAGTCATTATGATGACAAAATAATGGTTTTGAAGCTTTGCTAAAAAATGAACAAATGAGAGAGAGTCCTGATATTAATATAAAAACAACCATTTTGTCCCTTTATATCGGCAGTCTTGAGGCATGCACCTTGAAGTTAGCACGATTGCAAACCACGTGAAATGCACTCTTGGAAGTCAGTTTGGCTAAAAGCATCTGCCAGATGACTAAATTGTCATGGAAAGCCTGGAGCTTTTACACCTGCCTGGTCCTGTGCCCTACTTCTGCTGATTGCCAGTCTTAATGGAGTGAGCTTAGACCTAGTACTTGTTGTTCTCCATTTCCTTTTATGGCACCTTTGGTGCTGCTAATCTGGTGTGTGGAGCCTGTCTTGTGAGCTGGGTGCATTGTAACTTCTTTTTTCCATTTCAGGCTTCACTCTCATATTTCCCCCTGACCGCTGTGGCTGAGATAGCATGTGGGTGTCGGGAGTTGCCGGGGCCTGGCAGAATGAGAGTTCTGTAATTTGTGGGGATTGTTGGTGAGAGATCCTTAAGTTTGGGAGGGAGTGTAGCATCAGACAGGAGAGCTGCCAGCACAGTTTGGCATTGTGCACAATTCATCTATTTAAATTTACTGTATTTGGCACCACCCTGCAGCTTTTGTCCCTTGCAGTTTAGCAGTGTCTGTTATATATTTGCTTGACAGGTTTCCAATAGTACATCAGGAAAGCAATTCTGTAAGTGCCCATGCATTACAAACGAGACCAAAGCCACAACTAGGCATGAAAAGGAACTATGCATAAATGTGAAAAAATAATAGACAGCCAGTACAAAGGGAACGAGAGTAAGCAAAGCCAGATGTTGTCGTGGGTGCGGTGTGGTTTAAAAAACAGAAATTGTGTCCTTCAGTTATTTTATGACAAATTCAAGCTCAGTTGGTTACGACATGCTAGAAAGGAATGCTTGGGGTTTCGCTGGCTCACTGCATTGTCTCTGAATTGTATCATAGACATATTTTAATAAGTATCGGGATGTCTGACGGAACAAGTTGATTGAGTATTTGAATTAATTCTGTTACTAGTTATCCATGTTATGCACTGTAACAGATTAACTGAATAATTGGCATCGAAAAACAAAGATTATTGTGCAGGCCACTGATAGAAAAATTTAGAGAACAGTTATAGCTATAGCATTGTTGAATATGAACATAAGTGCATTTCCATTTGAAATATTTCAGTAGTAGTTCAGTAAACTTTTAACAACAAATCATATCAGCAATTGTGTTTTTGACCAAGCCTTAGAGCTGTCGATACCAAAGGTCTTCATCTGAGGCAGGAAATCTGAGTGCATATTCATAAAGCATCTCACCGTACGAATACTGATCTAGGATCAGGATTTCCTATCCATACCTGAACCTCATTAATTAGGCTATGAGCTGAATCAGCTACCTTACTCTGAGATACTTAGTCAATGTGGGCTACATTGCTGTCTTCACAATATTATAAATTTCAATTCAAGGTTAAAATGGTTGTTATGCCACTACACACATAATGTATGTAACTCTCCTCAGTGCAAATTCAAACCTGTACCTAACACAGCTGAGATGGTATCTACTCTGAGCTGAGCTGCTTTCTACTCTGTGCAGTGAGTTGACTCTCTGTCCACCGCTTGACCCCTGAGTCTAATGGAGACAGGACAGGCTGACCCTGTGGGCTCTCGCTTTTGAAGTGCTGCTTCAAAGTGACTTACTTTCCACAATCCAATCTCTTCGGCATTTTTTGGGGAAAAAAAAAAAAACTTTAAACTTCATGTACGAAAACATGCTTTTCTTCCGTTTTCAGAAATAATTATGTTGCAGTCCTTTGTTCAGATGGATGGCTAGCCCACCTGTTAATGCGTACATTATTATAGCCTGTGAAGGTCTTTGTTACAGAATACTGCATTTTAGCTTGACTCAGCTCTCCCTGTCAGTCCATTTTACCACAGAGCAATAAATGATAAAAAGCGACGGAAGCGAAGGAATGAATGAAAATGAGTTGGCTGGGAGATGATTTATTTGTTCTGATTGCTTCGTCTCTCATGACCTCTATTATGCAAAAGGCATAAGCTCTCATAAGTTTTCAGTAGAGGGAACTAATGTGTGCCCGGAGCAAAGGAAGTGTTGTCGCTTTCAAAATAACGCGACCAGAAGGACACTTTGCAGATCCCTTTCTTCTCGGCTTACATTCTATACACATTTTTATTTTTATTTTACTATAGTACTCCTTTGTCTGTAATGTCCTTTTAATTGTATAAAAGGCCACTTTATAATAGCCTAGTTGAATGAGGCAATGTAAATTTTTTATGCCTTATTTATGTCTTTAAGCTTTTATATCCATAATTTATAAGAAAAAGGGATAGGAAAATGTATATCTTCTGGAAAGACATGTAGCGGTTCTTCTGAAGTGTACTGGGACTTCACTGTCACTTCGCTAACTCAATGCACTGCCAGACTGGTAGGCCACTGTCAAAATATTTACCTTTTTTTTTTTCCTTTAGAGTAGTTCAGCTCGCCTCGGGGCTCTCGAGTACGCCATTTGCATTCCCTGTTCTCAAATTAAGGATACTCTCAGCCCTTAGCGTCTGCTTCACTACAGTATTTACAAGAGCAGAATAGCATGTGCGGTTAGAGGGAGATGGGTAGGGAGATTTTAGAAATGGTGTTGTTGGTTCCCATATTTTGTGCCCACTCCCAGATGTTTGGCCACCTTTTTTTTTTTTTTTCTTCTTGCTCAATTCCCTTCACCCCTCAACTGCATACCCCATAATTTGTGTAGTTATAGATAGAACAGAAATCATAGGATTTACGGGGCCTGAAATGGAAGGAATAGAGGAAAACAATTTCAAGCCAGCTGCAGGCGGTCAGTTGGAGAGTGTGTGGCCAGCTACTGCTGAGGGAGGCTAGTGATTGGGTATCAGTCATACAGGGCACTGGGCATCCGGGCTCTGGATCCACTGGTTTCTCCTGGGTATGAGAATTCCTACTCACCGCAGGAAGCAGACATCATTGGTCTTAACTAATAAAATAGGCTAGATAAAACAGGACACTTAAGTTATAGCAACCTGAGCCATTGTATACAATAGTCACTTCTGATCAAGCATAGAAAGTGTGTAAAATAACATATTGGGTGACATGGGTCAAGTTTTTAACTTATCATTTAGCATTTTCTGCCAAGTTGTGCCACCAATACCACCACATTGACACAGGCATAATTTCCCTAGTGTGAAATTGATATTAATATTAATATTAAATGATAAATATCCAAATAGGCTGCTTGAAATAATGTGCAGGTCAAGCCTAATTTGTAAAAGGGTTTCTGTCCTGCCACTGTGGAGTGAGAATTGATGCACTGACTGCAGCAGAGGCCAATACAAGCTTGCAATAAATACCTACGGTATAGGTGCGCGAGCCAAATTAGCCTTCACACGGCAGCAGAATTCAATCTGCTTCTCAAGGTCACGCCGTCAGTTTTGATGAAGTTGCAGGTCCACGCGTACAATCGAGAGCGCTGCGCAACACAGGATGTCTGCCTGAAGACCTCCGGTTGTTCAGACGTGGTGGCGCTGGGCCTGGCTCACCAAGCCTGGCCCAGAACTGAGAGAAACTTGGAGGTTGGAGCTGGCGCTCTCCTCCAGTCAGGCGGCCAAGGGCCCAGCGACCTGCCGCTGCGTTTACCAACAAAGGCAGGCATCTGGGGAGCCGGAGAGATCAGGATTTCATGCCGAGAGCGTCGGGGCAAGGAGGCGGGGCCGGGGGGCAGCCGACGGCGCTGGGGAGACGGGCCTTCATAATTGGATCTGTCAAAACCCTTTCACAGTTAATGTGCGGCCGTCAGCAAGATGTGCCGCCACTCGGCCCCTTCAAGGCTCCTTCCAGCGCCGTTATTTATCTGTTTCTGCGTTCGCGCCGCTTCGCTCACCGTGCCCTTCCTCTCCCTCAGCTCTCCGAGCCACGTGCTCGTTTATTTATTTATTTATTCATTCATTTTTCCAGCTCCCGTTTGCATGGCCGCACCTCTCGCTGATGGCACTGGTTTGTCCGAACCTTTGAAAGCGAGCGTGCGCGGTGAAACGCAGAAGGGCGGTGTCTGTCCTGCGTATGCCCCTCCCATAGCCAGCTTAGTCTCCGGGCCTCCTTCAAAGAGTAGAGCACATTTAAGCACTGTTTGAGGAAGATGTGTCGTTTGTCAATGATGTCTTTACTGGGTGCATTTGAGAGACTTCGCTGAATCTGACCTTTTTTTTTCCCCTCTCATTCTCCCAATCTGGAAATCCCAGTTGTGTTTATCAGCCACACTAATTTTTGCAACTTCTGCCATGTGTTCAGGAGAGCGAGGGCATGTATTTGTCTCCTCCGAAATGTGTGATGTGAAGCCGCTGCTTCTTTTCATGCTGTTGTGCACAAATGAGTCGGAAGCCAATGCTCCATGTGCAGCTTGGGCGATCGGTCTGTTAGCACCCAATTTACCAGTGGGGGTCGCTGGTGAGCGACAAGTGACAGTCATCCCTACCAGCTGAATCCCTCCCTGCATGGGCGACGATGTGGCTAATTATGCTTCGCCCTGTGAGGGTTCCAGATTTGATACCAGGCTGTGGGGTCCGTCCACAGTGGAACAATGCCTTAACAGCACAGGTCACCCAGCAAGCAATGACCTCTTTTTTGCTGTTCTTTTCTTCACTTTTTTCTTTAACCCAAAAAGCCAAAAATTATGCGTTTATTGGTGATTGAAAGCTAAGGAGATCATGCATTATCACCACCAGTGAAGCCTGCACTGAATCCAACAAATTTAGTTTTCGCGAACATGATTGCAATCTGCGTGCTTGGTTGCGGTCATGTATTTGGTTGTGTAATACTAATATGACATTGAATTATGACACATGCACTGTAGCACTGTAATGATATATAATTCTACCAAAGACTGTAGTAGCCATTTACAACCTGGCTTCTGCATTAAGAACTGCAGATGTATGGCTTCTGCTGGCTTAATTACTCAGAAATAGTGATGATGGTCCAGCATTTTTCCTTCCCTTCCTATTGGACTGCTGACAAGAACCATATCTTCGCCTTCTCACCGACAAACCTCTTGCATTCCTCAGTTTCCACATTTTTCCCATGGGTCCACAGAAACCCATTGCTTTTGCGCAGCATTAACATTGACACTGAGACATGCCCACAGGGGTCAAACTTGCTCATTAAGCCAATATTTGCATACTTGCAGTTTCCAGTTGCATACTTACAGACCCAGTGACAAAATATGTCTCTTTAAGACCGATTTCCTGGAGAAGAAGGATGGAAGACTTTTGACATCACTTACCTTTCTATAAATGGCTCACCCATACAAAAATAGGAATTTGTAATGCATTACCATAACAGCTCAGTTGAGAAATATGAGATTGCGCTAACAGAACCTTATCTGCTTAACTTTAATCCACCTTGCTTATTGCAAATGTTGAAATCGGTGTTCTTGTTTTTCTCAAAATACCATTGCTTATGTTAATCGCCATGGAAAACGTGATGCATTTTCTGAGCAGCGAGAGGGTTTTGGATATCGCAGCCCCCAAGGTGATACAAACAGCTCCATTTTTGAACACGCTCTCCCACTGTCACTGCTGAGGCCATCGCTGCTTGTGGCACACGTCTGTTTTTACCTCCTCCCATGTCTTTGAGCATGATGAATACTCCTTTGCTTCACGTGGCTTTGACTTTACAAGTTCAGGGGAAAGAACATTTTATTGCTGATCCCTCACTGTCCTCAGTCACTGTGCAGTCCTAAGCTTCTGTGCAGTTACCCTTAAAGCTGAGGTCACAGATAGCTATGGGGCTGACTGGGTGTCATTTTTAGTTTACAGTCCATTTGCATAACGAATGCCCCCTTTGCCAGCTGGGGGTGTGCTCTGCTGCAGCCTGTCTTTTTGTCGTTTTTCATCTTTTGTTCTTCAGGGAGGTCTTGCCATGTGCATTGGCCATTCTTGCTGAAATACTGCAGTTACTGTCTCATGCTTGCACATATGTATGCATGCATGCACACACACCCACCCAGAGCGAGAGGTAGAGGTAGAGAGTGAAAGAGGCAGTGTCGGCATTGCCAAACACTGTCCACATCCAACCATCTTTGTTCTTTGTATTTTGTATTTTCAATGGAGGCCAATAAAGGAATTGCTGATGGCCATTCTGCTCATCCAATTGGACAGACCACACCAAAGTTAAAAGTGGGAGTTTGTGGTGTGTAAACAGCTGGTTTGTGGAAAACAGGTTCCGCTGATGCTGGGGACGCTGTTACAGTGTCTCAGTATTGTGTTATGCTGCCTCACGATGGAGCTTGTGGTTACAGTCCATGAAGCCGCCATCAAAGCACTGACGGAGAAAGAGGGAGCTTACACACTGCCACATCTCAGGCTAGCTAATTTCATGGGCCTTTTACTCTCTTCACAGAGCGACTCTGCACAGGTACGCTCCAGTCTCCCTGTCCATAGGCTATTTCAGCTTTGATTGTTCCCTTCTGCGTAATTCAGAAAACATTTTCACATGTATGTTTTTCACTTTAGAAAGTGCCTAAAAAGGACAAATACAAATCTTTCCTGGGAAGGGTTTTTCCCTTAACCTGAGGGATACGTCCGATGCACTGCAAAGGGTTGCTGTGATACCTTCCATTGCTCCAAATGACTGGCTGGTAACACTAGATGTATCTAGCCTTTATACAAGTATACCTAACCAGCTAGGTCTGGAGGCTCTTGAAAAGATTTTGGGAGAAAGAGAGGAAGATCATCCCTCTACAGAAATTCTACTAGATTTGGCTAAATTAATATTGGAGAAAAATTATTTACTTTTTGAATCTGATTATTTCTTGCAAACACAGAGTACCACCATGGCGCCAAATTATGCGAATTTATTCATGGGGAAATTTGAGAGAGACTTTGTGTATAACAACAACCAATTTTCACATGACATTAAACATTGGGCAAGGTACATTGATGATATCTTGTTAATCTGGTCGGGGTCAGAAGAGCAACTTAATGAGTTTGTCAGTTTTTTAAATACAAGGCTTCCTTCCATGTACAAAAAGTAAAGAGAGAATCGACTTTTTGGATGTGACTTTCTATAGGAACGGTGACAAACTAAGCACTACCTTACATCGAAAACCGAAAAGATAAAAATACCATGTTGCTGGCAAATAATTTTCATCCTATGCGCCTGATGGGGATTTTGAGAAACAAGCTGATGATATGATTGAACGCTGTCGTAACCGAGGGTATCAGAAATCTTGGCTTTCTGAGGCAAAAAACATTGTAAGCTCAAAAAATAGGAGTAATCTATTCCAGAAATCTAAAAAAGAAAAAAAGAAGTTTTCAGTCATATTTCCCTCTACATATGGTTTGCAAAGTTCTGCCATCCAATCCATTGTACGACAACATTGGCACCTTCTGTCAAAAGATCCTCAACTTAAAGATGTTTTTGTTGATCTTCCTCTATTTTCTCATTACAGAGCTCGTAACCTTGGTGACAGATTGGTCAGTGCCGACCACTACAAACCTAGGTCACCATACTTCCCGGTACCACCGGGTTGTTTTCCGTGTCATAACTGTGCGTCGTGCAACAATTTGGTAAAAACAGATTGTTTCACTCATCCCAAAACTGGGAAGAAGTTCAAAATCAAACAACGCATAACATGCAACACGAACAATTGAATTTATCTTTTACTTTGTCCTTGTGGACGGGGCTACGTGGGTCAGACCACAAGGCCCCTTAAAACCCGCATAAGTGAACACAAAAGCGCAATTATAAGGGAAGATGTGAATTCGCCAGTTGACACTTTTTAGAACATAAACATACAGTGCAAACGCTGCGATGCATCGGCATAGAGAAAATCCAAATGAGCAGAAGGGGCGGAGATTTAAATAAACATATCCTAAGGAGAGAGGCTTATTGGCAGTTTACTTTAGATACAAGGTGTTCGGGGATGAATGAGGATTTTGAAGTATCGTGTTTTTTATAGATCCCCTCGTTGTCTTTGGCCTGCAGGGGTTTGCATGGACCAACTTCTGAACCATCATTAATTAAACACTGTTTTCGTGGATCCTACACTTCATTCCATGTATCTGTTTTTGAATTAGGAGGTGGATGCCTCTAACTTAGTATATGTGTATACATATATATGTTTATGTATTTGTATATGAGTATATGCGTGTATCCCTTTCAAAACAATATGGTTGTTGCTGCAACCTGTGTTTTTCTTATTTTTCTTATTAGCCTGCCTAGCCTTCTTGTCATACACATTGGCCTAAGACAGGTTTTGGTCATTATTGATTATATGATTATATAATTATTCAATCATTTAGAAGCTAATTTACATAAAAAATTGGCTATTATGATGTCATGTTTATTCTGGTTTTATATTTCCTGTTTGTCAGAAGAACTTCATGATACTGAGGACGGCTTAGGTCGAAACACGTCTGTCTCCTTGTCCAAATAGGAATACAAATGAAAATGATTTTGTTGCGTAGACATTCATAATCTATATCTATTCATTAAGAGTGCAGGCTCCCGTCTTTCCTTTTCCCTTAAAGTGACCTTGGTGGAGCTTGGAGCAAATGATAATTGAAGACTCAGGACCCGGAGGGTAAAATGTGAATCTGGAAGGCAACCCATTTGGTTTTGTGCTTTGATCATTGTGTGTGAAGGTTTTCTAAAATGGTTTCGGTTGTGCTAGGACACGGGTTCTCAAACTCAGTCCTACGTTGTGGAAAAAAAAACAATATGAAGAATCATTTTGGTTTATGGCATCTCATCCATTTTCACCACCGATGACTTCTGCTGTGATATTTCCGATTCAGTCTTCCTGCTCCTGCAGTAGGTAAACAGGCACTATTTGGGAGTGAATGTACTGAAAGCAAACTTGACTGAAACACAGACACTGATGTGTAGAGCTACATTAAACGAGTACACCTGGAGCTTTTCAGTTTCATTACACTAGTTGCAAAAGTCAGTGCGGATTGTTCACATTTGTATAAAGGAGGTCTTTATAAATCAATGGCAAATAGTGATTTAAATGGCTAAATACTGACTGTAATGCTCTTACCATTTTATGCTAGTATTTAGTGTAATTATGAGGTAAAAAGGTTTTTGGTACATTTGATTGCAAACTTTTGTTCAGTTTGTTTTAGCCCAGCACTATGACACCTGATTCAGGTGATTAACTAATATCATGGTCTTCTTGATTGACCTTGATAAGTACAATTAGGCGTGCTAGTGCTGGACTAAAACAAAAACCTGCACCTACATTAGCCCTTTTTGGATAAGATAAGACACCCATGCTCTAGTTGTTCAACTATTTAGAAATTGGTGTCATGGTTAGAGAAATATGCTCTAAATCTGATAATGCAAACGTGCAGCATTATAAATGGTTTAAATAATGATGTAACTATTATATGTGGTACTGGATAAGCAAGTCTGCTAAATCAGATAATGTAATGGAAGAGATACTACCGTTGGCTGATCAAACAAAATGCAAGGACTGGTCTTGTTTGTATTCTACTACACAGACACACTTTAAGTACTTAATTGAGAGCAACGTCAATGAGAGAGTGATGCAGACAGAGCAGCCAAGTGTTGATTGCTGCTCGGAAAGGCATATAGTAATGAGATGCTGGAATGGCAGCTCACTAATCACCGCTCAGCAAAACAAAGATGGGGTAATGAACACCTGGAGAGTCACCATGGAATCATCCTAAAAAGTACTAACTGCCAAGATTGAATGAGAACAAAGTAGAGATCATCACTTTGTTTGTTAGATAATTGTTCAGATTTTATTTAACAAGAATACAGCTGCAATGGATTTAAGAGCTCGGTGTTCAAAGTGCACTAGCTGTAGTTATGTCATGAATTATTGTGGGTGGGTGTCAAATATGTACTGTCTCTAACTTTTCGGTCCAAGTACTATGCAGGTATGTGGGGACTGAAGTTAGCATTGAAGAGCTGGTGTTTTTGCTTGATTTTAACTTGACTGAAAAGCTGAATAGTGTAATAAGCAGTCCTTGGTTGTGCGTAATGATTTAAGACTATATTCAAGTTCAGCTACCTTTTGAGCACTGAGAGAGCTACAGTCAGACAATGGACATTTTTGTTTGTGTTTGCCAAGCACAGCAGTATGCAGCACTGGTCTTGCTCAGCCCCAAGGGTTTTGAGTTTTTTGTTTTGATCTTTTGTTTTCATCAGGGACTGATTCAGACCCAAGAAACCAGATGAAGTAAGTTGTCTGTAGACTACATTACTTGACTAATTAGCTTAAAGGGGCAGTTCACCCAAAACTAAAATAAATTGTACCTGGAGTGCTGTCTTTCCATCTTGTTTTAGCAATGTTAACACTGCGCGGATGTACAAAGTTGGTGTGCTTTGGTAGAAAGTAGTTTTCGAAGAAACCGTGCACAGCAAGGTCTGTGGATGTTTGTGAGTAACTGTGTCGCTTCCAAATTATATTTGGAAAGAGATGTTACTTTTGAGTTTTTTGAATGCAAATTTTTTTGGCACCTAAAGCAGCACTAACATTGACCCTGTTGAAGTCCATTGTATCAGGGTGAGCTGCAGTGGATATCTAGCTTGTCTAATCTAGGCCATGCGGCTCTCCAGAACCAGGGCTGCACATGCAATATTTGTGGCAAAATACATGGAAAGGTTTCCTGTTGAAGGTTCACGTGTGTGTGAAAAGCCTCGTTTCAGTTAGTCAGAATCCAAGTATGGGCTGGGGGGGGTGGGTGGGGGGTGTAACATAAAGCAAACTGCAAAGACAAATCTTTTTTCATTGTCTAATACAGTCACATAAACGTCAGTTCAATGATAAAAAGGCAATAACCTGCAATAATGCGAGAACTTTTGAGCCATCATTTTATACATTTCATAGAAAATTAGCCCTTTTGGTTCAATGGTTGGATGAATGGAGTTGAAGGAGATCTGAGGATAAATCAATTGTCCAGGTTTACAGCAGTTAGTCACGTCCCTGAAAATGAGACGAGTGAATTGAACCGATTGCAGTGGCTTTCTATTTGTTGCAGTTGGGTGACATTATCGATACACTCTGCTGCCTGTGTGTAGGGTTACGAGTGCAGAACAGGAGCATTCTGAATGGTATCACTTCAGAAAAGCCCTCTTTCCACATGTACACACAAGTCCTTTCATGCTAACACATAGCTGTGCTGGAGAAATACATTTCTATTTAAGAATGTGAACTAGATGTTTCGATTTGAATGCATAAAGTAAATAATCTTGCTTGCTGGCTGACAATACGTGACCAAAAAGAAGCAGCTAACAGGATGGATTACTGCGCTTCAGTAAATGTGATGTATGCATACGTGTGTGAAGTGAGGGAGGTTTTGTGTGTACCGTGCCGACCATGCTGTAGTGGCTGATAAGACTTTCATATTGTACTTAGCTTTGCTTGGTCAAACAGCCCTGTGGCTAATGAATTTCACCGCAGCGCTCCGCTACGATGATGCGGAAATGCTTCTTTCTTGCAGGCCCCTCTTGCGGCTGTCATCTATTTCTGAAGCCGGGCCTCTCGCTGAGAGCCATGATGGGGATCTGTGATGCATGTCAGTACAGCGAAAAATAGAAGGGAAGTCTGCAGTATGTTCTGTAGTGCAGGATAAACTGGTGATGGTTGGAATAGATGGGCATTGACCATCTTATTACATAACGCATAAAGCATAAAAACATAACATATAACATGTAACACGTAACATAATGACAAGAACAGGCCATTCAGCGCAACAGTGCCCACCATTTTCCTGACTAAATCTTCTCTGTCCACCAGCCTATATCCCCACTGGATTAAGCTTAATTTCATTACTGAACTTCATCAAGCCTTTAACCAAGCAGATCAGGCCAGCCTAAAACCAACAGTAAAATAAACTCAGTCAGGTAGTCACCTGTCTCTGAGAGGTATGAAAGCAAGTGTGCTTGACCGTGAAGGTGGGCACACTTGCTGTGTGCGTGGTTCAAAAAATAGGCGTATGGTTTCTTTGAGGATAAGTAGGCCACGGCACATTTATCTTCTCGCCATTTCATTTGTTGTCCTTTGTTAGTCCATATGAGAGGTCAAAATGTTTTCTGAACCGCACTTCCCAAAGGTGCTTTTGGCTGGCAACCGGCGTGCAGTCTGAGCCGCAAGCCCATTAACGAGCTAACAAACGTAATAAGCGCTTCGGGGGCGTTATGATAATGAGTTCCTCGTGGAGCCAGACCTGCCCTACCTTTCCTCCAGAAAGCCTTGTGAAATGCTTTGCATATTTCTGCATGACAAAGAAGCTACGTGGTAATACATGGTCTCCACTGTGGAAGCGTATATCAGAAAAGAGCTTTTATTAGCAAATTTCCTTTCAAACTCCTCATGTCATGCAGCTGGTAAAAACAACGCAATGTCATCTATCATTGTCAGAGGAACTGAATGTGCTTTCAGAGTCATTCTTTTATCCGCTTTTCCAGTGAAAGCATGGTCATCGTGCACTAACATTTAATTCTTACACATTTTTTAATGCTCTGGAGCTAGAATGGCTGGCGCTTTAAAAATGCAGTATCAATTCTAATAATAGTTATAATGAATTAATTATTAATTTAAAAAATACGTATTTAACTATAACCCAAGGGGATGTATGTTTAAACAGGAAAAATGTTATTGCTGCATGACACGTGATAAAAGATTTTATATTGTCTGAGCAGTGAAAAAACTATTCAAGACATTTTTATTTAAAGAAGTGTCTTTACAATATGATAGAACTGTACAGCCTCTTACTTTCTGTCGTGCTTGGGCTGTTCATTCCATCACCGGAAACCAGAAGAGAAGGGGAAGACAGATTTACAAGAGAAGAAGATAGTAATGAAGATGGAGCATGCAGACCTGCGGTACATTTAATACAAATCTGAATGTTAACACAGCAGAAAGCAAGGCTACGGGGATGGCAATGATAATGGGCAGCACCAGGGTGCCAGGAGAGGGAAAGAAAAGTAGCATGCTGATGAGAGAGAGCCAACTCATCCTTTTAAATGAAAAGAATGTAGATCATGAGGATGAGGTGGAAGGCCAGCAGAGAGCTCAAATTATAGTTATCAAGCAGGTTTACAAATCTGTGCGACACGCTTGCAGAAGGGAGCATGTTTTACTGTTGGTAATACTGAAACGACAACAAGGCGGAGCCACAGGAGAAAAATACTGATGAGGGAATGGAGAGGAAATTAAATTAAAGAAACCCCACATGCTTAGCTAGAGAGGGAAGAAAAGTCAAGGGGGTCAGTAGAATAGTTGAATGGGGCCATGGGAAACACGAGATGCCAAGTTTAAAATGGTGGGTAGGCATCCACCAATGAATGCAGTTATCCGAACATGCAGAAAATGGAGAGAAAACTTGAGAATCAGGGGGTGGAAAGATATAAAATGTCTAACATATACTCAGAAAAGACGGTTAAGAGGAAAATCGTGTCGAGAGAAATGGACCAAAAATAGGAGAATGTTGGTAGAGAGAGAGTAAGGTGCAAGGAGAAATTCTCCATCTCCATGTCATGAGAACAGAAAGATAATTATGTGATCTCCAGTGTTGAGTGAAACAGAAGGCAGAAAGAATGTTGAAAGACATCCAGATTGGAGAGGGTCAAGAAGAGTGTGCTGTATAATATTATTTTCAGTTGTGAAAGTTGCTTAAATAATGCAGTATGATGTATATACAAAACCTCATCAACCTCTACCTCCTGTAACCCAGTGAAAGTCGAGCATATGTTTTGGAAACACCTTTGATACTGAACTCACTTTGCAGCTTTATTCATAATATATGCACATGATGGGAATGTAGAAGGACTCTTAAGACTATACTGTATGTTTCACTCTCAGTTCCTAGAATTAAGTAGTGACTCCGTTACTGGCTAAATCATCTTGAGTGTAGGATCATTCTTTACTTTTAAAGTTACTTTAATAATTATTTTGAGAGGTCGCCAATTATGCAACAGTTTTTTTTATTTGATTCCAGTCATTCCCCAGAAGAATATATTCATAAAATAATGATAATTTTTTTAACATGCAACTGTGGATGCAAGAATTTTGCCATATTTATCATTACTGACCATGGATGTATAGAGCTAATAAACATTATGACAAAAATTTAAATACTATGACTGCAGTACAAGGTTCCATCAGTGTTAGGCTCTTTAACTCCTGATTGGGCATTAACTTTTCCAAAATGTGTTTTTTTTTTTAGAACATGTACTTTAGAATATTGTACGGATATGTATAATTAATAACTAAGCATTAATAATTAAACATTAATTACAGCGTTGTATTAAAAGACATTATTTATGTAAATGAAAAAACTATTTAAATATTGATAAATGTGTTATTAACACGAACACCATGGTTGTCAGTTGGTAGTTGCAAACAAGACCTTGTGGTTATGTATGAAAAGTGCTGTAATTTACATGTGATTTAGTACATGGTAAAACTACAGTGTGTACACTTTGCACTTTAACAACACATGAATTGTTTGATTACAAATATAAAATTGTGGAGTACAGAGCCAAATCAAAATAAAAAAATCTTTGTCCCAAACATTATGGAGTTCAATGTATGTGTGTATATATGTGTGTGTGTGTGTGTGTGTGTATATATATATATATATATATATATATATATATATATATATATACTCACACACACACACACACACACACACTAGTAGTACATCACAACCTGGTGTATGGGCTTCCAATGTTGCTCATTAATTTACTGGCACTTTGTTGAACGAAGCATGGCAAGTTAATTGTGTTTAATTTATCCTTGTGTTTGGACACATGCAGTGTTGATTTATGAAACTCAACATTCTCATTGTCTGGGCTAAGCAGTAAACATGATATTAATATTTCATTCATTTAAATTGTCTGGATATTGGCAAAAGTGCTGAGTCTGTCTTGGGGATATTTCAATGTCATTCTCCAAAAACACGTGCTACCTTTTTAATGTATGCATTATTAATGTATCTGCATTAAGCTGAGGCTACATCCAAAGCATGTTGCCTCTAAATTTTATCCTACTTAGAGAATGATGTGTGGAAAAACCTCAGTTATGGAGCGTCCTGAATAACCACAGCAGTTGTCAGTTGAATTTTGAAACCATCGGTCCGTAAACCAAAACAAGAGTGCCGAGACCTGTGTCAAGAGGATATGGAGCAAGCTGTACTGTGGGAGATTCACTGAGCTGCGTTCTCTTAGGTCAATATCGGAGTCTAAAGTTCCTTTCTCCAGGCAGGAAATACGACTGCTGTGGCGTTCCGCTCTGAGAGCTCTTGTGTTTATTACATATGTGCGATCTCCGTTCCGACTGCCCGCAGACGCCAGGGTGCTGATGTGTTTTCTGCCGGTGGGTGTGTTCCTGGATGATTCATACAATTGCCTGGTGATCTTTCCTTGAAATTTGAAATAATTTGAAATAATTTCTTGCAGGATGTGAATTCTTGGATAGTTTTCTGCAAGTGTAGGTGTTTTCTCCTGAAGCAGGCTGTATTCAGGATGAGTAATGTTTCAGAAAGCCTTCTCAGGCCAAGGTAGATGGAGATAGACAACACAGTTACTCATCTGCTGCACATGGAGGATAAATGTATTCTCAAGGTACATTTAGCCACTACATTTGTATCACAAGCAAATATTTGGAAAATATATGTTTTATGTAATGAATGCATCTTTAATATACCTTTTCTAATGTTCATGGAAAACACTTGGCCAGAATCAAACTGTGATGTAGTGGTTAAGGAAGCAGGAATTGTAAGCAGGCAATTTAAATTATAAATCTCCTTGCTCTTCTGTCCTTGAAAGCAGTGCAACTGGCCTTCATTAATGGATCATATGCAAAACTGTAACTCTTCCAGGATAAGGGGAGTTGGCTGAGTAAATAAATAATGAAACTTGTGTATAAATAGATTTTCCCAGGTGTATTCACTGGTTGGGTGTGTATATACAGTACTGGCCAAAAGTATTAGGCCACCAGTGATTTTTTTTTTTTTTTAAACTGTAGGTAGAGAAGAATTAATTTAATGTATGCACATTCATTGAATAACACACCAAAGTAAAAGCAATTTCTAACTGCAATAACTCAAAACGTTTTACTTAGAAATAATCTTAGACACAGCTTTCCTCAAAATAGCCTCTCGTGGGTTTAATTACAATGAATCAAATTATTGAATGTATATCCAATCATTTTTCAAATGGGGGTGGGGGGGGTGGGGGTGGGGGTGGAGGAGTAGTTAAATTGACTTAAATCTTATCTAGCTTAAGTTTTTTTTTTTTTTTTTTTTTTTAAACCACATAGTTCATAGTAACCTAGTGATGGTACTTGCAGTTCCACAAAAAGACATGGCGTCAGTGAGGGGACATTGAAAGGTGAGCAGTGGTCTGTTTATGCATAGGTGGTTTCTGTCAACCCAGCTTAATGTTAACTGCTTATAGCGCTGTTAATTAATAGACGTATCTGTCAAGAAACACAATAAAATGTGTGTATTTTTGTACTTGAAATTACTCTTGTTTTCTTCTCATTGTGTCTCTCCTCTGGTCTAGCTGATTTTAGAAATACACATCTTGTTCTATAACTGCATGTTGGGTCTGTTTTGTTAATGGAAAGTATGACTCACTTCTGTTTATTGGTCACTATGTTGTGTGAATCACAAGTTCTTCTCTGTAGTAACACTGGATTTCCATGACTTACCAAAGAAAGAAAATCTTTTAATATCATTGGCCATCGACGATCTGTTGTGAACTGTCTGTAAACATATGTGTGTGCATACACTCACATGCATAGATATACTAGTCCACTCCCTCCCTTCATGCTGACATTTAAATAAGAGCAGCAGCCGCCGTGAAAAATGACAGAGAACAATATTCATCTTTTCCTGTCAATTGGAAAGAACAGCACAACATGGTGGGTCAGTGCGCTAAAATGGGTTTATTCTGGCGGGAAATGGCTATTTGTGTAGCTGGAAATGGAGTGGGTCTTTCCCGCCTTTTTTATGCCCTCAAGGCCAGTGTAACCTTCAGGACAAACGGCTATTAAAAAGAGGTAAAGAAAAGATTTTGAAAGAATGGAGGGAAAAAAAATAGAGGGTGAAGATTATGAACATGAGCGATTGTTTTCTATTTTAATATTACATTTTGAGATGTGCTATAGCTACATTTTATTTTCCTTTTGAAAGTAAAATCCTAGTCCAAACGCTTCTGTGTTGCAGATGTCACATTCGGTGTGCCAGTGAAATTGATTGAATTGAACTGAGCTGGAATGAACTGAAGAGATGGGGAGAGGGAGTTTTAGGGAGCACATCACAATGATTAGGGGAGAATGATTACAGCTGCTGCAGCTTGTTTGTGTGATGTGGTACCTGTACTGTGGTGTATGTTTGTGTGAAAGCTGTGATGTTTTAACACCTCTGAAGGAGCTTTCCGCCTCGGCACACAGGAGTCAGTCGCCAGGGCGACGGAAAGATTGTCCAATGTCTGCTCACACTAGGCTGGCAAGTCTTGTATTGTTTTGAAAGTGCTACATGGCACAATTGTGTGTTTGTGTTGTAGGATTTTAGGTTTCTTTACAGAGTTTTATTGAGTCGCAAAGGCACTGCTGAGCAATAAATCACCAAATCGTGTGGACAGGTCTGTGAATAACAGCAGCTGATTGGCCTTTCTGATAAGTGTATTGGACTATCCATATATAAAGATGAATGGAGAACTGAACAACTCCTAGAAGGTATTGAGTTGCTGACACACAGAAAAAAGAGTCCAAGTGAATTAGTTAAACAGAAAGCAGATGAGCATGCATACTCAAGATTTACATTATTAATTATTGATGCATTTTTCAAATTGCTACATTTTACTTTTCATGGAAAACAATGCCAGTGCTTCTGCATTTCATTCAATTTCAATAGTGTCTGCTTTGAAGGATTAACATCTAAAGCTCTAAAGTCTCTAAAATAAAGGATTAAGAGAATAAATTGTGTTAGGTGTTTTGGTCCTGGTTGCCTCTTTTTCATATCTGTAAAACTACTTGTTTTGGTGGAATTGAATTGGTATTGACTGAAACTGTGATTTAAGTTTATATGCTTGTTTTTCTTACCTTTTTAGACAGGTACTACCACTACCTCAAAATAGCAAGGATAACTAAATAAATGTTGTCCCCATTACATAATTTTATAATGGTCAGTGTCGTCTTCTCACCAGTGAACACCAGAGGCAGGTGGTGCATGCCTTTCACTGGCAGCATCAATATCAAGCACATTTAAAATGGCTGCCAGCCTGGTCACTGACGTGTAGAATATTTACAGGTTTTTCCTTTGTGCTCTAAGAAGGCTATGAATAGGGAGGGGGGAGTATGATTTCAGAGGCAAGAGGAAGTGTTTATCTCCAGAACTTACATAAGCTGATTGTATCACCGGCACAGTTAAACGTCTCTAATTACATTCCTGATGACTACGGTGTTTGTTCAAAGCTGTCTTGGTTGTGGAGCGATCAACACAGTGTTAATTTCTGTTTTCTTCTGGGAAGTATTTGGTGGTCAGTAATGGTCCAGAACCATCAGCAGGCTGATCTAAAGTAATCTCTAGAGTTGGGAGGGCAGCCAGTTTTAACCAACTCTTTATGAATTAAAACTTTGTCTGTTAGCAGTCAATAAAACATACTCGATAAGGTAGTCTGCTGTTTCTCATTGAAATTTTCAGTAAATTAGAGAATTTCAGTACAATAAAGAATATCAGAATAAAACACGACTGTTAAAACAGATTCTTTTAGATATATGAAAATACTGAAATACAGTATGTTCACACAATATAGGCTAAGCATTAATGTATATGCTCTAGAATGACCATACGATCCAGTATTCCTATTGGGCTAAATTAACTTGTTCTTATTTCAGCCTTATTTCTTGATTTTGGGTTGTACACAATCTTTTTCAGCTACTAAAGTCTACCAGGGCCTGTTTCCACCCCAGTGAATAATCAATCTGTTCCCTCAAGTGATCAAATCAGGATGGCAGGAGGGAATGAAGAGAACGACAGGCGTCTAACTGAAAGAATTATATAAAAATACAGCTGGGTTTTCTTCCTTGGTAGGGACTGTCAAAGCGATAAGGATGTGGAGCGAGCTGCCTTTAACCTAGCCTGTCTCAGCTCAGACCTGCAGCTTTACACGGCCCTGTCAGACTTGAATGAAAAGAGTATAAAGACCTACAGTATGATAAAATTACAGAAATCCTATCACCACAGTCTGCCATTCTTGTGTCTATTCATTCAGGCAGATTATTGTCTTTGTATTTTGTCAGAAATTTGGTCTGGTTGAAAGAAGGGGTAAATTGGGAGGCAAACAGAACATAAGATTTGGCTTAGCTGGGCAGTGCAACAAATTGTGGATTAATGAACCCGGCAACAAGGCCCTGATCTTCTTCTATCCTAATATTCTTATCCATTCAATCACAAGGAGGCATTACTCTCCCACTGTAAGACCTGTCCAGTCGTGGCTTTCATAAATAGCCTCTCTGTTGCCTAAAACCACAGTGAGGAGAAACAGCATGAACCTCATACCCCTCCAAGAGCCTACTTGCGCCATGCAGGAAGGCCACCTTTCCAAAGAAAACAAGCTGAACTTTCCATAGCAGTTCATTTGTGTAGTTTGAGAGTGAATCATTGGTGATTTCTGAGGTTAAGGTGAAGGCAACTAGACATCAGGCACTGCAGCTAGGAATAATGAATTTATAGCCATGGGTGAACGCACCATTTCTCATCTTTCAGTGTAGCTTCCAGTTCCACAGAACCATCTGGCTGAACTTTTGGATGTCCTCAGCTGAGCAGAGAGAATTCTTCCAGGTTTTACTTAAACCTATACAACTGAGTCGTTAAGAAGCAACATATTCCAGGTTTGTGCCTAAAATCATGTATTAAAATATAATTGTAATAAATAATGAATTGTTTATACTCATATTGTTTGTTTTACTGGCCCGTGAAACAAAATGAGCATTTTAAACTGACAGTAAGCTTCAGACCTGGGAGTCGTTGGTCAACAGTCTCAGTCGCAGTAAGCTGACCTCTAATTTCCACTGAAGTCTCTCACATGTAAATTGCAGTGCAGAGCTAATTAAAGTGAAAAATAAGTATTACACTTTGTCGTCATTAAATTCAAATCAGTGCAACTTAATGAAGACTTCAAACTGCAGTTAAAGTGGAGTCTCCCTCATTCTTATCAAATGCAGAATGAGTGTTAAATCTGGTGTCGGTCACGGCATCAGGGAGCGGTTTTGTATTAGTCACTCCTCATTAGCGCAGCCCTGTTTTTTGCGACTCAAGAGGCAGGAAGCAGTCCTCCTGCTAATTCCCCAGTCTGTTTCAATGATAAAGTTAGTGCTGAAAGTGCTGCGAGTTATCTGCCATGCGTCTTAACAGGCTCGTAATTATCTTAATGTGCTTAGGCCATATAAAGCACAATATCTGAATTAATGTATAAAATTCAACCTAGTAACTTTTTCCTATTGCAGATGGGTTCTTCTAATTCAGCAAATAAAAAATACATATGCAGATGAATTGACTTCCAGTAGCGTCTCTGGTAATGGATTCCTTCTCATGAGGCTATGCATTTCTGAGTGTGCTTTCTTGCATTGATCGCAGTCCGTCTTTTCATAGTCTTATGTGCGGTCTTTTTGTGGGAGGGTGCTGTCATGACATTTTCACCTGAGCATTAAAACATTGTATAGGTTGGACCTTCTCTTCCAGCATCCCCTTTCAGCATTACCCTGACCAAATTTTGAATGCTGGTTATTAAGGAACTGGGTTGCTTGGTCACCAACACTATGGGGTAGGTCTATATGATTGGTGTGGCCTGTTTAGCAAGATAGGACACTCAGTCCACAGACTGTGGGTGAAATACACGACATGCCATTCCATAGCTACGTAGATTTAAAATCGAAAAGAGACCTTTGTACCATGCCTAAATGTTCACTAGCCAATTGTGTGAATAGATTCAAGTAAATGGCAACTCTTTCCGGCTGCAATTGGTAGACCCTGCCACACTGTGCCCTGGGCTGAAAGAATTTTGTCTGAAGATTCTTTTCAAAGCACATCCATCGTACCCGCCTCCAAAATGCCCGCTTGGCCAAGCGCACCCAGCCTCCGCACCCCCTGTAAATGATTATTCATTTGGAGGCTGTCACACACGGATGAGCTTGTCAAATGAAACTCATTCCATATTGCCACTGTGAATATTGATTGCGGGAGGACACTTTAAAAAGAACCCGTTCTGTAGAATGCAGCACGCAATGAAGAGAGAGGAGCCACACCCACCTTCAAAATAAATGAACAGCCTAACCCTGCAAAGGAATAGTAATTCTATCTGTGCCATTTTTGTAATTCCTGTTTGATTTTGGGAGGGAAAATAAGCTTTACATTAATGGGAGTTGATCAGAAGGCTTGTGAAAAGGGTTCAGTTTAGTTTGGTATATTTAAGGTTTGCTGGTTGGGTTGGGGCAGTGGCTAATTTGTACATGTTCTCAGAGCAGTTACTTGGCCATTGGTGAGTATAATGCAATTAGTTTATTTGTAAATCTCATCATTACTTATAATTAAAAGTTGGTGGCGCCCTGATCGAGCCTTTCTGTGTGGAATTTGCATGTTCTCCCAGTGCCTGTGTGGGTTTCCTTTGGGCACTCCAGTTTCCTCCCACAATCCAAAGACAAGTTAGACTATTTTTGGGTGGGCATTCACAAGGCTGAGTCAACCTATCCTGTATAAATAAAGGTTAATAAAAACAATAAATGAATAAAAATAAGTATTTTTGACCTCAAACTTTACACTGGTTCTGAACCAGGACAGAAGATTACATGGTTCCAATAAGGGATAAGGGAATATAAAAGATGGAAAAATGAAATTGATGCGCTGGTCATCCCCTAACGAGAGCACATTTATGCCATTAATCTTGCCGTACACTCAATTCCAGCCATCTCAACAAAAAGCTCAAGTCGTCCAGCCAAAGCATTACGCGTGACTGTGAGAGAGCAGCACTTTGTGAAGCTTTCTCATTTCTCTCTAGAGATGTGGCAACTATGAAGGCCAGTGGCACATCTCAAATGGGGAATGAGAGATGTGTTATCTCTGGTATGAGTTTATAAAATGCTGAAGTCTATTTTAGATTTTGGTGATATGTTGTAAAAGGTCTGAAAAGTAAAGGGAGGTGGGAAAAAAGAAAACAAACTGTTGAGCAATACTTCTGCACTATGTATATTTAAATAAAAAACAGCAAATTTATCTTTTTAGTGGGCCATACAGTATAAGGAAGAACATCTTTTATAATTATAATCCATTAAACCTCTTAATGCATAGAATCTCATCAAAGCTAAATGTTTCAAAACCCAGATACTGTAATAGTCAGACTTTACAGATCATACTCCTGTAACAGCTTGCAATGAGCTTTCAGTATTGGTCCACGAACAAATGTGAAATTGATTCTTATTTTTTTCTACAGACAATCCATTTTCTGTTTGTGGAGCCAACAATCATACCATTTTCAATGATTGTGCTGAAGATGGCTGACTGCACAGGAGTTATCTTCATATTTGCCATGATATACACTGTGAAAAAGACTGGCCAATATCTTCTATTGGAGTTATAGTAGAATGCATTGGGCACGACAGTCTGTCAGATAGTTATGAGAGCCATCTTGTCAAACACAACCTATGTCACTGCATGGAATATTTATGGAAGACGCATTATCAAACAGATAGATCTGGTCATGTTTGCTGATTGGGCCATATGTTGCTCCAATCTTGCTATAACAAATAATATAGTAACAGCTAAGACTGTTCTCAATAAAAATATCACTGCATAACATCAAAAGTGCCGTTCAGTATTACTGATCATTGAAATAAGCATGGCAGATATAGAAGTTCTTGCTAGGTATAAAAGTAATGACAGTGCAAGCAGTGATATATGATCAATGTACTGTAGTCTCTGTGAAAGGGATTGCAGTCCCTCCCCCCCTGCTTGTCATGCCTAACCGTGTGCATTAGTTGTGATTACATAGTGCCCCCCAAAAGTATGGTAATGGTAGAGTAAAATGTATCATCTTTATTATATGCTTAAGGCATTTGGCTTTAAGATAAAAGGATGAATATGGGCCACAGTGCCGATTGTCATCTTTCATTTTATGATATTTATATGCGTATGTGTTTTACCATTTTACAGAAACTGCTGTCCCCCCATTTTTTTTGTCTTTAGCCTCCACTGCAGCAAGTGAAATGCATGCTTGATTGGATTGAAATCAGGTGACTGACTAAGCCAGTCCAAAACTTTCCACTTTTTCGCCATTGATGAATGCTTTGGTTGCATGGGCAGTCTGTTGTGGATCATTGTCTTTCTGCAGGATTAAGTACTGGCCAATGAGGTGGGAGGAATTTATTTGTACATGGCCAAACAATATCTGTCTGTACACTTCCGAATTCATGCTGCTTCTGCCATCCTCAGTTATATCACCAAGAAAAACGTGTGAGCCTGCTCCAGAAGCAGCCATACATGCCCAAGCCATGACACTGCCTCACAGATGATTTCACAGATGAGGTGGTATGATTTGGATCATGGTCCATTCCTTCCTTTCTCTATACTTTTGGCATTCCTTTGCTTTGATAAAGGTTTATTTTGATCTCATCTGTCCAAGGAACTTTGTTCCGGAACTCTTCTGACTCATGTCTGAATTTGTTTGCAAATTCTAATCTGGCTTTTTGATTCTGGCTGCTAATGAGAGGTTTGCATTTTGCAGTGTAGCCTCTTGAATTTTGCTCTCGAAATCTTCTGTATATGGTGGCTTGTGATAATTTCCCCCTGCCCTCTGGAGCTGCTGGTGATGTCACTGACCATTGTTTTTGGGTTTTTCTGCACAGGTCTTAGGATTCATCTGTGGTCAACTGCAGTTGTCTTTCTTGGCCAACCTACACGTTTGTGTGTGCGTGCGTGTATGCGGGTGCTTTAATATAAATCTACAAAGAAGGTTTGTAGAATTAAACACTTGCATGAAAGGCACGTAGAACACAACATAAACCAAAACATACTGTAGTACTGCATGGAATATCTGTAGTAGACAACATATTACACTACATGAAAGATGCCTAGAACTCAGCATATTCATAGACGATAGCATATAATGCTACATGAAAGGTTTATAGAACATAATGGATAACACTGCATGGGCCCACGTCTTTCATCCATTCTGTTGTCGCACAGCAGTGTTCATTCCACTTTATACGTCTTCACTCAGGACTTAATCACCAACCAAAAAACGTAATTATTATTTTTCTTTCTTTCTGCTTTTATGCTTCAGTCTTCACGTCTTTTAAATGCTCCATTTAGGGGTGAATTTTAAAGCCAACGGTGAATAGAGACTGTGTGCATGCTTCAAAGACTGTTGCCATGGCAACCAGGTAAATTGGAATCGAAAAGGAGGGCTTTTTAAAAGATAAGCTACGTTTTTATTACACTGAATTAGAATTGTGAGGCATGATGGACTCGGCTTAAAAACTCCTGATAATGTCTGCCAGCCACCAAAAATGCATTACTTTAAATGCAACTAAGCTGTTGATTTGTGTTTGTACATGCAATGTAATTGTATCAAACAGCTTGATAAGTACTCCATATGTCCAAAAGTATCCGGACGTCGAGGGCTGTTTTTCATGGTTTGGGCTAGAACCCTTAGTTCTAGTGAAGGCAAACCTTAATTATACTGTATATAATCACATTCTAGACAATTCTGTTCTTCTTCCCCATCATTTTGGGCAAGGCGCTTTCCTGTTTCAGTATGACAATGCCCCTAGGCACACAGAAAGGACCGTATAGAAATGGTTTTGTCGAGAACAGTGTGGAAGAACTTGACTGGCCTGCTCAGAGCCCTGACCTCAACCCCATCCAACATCTTTATGATCAGTTGGAAAGTCCAACTACGAGCCAGGCCTATTCAACTAATCAGTACCAACCTCACTAATGTTCTTCTGGCTGAATGGAAGCAAATCTCTGCAGCAATGCTCCAACATCTAATGTATAGCCTTTCCAGAGGATGGGAGATTGCTATAGTATCAAAGGGGTGGACCAACTCTATATTAATGCCCATAATTTTGTATGAGATATTGGATGTCAGGTGTCCACATACTTTTGGCCATGTAGTGTACTATAAAAGAGCCAATTTCATGTGGGACACCACGAAAAGCAGACTTGAATTAACATAAGGAAAACAAGAGATCTGGAATGCTGAAATAGTCATCATATTAGGTACTTGTTTTTAAATTTGATGACTGCTAGAAGTCTGCATCCCATAGACATCACCCGAGACTGGGTATCTTCCCTGGTGATGCTCTGCCAGGCTTGTACTGCAGCCATTTTCAGTGTTCGTTTGTTTCTGGGGTGTTTGCCTTCAGTCTTGTCTTAAGCAAGTGAAACGCATGTTCAATTGGATTCAGGATGAGTGATTAACTTGACCAGTCAAGAACATCCTGCTTTTTGGCTCTGAAAAAAATCCTTGCTTGCTTCAGCAGTATGTTTGGGGTCATTGTCCTGCTACAAGGTGAAGCGCCATTCAGTGAGTTTTGGAGCATTTGATTAGATCTGTACACTTCATAATTCATCCTGCTGCCGTCAGCAGTCGCTTCATCAATGAAGACAAGTGAGCCTGTTCCAGTGGCAGCCGTACATGGCCAAGCCATAACACTACCTTCAACACATTTTGCTGATGAGCGGGGTGCTTTGGATCATGAACAGTTCCTTTCTTTCTCAATACTTTTCTCTTTGCATCAGTGTTCTTGAGAGTGGAGAGTGTTCTTGATCTGTTTGACAGTTGAGAAGGGGCTTTTCTTTTCTTAGTGTTCTTTGGTCATCCACAGTAGTCTTCTGTGGTCTACCAGGTTGTTTGCAATTGCTGAGCTCACCAGTGGGTTCCTGCTTCCTAACAATGAATCAAACAGTTGATTTGGTCTCTGATCAATTTATTCATGTTATTCACCTTCATGATGGCATTAACACTTCTTTTGTCCTCATATTGAGATACAACAGCAAAAGGTTTCAAATGCAAATTCCACAACAAGAATCAGCTGTAGACCTTTTGTTAACTGTCATGTGCAAAAGCTAATGATGCAAAGACACACAGCTGGTCAAGAAACTGCTGACCAGCCAATTTTCCATTTCATTTTGCTCCCCAACAATGAGGGGGCTATGTATAAAAAGGGACACCCATATTTGTTGTTTTATTTCAAATCCAGTGTGCTCGAGTATAGAGCCAAAACAACAAAAATTGTTTTGCTGTCCCAATACTTTTGAATTTAATTGTCGATACTAAGGTATATGAATGTGAATAGTCCTGATTTTAGAATAGGCAATATTTGAGTTCCTATGAAACCTATCAACAGTACAGTATGCTAAACCTCTGGTTTTGCATTAGTCTGCTTTTAATGGCAGCATCTCACGCATGATTTTGAAGCAACTAACCGGTTAACTGTTTTTTGTGTGCCTTTTAGTGTTTTCAACAGGATATAGCATTTCACATGCTCAGACGAAAACATCATTAAAAGAAGGGCCTAGGCTGCAATATGCCTATTAATAATTTACAACCATTGATTACTGGATGTAATATATATGTTTTTACTGTACAGATTGCAAATAGTGATAACTGTATTAATCTCTATGCATAATGCCTTATAATACAGTTATCTATTGTGCTGAGCATTGCATAATGTGTTTACACACAGGTGCCCAAGAAGTTGGTGCAGAGTTGTGTAAATTAGTGGTCACCAGCCCTTGTCCAAAACAGTCAAACTCATTAATGTGAACACTAACAATAATAAAATAAAATGCAGAATTATGACTAGTAAATGTATATCAATTTGTCTGTAAATGAGCAAAGAGCGTTCGGTTTAAATTGTTGCCTGACTTTGTGTTCATTTGCGTTAACTTAGTATACCAACGTAGTTCCCTTTTTGACAGATTGAGTATGACATCTGTAATAGTATAGTGTCTGTTGGCATTTTACCCACCACAGAGCCAGATGCAGATCAGAGCAATTGGGAATACAACCAAAAATCTGCCCAGAAGGGCAGGATATACTTATGGTAACTATACATAAGGCAATAACTGGCACGTGGTATTCGTGTTATTTCAAGATAAATACTCCCGCTCCTTATAATACCAGTATGTTTAGCCAAATAAATCGCATAATGAAAACAGTTTTGCGGCAGAAGGACCTTTGATGGAGAGTATTATCTTACACCCTCTTAGGTTGCTGTGTACACTCAGAATTTATTTTTATGAGCCTTCCCGTTGGTTGAGCAGGGTGCCAAAGTACTTGCAGGGAAGGACATAGCTCGAACTCCAAGTATGTTTCCACAGCGCATCCATCAATGTCTGCCTGACAGCTGCCTTGTGCACGCTGGACCACGCTTATGCGCTCGGATCGGCGTGCTCAAAGTGACCCTGAGACATTCGCAACTGAATGCGAACCAAAAATTTTAATGAGGATGCGACTGGCCTTCATGGCAACTAGAGCCTGCGATAGGATTTAATATATTGGCTTGGGACCCTGATTTATCTCGTCATTTTCCTCTGCCTTCGAATACATCATGTATAACAGTATACTAAATGAGTGATATCGATGCTTGTTTGTAAATGAACACCGATTGATTCTGCTAATTTAATGGTGACACTAAATACTTAATAAGCTGGTTTATGGGAACATTATTTACTGGAAAGACACTGTCGCTCTGTCGTAACCGATTGCTTATAGGAGATTATTAAATATGTTTATCCATGTTGTAGGCTTCTTATAGCTATCCTCCAGTCGCCCGTTTCAGCGTTTTAATTAATATATTTACCAACCGTAAGTTCATATTTTATTAATCACAAAGCTACAATTCTCTTTACTCGAGTAATGGTTCATTTGATCACTGTCAGTCACTGGTATTTGGTGTAGCTCGCTGGATTCAGTATCCAATCAAATAGGATAACTTAATCGATAGTGGATTACTTGTATCCATCCACATTTTTTCACTATAGGGTATGGTGAAAAGGATATTTAGTGTAGGCTGTTTTGTCCAATGTTTAATTGATGGGCTCACTCAGTCAGCACACTACAAATGTGTTTCAGTGATATTACTCTTCCTGCACTGACACATTTGACACGGTCTATAATTTACACCAGAGTATCAGTCTAAACAACGTTCATCTGGCCACTGCCAAAAGAATGCATGCTGTCTCCACGCGCCAGCACATAGTTTAGCCCATGAATTAATTTGATCTGAGGGGGTCACAGAGATACAGCTGAATTGTTGCGTTGACACTTAATATCAATGTTATAAAAAGAATATTCTATTTCCTAATTAAGATAGGCCTGGAGAGTGCACTACCACTTCGTATATGTCGGATGATTTTAAAACAGGGTACCATCCAAGCAAAACAATGAAGCT